>NW_022589735.1:23911844-24048871 GCF_004348235.1 Phoca vitulina
TCTTAATCTCAGGAAACAAACTGAGGGTTGCTGGAGTGGGGGGTGGGGTGGGAGGGATGGGGTGGCTGGGTGATAGACACTGGGGAGGGTATGTGCTATGGTGAGTGCTGTGAATTGTGCAAGACTGTTGAATCACAGATCTGTACCTCTGAAAAAATAATACAATATATGTTAAAAAAAAAAAAAGAGGAAGAAGATAGCAGGAGGGGAAGAATGAAGGGGGGGGAAATCGGAGGGGGAGACAAACCATGAGAGACGATGGACTCTGAAAAACAAACTGAGGGTTCTAGAGAGGAGGGGGGTGGGGGGATGGGTTAGCCTGGTGATGGGTATTAAAGAGGGCACGTTCTGCATGGAGCACTGGGTGTTATGCACAAACAATGAATCATGGAACACTACATCAAAAACTAATGGTGTAATGTATGGTGATTAACATAACAATAAAATTTTTTTTAAAAAAGACCCAAGGCAGGAACTAAATGCTCCATTTATTTAAGGAACAGTTAGAAGGCTGGCATTGCCTGGTGGCTGTGGGGGGGCACAGTGGAAGGACATGAAGTTTAGAAAGGCCAGGTTGAGTAGAGCCTTGTGGGCCATAATAACACTTTAGCAACTGCGCTGGACACCTCATCTTCCTTTTCTTTGGTGAACTCCCACCCTCCCCCATGTGATTCTGTGGAATCTCCATCACAATGCCCTGCCTGATCCCTGGCTGCCAAGTACAGGACCCAGGTCAGACCCCTTCTCACCCTGCCCACAGTGAGGAAGTAGTCACATGACCCACACAGGGTCAAAAATTTCAACATCCGCATTGCTACCTTGTGCCAGAGGCTGTCTGCACCCAGCTCACCACTGTTGATGGGAGTCCTCATTGTCAAGCCATTCGTGCATAATCCAGATCCAGAATCTTATCCCAGCATCTGCATTTGGGGATTACTTTTGGCCACCAACCGTCACAGGTTGGGTCTGACTCTGAGGAGGAGAATGGCATGCAGGGGTATTTTAGTGACAGACACCAGAAAGGGGGAAGCAAGGAAGCAGAGTTGGCCAGAGGGAAAAGAAGAGCCTCCATAGTCTCACTGGTGCTCTCTGTCCTCCCCACGGGAAGTCTTGAGGCTGGGATGACTCTTCGGAGTCGTCCGGAGTTGGGACGAGAAGGCTGAGTGTTTACGCCCCAGACATCAATTGGCCACTGGAGATGGGCCACCCAGGAAAGGGGACATGACTCGGGCAGGGCAGCTCTCTTCAGTTGGAGCAACACCGCAAGGCTCTGACAGCTGAGGGCCGCTGCGCCCAGCCCACCCAGTCCTGGGGGAGGAAGATCTTCCTTCCCAGTGGGGCACCTGAATAACTAATCATGGTGTTCATCACAGAAACTATGACTAGCAGGAAGTAATGGATTCTTATGAGAGTGTTTTAAAACACACATACAGGGACGCCTGGGTGGCTCAGTCGGTTAGGCGTCTGCCTTTGGCTCAGGTCATGATCCCAGGGTCCTGGGATCGAGTCCCACATCTGGCTCCTTGCTCAGCAGGGGAGCCTGTTTCTCCCTCTGCCTGCCGCTTCCCCTGCTAGTGCTCGCTCTCTCCCTCTCTCTCTCTGACAAATAATAATATCTTTAAAAAAAAAAAAAAAAACACGTACATATACAATAAAAACGTCAATGCTCAACTATTATGTAAATGCCTAGAAACTGTCAACTATAAAACCCTCCACTCAACCTAGCATGTCCCTTATGTGTCATCAATACTGCTTATACATATATTTATAAGGTCGACGCTGGCTCTGGAAAGAACACAATGCTCGTAACTGTAAGCCGTGTCTAAAGCCAACCAGGGAAGGCCGTGGGAGAGGGTTAATCACAAGGAAGAACCTGTGCAACTTCCCTCCTTAACTAAATAAAGCCCTCCTCAACAGTATCACCCTCCAGCAAGGGAGAAGGACCACATTTCAGGTCTTGACTGTAACTGAAATATACAAATGTCTCAGAACCAAAGAATCTAAAGTCCACAAGCAGTACCACCCCTAGCCCTTCAGAGGCCAGAGGCTGCAGCGTTCAAGTACAGTTTGGTAGGAGGAGAGCCCCAGCTCCGGCTGTTCTTCCTCTCAGCGCATCCTTTTGACTTTTCAAAAGGTCTGGTCCCGGTCAAAGTTCTTCCTTAACCTTTTGGGCATCAGGTTGTCTATCTGTAAAACAATGAGATGGAACTAGGTGATTTCGGAAGTTCCTTCCAACCTAAAATGAACTTGAGGACTTGCCATTTAAATCTCGATGCTTGTTGGGACTGGAGGAGATTATGCTAAGTGAAGTAAGTCAAGCAGAGAAAGTCAATTATCATATGGTTTTGCTTATATGTGGAACATAAGGAATAACATGGAGGACATTTGGAGAAGGAAGGGAAAAATGAAGGGGGGGAATAGAGGGAGAGATGAACCATGAGAGACTATGGACTCCGAGAAACAAACTGAGGGTTCTACAGGGGAGGGGGGTGGGGAAATGGGTTAGCCAGGTGATGGGTATTAAAGAGGACACGTCCTGCATGGAGCACTGAGTGTTATACACAAACAATGAATCGTGGATCACTACATCAAATACTAATGATGTACTGTATGGTGGCTAATGTAACATAACATAATAAAATTAAAAATAAAACAAAATAAAATAAAATAAAAAAATAAACCACGATGCTTTTTCACTCAATAAATAAATGAAACTTGCGATTGACATTTGAAATGCGCACCACAGCGCCATCTAGCGGCATAAACTAGTAATGCTAGCGACAATTCATACAAATGAAATTTCACAGTGAGAAAGTAATTATGTAGAACATTCCAGTTAGGATCTCTTAACTTTTTGTAGGCTGTGGGCCTCCTGGAGAAGCTAACAAAAGTTATGCACCCTCCTGCCACCCAACAATGCAAAAGGCACTCATACCAAAATTCTGTGTATAATTTCAGGAATTTGTGGCCTTCCCCAGCCCTCCCCAATCATGCACGGCTCACAGTTTAAGAACCTCCACTGTACACGTTATTAGGAAAATGAAAAATGATCCTTTAATCATCAGGAATCAATACATGTAACAGATCCACGACTTTTTTTTTTTTTAAGCTAACCATAACCCAAACGTCCTTTCTATTTGAGGAGATACTTTATTGTTTTACAACTAGTTGTAAAACAGTGGGAGGTGGGAGGCAGAAGAGGCCAGAACTTCTTCCTCTTCTTCTTCTTCTTTTTTTTTTTTAAGTAGGCTCCATGCCGACCGTGGAGCTTGAACTTACAACCCTGAGATCAAGGGTCACATGCTCTAGCAACTGAGCCAGCCAGGGACCCCTCCTCTTTCCTGCCCCTGGAACCTTCTCTGTCCTACTGCTTGGCCAGTCCTTCAGAGAGTGACAAAGATACAGGGGAGGCTGGAAAATCACTGAAAAAGAAATGAGAATCTAGCATTAGCAGTGTCCTGACCCAGCCTTTCCCTCCCTGACTCTAATTCCATCTCCCCTTGCCCATTTCCAGATCTGATTCTTCAATCCCATCAATTCTGGGAACTGTTTGACTGACACCCTTCCAATAAATCCCTTTACCACTTTAAGTCAAAATGTGTTACTTACAATTAAGTAACACCAAAGTTTGTGATTGAGACACACACCAAATTCATAAGGGTGAACAGCAAAGTAACTCTTCATCAATGCAGCATATTTTATTATGTACTTAATAGCACTTTTACTTAAAGCAAAAGACCAAAAACTCATTAAAATTTCCAGAAGATGGGGCACCTGGGTGGCTCAGTTGGTTAAGCGACCCACTCTTGATTTCGGCTCAGGTCATGATCTCAGGGTTGTGAGATCGAACCCCGTGTCGGGCTCCGTGCTGAGCGTGGAATCTGCTTAAGATTCTCTCTTTGCCCCTTTTCTCTCTCTTTCTCTCTCTCTCTCAAAAAAAAAATAGAAAAAAATTTTCCAGGAGCCACATCTTCTCTAAAGATGATCCCAAGTATTGGCACATTATAGGTGCCCTTCCTCACCGGACAACCCTACACTAGGCTGTTTATACAGTCCTCCAAGAAATAGTTTCTTTTGTTGTTATTTTCCCCAACATTTCACACCAGAATTTAATACAATCTCAAATCCTTTTTGAAACAAGACAGTATTTTACATATTTACATACTCATATAAGGGTTTCTGATAGTTAGCCAGGATAAATTAAGAATGGATGAAACATGTTCTTAGAAAAAATAAATTGTAACTATAGAATTGTTTTTAAAAAATTATTGCCACATGGAAGAGAAAGAACCACCAATAGTAAAAACAGGTGTTTGTGTTTTAAACCCAAAGATAATAGGCCCAATTTTTTTTAAAGGTTATTTTCCTGGGGCACCTGGGTGGGCTCAGTCGGTTAAGCACCTGACTCTTAATCTCAGTCAGGTCCTGAACTCAGGGTCGTGAGTTGGAGCCCTCAGTTGGAGCTCCCCACACGGCATGGAGCCTACTCAAAAAAAAATAAAAATTTAAAAATTTAAAAAAATAAAGATTATTTTCCTGACTTAAAAATAAACTTCGGGGTGCCTGCATGACTCAGTTGATTAAGCATCCAACTCTTGATTTTGGCTCAGATCATGATCTTAAGAGTCGTGAGACTGAGCCCCGCACCGGGCTCACACTGGGCATGGAGCTTGCTTGGGATTCTCTCTCCTCCTCTCCCTCTGCCCTTCCCCCACTCCCCATGTGCTCTCTTTCTCTCTAAAAAATAGAATTAAATAAAAATAAAAATAAATAAAGCTAAAAAACACTTCTAAAAAATAAAAATAAATTTTAAAAAATTGACCCAGGTATAGCTACAACCATTTCTATACTCAAATCATCCTGCTTAAGGATCCATATGCTACACCGGTAGCTAAGTATACTTTAAAATAATGTAATATAATTGTTCATACCCTTTCATCTAGTAATACCATTCCTGGGTATCTGTCCTAATCAAATTACTTAAAATAAGAAAATGCTTGCAATAACACTATTTATAATAGGGGGAAAATTATGGATTTTATTACAATAAATGAAATGTATTAAATATCATGTACCCATTACTATGAATGAATCAGGAGTCTGCAATAGTCATGGGGGAAACATTATCCTATAATTTTAAATGAAAATAAATAGAATAAAATATTGTACCATACTAAAAAGAGACGAGGTAAAATTCATATTCAATAATGAATTTTTCTTGTTATTTTCTTTATTCCTCTAAGTAATTTCTTAAACAATTATGCATTAAATGCCTACTAGACATTGTGCAAGAAACTCAGTCTATAAAATTGAAAGGTTCTCCCCCTCCAAGAAGTGTATAGTCTGTGAAGAAGGAGGCAGGACATGAAAACAAGGAATACAATTACTATAATGAAAATATGCAAATCAGGAAAAAACTAAATCAGTACCTAGGAGTGGAATGTGGTTAAGTATATGCTTAACTTTTTCAGAAAATGTCCAACTACTTTCTAAAGTGGTTCTATCATTTTACATTCCCCCCTCATCAGTGGGTGAGAAGTCCAGTTCCGCCACATCCTTGTCAACACTTGGCACAGGGAGTCTTTTTCATGTTAGCTGCTCTAATAGATGGGCAATGGTATCTCATGGTGGCTTTTAGCTTGCATTCCTGATGATTATTGGTGTTGAGCATTATTTCATGTACTTATTTGTCTTCTGTCTATCCTCTTTGGTGAAGTATCTGTTCAAATGGCCCAATTTTTTAATTGGGTTGGGTTTTTTTCCTTACTGTAGAGTTTTGACAATTTTTTTAGGTATTCTGGATGCAACTCCTTTATTAAATATATGTCTTCCAAATATTCTCCTGCAGTGTATGGCTTGTGTTCTCATTCTCTTAACAGTGTCTTTTGAAGAACAGAAGTTTTAAATTTTGATGAGGCCAAATTTATCTTTTTGTTCTTTTAGAGACAGTGGATCTAAGGAATCTCTGCATAAGCCAAGATAAGATTTTCTCCTGTTTTCTCCTAGAAGTTCTATAGTTGTAGCTCTTACATGTAAGCCTATGATGTATTAGGAGTTAATGTTAGTATATTATGTGAGACAGAGATCTAAGTTCACTATTTTGCATAGGGATAGCCAATTGTTTCCATCACCATCTGCTGGAAGGACTATACTTCCTCCATCACATTGCTATTATGTCCTTGTTAAAAAAAAAATTCAGTTGTCCATAGATGTTGTGGTCACTTTTGGACTCTCCATTACGTTCCATCGATCTATTTGTCTTTCTATATGCCAATATCAAGCTGTTTTGTGTACTATGGCTTTATAAGTCTTGAAATCAGGTAGTGTAAGCCCTCCAAAGTGGTTCTTTTTCAGAATAGTTTTGGCTATTCTAGATTCTTTGCATTTCCATATGAATTTTGGAATCAATTTGTCAGTGTCTACAAAAAAAGGTGCTGGGGTTTTGATTGGGATTGGAGAGAATTTACATCTTAACAATATTGAGTCTTCCAACCCATGAACAAGGTAAATCTGTATTTATTTTTTAGGTCTTCTTTAATTTCTCTCAGCAGTATTTTGTATTTTCCAACCTATAAGCTTTTTACATCTTTTGTCAGCTATTAGTCCTAGGTATTTGATATATTTTATGTTATTAAAAATGGTATTGTTTTTATTTTAACCTCCAATTGTTTGTTGCAAGTATATAAAAATTTAAAAATATCTTGGGGTATATTGACCTTGTATACTGCAACCTTGATAAACTCACTAATTAGTTCTAGAAAGTTTTCTAGGAAGAAAGTTCTAGTTTTGGTATTGGATAGCTAATAATTTTGCCAGCCCCAGAATTTAAATTCTGGTAATATTACTTTGATATTCCTTTAAAGAACTATTTCTCTCCTATTCTTGGTCCGTGTGTTTGGGGTGAGATTTTCTATACATTTAGCGAATTACTGCAATGACTGGAGAGTGGTATGGAGATAAGCAATGACCAATTGATCCAATGAGAGTCAATCCTGGAACTTATGGGAGAACAGTGATTGTTCTAGCTAGTTTGAAGTCAGACATTACTCATTTCTAATTAAAACCATTGTGGTCAGAGAACACACTTTGTAGCACTTGAATCCTTTTAAATTTATTGAGTTTTTTTTAAGATTTTATTTATTTTGAGAGAGAGAGAGCACATACAAGTGGGTAAAGGGGCAGAGAGGGAGAGAGAGAATCTCAAGCAGACTCCACACTGAGTGCAGAGCCCAACACAGGGATCCCGTGACCCTGAGATCATGACCTGAGCCGAAATCAAGAGTCAGACGCTTAACTGACTGAGCCACCCAGGTGACCCAAATTTACTGAGATTTTTACAAACAAAATTACCATATTGATTCAGCAATCCCACTTCTGGGTATATATATAAAATGAAATTGAAAGCAGGATCTCAGAAAGATACGTGCATTCCATGTTCATTGCAGCATTATTCAAAATAGCCAAGACATGTAAACAACCTAAATGCCTATCAATGAATGGTCAAGAAAATGTGATAAATACATACATTGGAATATTACGCAGTCTTAAAAAAGAAAGAAACCCTGCCACACACCACAATAGGAATAAAGTTGGAGAACATTATATGAATTGAAATAAGCCAATCACAGAGGGACGAATATTGAATCATGCCACTTACATGAGGTATCTAAAATAGTCAAAATCATAGAAACAGAGAATAGCAGTTGCCAGGGACTAGGGAGAGAAAGAAATGAAAGATTGCTGTTCAAAGGGCAGAAAGTTTCAGTTATACAAGATGACTACATTCTAGAGATCTGCTGTACAACCTTGTGCCTATAGTTAACATTATTGTGTACTTAAAAATTTAAGACAGTAGATCTTATGTTAAGTACTCTTACACAATAAAAAATAAATTTGAAATTTGTTCTATGACCCACAAAATGGTCTATCATGATAAATGTTCTGTGTGCACTTATAGAATGTGTATTCTGCTGCTGTTGGATGGTATGTTCTGAAATCTCTGACAATAATTGTGAACTTATGTAATATTTTCCCTTTCAGTTCTATCAATTTTTACTTAAGTACTTTGAAGCTTTTTTATAGATGCCTAAGTGTTTAGGATTATTATATGCACTGACCCTTTTATCATGACTAAATGACTGTCTTTATCCCTGATTATATTCTTTGCTCTGAATTCTCTTTGCGTAATATTAACATAGCCATACTAGCTTTTTTTTTTTTAAAGAAAAAAGAAAGAAATCTCTACACCCAATGTGGGGCTCAAACCCCCGACCCAGAGATCAAAAGTTGCACGCTCCACTGACTGAGCCAGCCAGGTGCCTTTTAATTGGGATTTTTAGACAGTATGATTATTGATTTTGTTAGGTGTGAGTCTATCATCTTGCTACTTGTTTTATTTTTGTTCATTATTTTTGTTTCTATTTGTTATTTCCATTTGTTCTTTTTTTTTTTCCTCTTCTCTGCCTTCCTTTGGATTTTCACAAGTCTGGCTGGTGGGAACGGGTACTATTCCCTTTAATCCTTTCAAATGGTTCTTTTCCTGACCATTTCTGCACATGCATGCATGGATCAGCACTCTGCTGAATACTGCAGAGGGACTGTCTACACATCTCTGGAGTTCTCTCTGTATGCAGTCCTCCCTCTGGTGTTCTGTTCTATGAACTCTACCTGTTTGGTTTCCCCACTCTCAACTCTTGTCACCTCTGCTCAGGATTCTGTCAAGTTCTGCTTCAACTCCCCCTCCCTGTGCCATGGCCTGGAAATCTCACAAGGCAGTAGGCTTGGGCAGGTCTCTTTGTTTCTCATCTCTCAGGGATTACTGTTCTTCACTGCCCGATGTCCAGTGTCTTGAAAACCATTGTTTCATGTATTTATACATGAAACATGTATTTATACATGTATTTATACTGAAACCATTGTTTCAGGCAAGAAAGTAAATCTGGTCGATGTTACTTCATTTTAGTTAGAAGTGCAAGCCCTTGGGACTACTGGCGGCTCAGCCAGAAGAGCATGTGACTCTTGATCTTGGGGTCATGAGTTTGAGTCCCACGTCAGGTGTAGAGATTACTTTAAATAAATACATTTTTTTAAAAAGTACAAGTCTTCACTACCCAATTTTTAAAAATTGCTCTAAAGCACCAATAATCAAGACTATGGTATTGGTGAAGGGACAGATACATAGATCAATGGAACATAACAGAGTCCAGAAATAGAGCCAAACAAACATGTCAAACTGATTTTTTACAAAGGTACAAAAACAATTCAATAAAGAGCATTCTTTTCAACAATGGTGTTAAGACACATTGAATATCCACATGCATAAAAATGAACCTCAACCTAAATATCACAACTTGGACAAAAATTAACTCAAAATGGATCATGAATCTAAAAATAAAAAATTACAGAACTTTTAGGAAGAAACATAGAAGAAAAACTTCATAACCTGGGATAAAGCAAAAAGTTCTTAGACATGACACCAAAATCACAATCCATAAAAGGAAAAAATTGGTAAATTGTAGTTCATCAAAATTTAAAACTACAAAAAAATACTGTAAACCTACAAAAAACTATAAAAACTACTGTGGAGAGAACGAAAAGACAAGCTACAGGCAGAGAAAAAATATTTGCAAAAAACATAACTGACCAAAAAACTTGTACTCCAAATACAGCAGCCCTCCCTCTCCAAGGTTTCAGGTACCCACACTCTCAATCCAGAAGCAAGTGATCCTCCTCCTCAGGTATCATCAGGTCAGTAGTAGCCTAACGCTATGTCACAATGCCTGTATCATTCACTTCGCTTCATCTCGTCATGCAAGCATTTTATCATTTCACATGATCACAAGAAGGGTGACTACAGTACAGTAAGATATTTTGAGTCCACATTCACATAACTTTTATTACAGTATATTCTCATAACGGTTCTATTTGATTAGTTGTTGTTAATCTCTTACTATGCCTAATTTATAAATTAAACTTTATCATAGGTGTGTATGTATAGAAAAAAAAAAACACACAGTATATAGGGTTTGGTACTATCCATGGTTTCAGGCATCCACTGGGGGTATGAGATCACTGTAGCCCTGTACATAAAGGGGGAGTACTATATATAATGAACTCTCAAAACGCAACAGTAAGAAAACAATGGATTTAATTTTATTTTTTTTTTAAGATTATTTATTTGACAGAGAGAGACACAGTGAGAGAGGGAACACAAGCAGGGGGAGTGGGAAAGGGAGAAGTGGACTTCCCGCGGAGCAGAGATGTGGGGCTCCATCCCAGGACTCCAGGATCATGACCTGAGCCGAAGGCAGATGCTTAACTGACTGAGCCACCCAGGCACCCCAATGGATTTAATTTTAAAATGGTCAGATCACTTGGAGAGACACTTCACCAAAGAAGATAAATGGGTGACTGCTATACGCTGAATGTTTGTGTCGCTTTCCACCATGTGAAGACACAAGAAGCCAGCAGTCTGCAATTGAGAAGAGGCTTCTCCCAAAACCTGACGATGCCAGCACCCTGATCTTGGACTTTCAGACTCCAGAGCTGTGAGAAATAAATTTCTGTGGTGTGTAAGCTACACTGTCTGTGGTACTTTGTTATAGCAGCCCGAATGGATTGAGTGACATAATAAGCACATGAAAATATATTCAACATTAGGAGCCATTAGAAAGATACAACCCAAGACCATGATCAGATACTATTGCACATCTAAAAAAATTGATAAAAACAAAAGATATTGAATACAGAATGGCTAAAATCAAAAACACAGGAAACAACAAATGTTGGTGAAGATGTGGAGAAAAAGGAACCCTCATGCACCGTTGGTGGGAATGCAAACTGGTGCAGCCACTCTGGAAGAAAACAGTATAGAGGTTCCTCAAAAAATTAAAAATAGAACTACCCTATGATCCAGTAATTGCACGACTGGGTATTTAACCAAAAAATACAAAAACACTAATTCAAAGGGACATCACCCCATGTTTATTGCAGCATTAGCCAAATCATGGAAGCAGCCCAAGTGTCTGTCCATCAGTTGACGAATGGGTTAAGATGAAGTGGCAAATATATACAATGGAATATTATTCAGACATAAAAAGAATGAAATCTTGCCATTTGCAACAACATGGATAGAGCTAGAGTATAATGTCCAACAAAAGAAGCCAGAGAAAGACAATTACCGTATGATCTCACTCATATATGGAATTTAAGAAATAAGACAAATAAGCAAAGGAAAAAGAGAGAGAGAAACCAAGAAATAGACTCTTAACTATAGAAAACAAACCTACCAGGAGGGAAGTGGTGGGGGATGGGGGAAATAGGTGATGGGGATTAAGGAATACATTTATCACGATAAAAAAAATAGAAAGATGGGGCGCCTGGGTGGCTCAGTCGTTAAGCGTCTGCCTTCAGCTCAGGTCATGATCCCAGGGTCCTGGGATCGAGCCCCACATCGGGCTCCCTGCTCCGCGGGAAGCCTGCTTCTCCTTCTCCCATTCCCCCTGCTTGTGTTCCTGCTCTCGCTGTGTCTCCGTCAAATAAATAAATAAAAATCTTAAAAATAAATAAATAAAATAAAATAAAAAGAAATGAAGAGAGGTTATGAACACATCTTTCTTAGATATATCGGATTACCTCTAGCAGGTGTCTCAATTTATTTATTTATTTATTTATTTATTTATTTATTTTTAAAGATTTTTTTTTTATTTATTTATTTGAAGAGAGAGACACAGCGAGAGAGGGAACACAAGCAGGGGGAGAGGCAGAGGGAGAAGCAGGCTTCCCGCCGAGCAGGGAGCCCGATGCGGGGCTCGATCCCAGGACCCTGGGATCACGACCTGAGCCGAAGGCAGACGCTTAACGACTGAGCCACCCAGGCGCCCCGCAGGTGTCTCAATTTAAACTTACCGATTACAGTGTATTTATATTTATGAAGTTACTGCACCAAATACAGCAAAATAACATGCAGAACAGGCACTTTGTAGTAATAGTTATATTATTCTTCAGTGGAATTTAGCAACAATTTCATAAAATTGATGTGTATTTTCAACTTAAAGAGAAAAAAAAGATACTGACCATAGCAAGTGCTGTCAAGTATATGGAGCAACTGGAACTCTAAAGCGTTGCTGGTAGGAATGCAAACAGGTATAGCCACTCTGGACAATAGTTTGGCAGTTTCTTATAAAACACACTTACCATCATTGATTCGGCAATCCCGGTCCTAGGTATTTACTCAACAAACGGAAACATTTCCACACAAAAACCTGTGCACCAATGGTTAGCTGTTCTATATATAATCACACGTGTGTGTAATTGACAGGTAAATGGCTTCCAAAAAATGTGGCACTTCTATACAATGGAATACTACTTGGCAGGAATAGGAAATGAACTTTGATATACACAACTTGGATCAATCTCAAAGGCATTATGCTGAGTGACAGAAGTCAGTCCCACAAGGTTACATACTGTAAGAATCGACCTGTATGTTCTCAAAAGGAGAAAACTAGAATGTCAGAGAACAGATCTATGGCTGGATGGCATGAGTGGGGAGAGGAACCTGTTACTACAAAGGGATGGCATGAGAACGTTTTGGGGGTGATGGAACCGTATCCTAATTGAGGTGAAAGTTCCGTAAATCTGTGTTGGTGTCAAAATTCAGAGCTGCACATTTAAAAAAAGTTGGATTTACTGCATGTTACTTCTAAAAGTTAAATAAGCTTTACAGAAAACTTCACAGGAAACCTAACACTACATGTTAACCAAAAAATACAAAAACACTAATTCAAAGGGACATCACCCCATGTTTACAGATGGCCAAAGAGATATTCTGGGAAGAGCATTCTAGGCAGAGTCAACAGCTCACACACGTCTCTGGGCTAGAACAGGCCTAGGATATTCAAGGAACAGTGGGAAGGCCGGTGTGGCTAGAGTGGAGTAAGCGGAGGACAGATCATGTCGCGTTGGTGCCATTGTAAGGACTTTGGCTCCTGAGAGAAACGGGGAGCCACTGCAGGGTTTTGAGCAGCTGAGTAATGCAAACTGTTTTGAAAGGATCATGGGTTTCTCTGGGGAAAACAGACCGGTGGCAGGGGGGAGAGGTTGAAGAGGGAAGGCATCTTAGGAAGCAATTTCAGTAACCCAGGCGAGGAGGACTATGGCTCAGTCCAGAGTGGTTGTGACAGATGAGAGGAGAAACAGTCAGGGTTTAGGTCTATTTTGAAGGTAGACCCAAGAAAATTTTCTGCTGGATGAGATTAAGCGAAGGAAAGATGTCAAGGATGACTGCAAGTTTTCTGGCCTTGAGCAACCGCAAGGGAGTATTTTTTTAAATTTAACTGAAGAACATTTATTCATTTTTCACTAAGACTTTATCTTGAGGATGTAACTAAACTGTCACTACCCCCCCACCACAACCTGAAGAAGGGTTAGTACAGTGAATGTTATTAAGCAGATATGAACAGTTTGAAGGACTAGAACCAACATTAACTGACAAACAACTTCCATCTAAATTATCATAAAAATGTTTAAGTAAAAAAAAAGGGGGGGGCGCCTGGGTGGCTCAGTCGGTTAAGCGACTGCCTTCGGCTCAGGTCATGATCCTGGAGTCCCGGGATCGAGTCCCGCATCGGGCTCCCTGCTCAGCGGGGAGTCTGCTTCTCCCTCTGACCCTCCCCCCTCTCATGCTCTCTGTCTCATTCTCTCTCTCAAATAAATAAATAAAATCTTTAAAAAAAAAAGCGGGGGGGACGGGAAGGGGGCAATGGGGGTTTCAGATTGAACAAGATCCTCCCATTTCATCTAATACATTCAATCCTGGCTAGAGTATACCAAAACGGAAACGGGATCACTGTAATACAGAACTTCCACCACAGCACGCTGTACACACCTGTGTTCCGAGCCCATCCCCCACGCCCCTTGCAGAAATGGCGGCCGCTGAAGAGAGAGCAGCTTTTGGTGGAGCAGGTTGTAGGAAAGAACAGTAGTTCCATTTTCAGTATGCAGCGTTTGTGATTTTATGAGACAGCCGACTGGAAATTTCACCCTTGGCTGCAAAGACCGAGGCACGCGCAGGGGCCTTGGGCAGAACTGAGTGCACTGCGTGGCGGGCCTTTGCGTGAAGAGGAGCTGCGGAAAGTTCTGGAGCACAGTGAGCACGTGTGCTGTGGGAAGCTCACAGACTGGAACGCGTCATCACCTATCGGTGGCGTGTTCAAGGGCAGGATGTGTGCCCCGGTGTTGATTCAGGGGTGAAGCTCATTTGACTTGGTCCTCCAGACTTTCCCTGTTGCAGGAAATAAAGCTTTATATATGGTGAAGAAAGAGTCTCTGAGGACAAAGTCTTAAACAAATCGGTCTTCCCCTAAAGTACACATTTGAGATTATGCTCTCCTCCACACCAAGCTTTGCTGTAACCGAAGAGCGAGGCCGGCGTGTGCAGTGCACACAGGGGCACGATACCAAGATGCAGTGTCCTGACAGAGAACACATTCAAAAGATTTCATACTGAACACGTCTTGAGCTTTTTTTCCATCCCCTTATGGTAACAAGGCAAATTTTTTCAAGGAGGAGACACTAATATGAAATCATCACCTTCTCTATCAATTTAGTATTCTTCAAGGTGTTTGAAATTCACTAATATTTCAAGGGATATTGTTGATCATTGTTACCTTAGCCCTATTACAGACTGTCAGAAATAACAAGATCTAGATATTTTAATAGAATTTCATTTAATAAGTATATTTAAAGTTCATCTCTTCCAAAAACAGCATTTTAATTACATTCAAATTGTGTTCATTTTAAATATCAACAAACATCATTTACATTCAGAGCTAGATATTAGAAAACAAGGAAATTATAGTAAGTTTTATTTTTTTAAAAGTCCTCACTTCCAAATTTAGAACACCGTAAACTGCTAAATATATACCTCAACAAAATGTATCTACATTATCAGAAAAAACACAAGTTGCTCTAATAGGAAAAGAACTGTAATACACATACAGCAGAACATAATTCACATAGGCTCAATTTACAGGTATATCTCTCAAAGTATAAAACAAACAAAAAACCAGTAACTACAAATATAGGCAAAAATCACAGCTGCATTTTAAACTACTGTGCCAACATACAATGCTTTCCAAGAGAAAGAAGGGTTCTCAAGATCTTATGCTGACCCATGACTCTTCACTTCTTTGTTCTCAAATGCAGAAGCAAAAAACTCAGGACTTGTCTTCTTGTCTTTAAATCAGATTTGGGTTGGTTTTTCTTCACATAGCAATAACCCAAATATATCATGAGAAGTGCTATCAAAGCTGCTCTATTTAAGAGCTCAGTAACCCAGACATTTCTTTCATTTTCCCTGTACCTTTATTTCCCTTCAAAAAGCTTCTGGGGAACCTTTATAGACAGTGGTGGTAAAGATATCAAATAATCCTGAGATGACAAAGATATAAGTGAGTTGGCACTAACACAGGTTTATAAAAAAAATTACCTCCCATTTATTAAACCATAAATGCAAAAAAATAAGAAATCCAAAAATGTAAGTAGGATGGAAAGTACTAGAAAACAAATAGAAAGCATTTAGAATTGCAGTGCTGTGGGCTTTAGTTTGAAAAATATACACCAACCAAGCTCTAACTGTTGGGCACTTTTTTTTTAACAGGTTTAATTTGTTTCCATTTTTAACTTGTCTAAATCAAGTTTCTCTAGCCAAAACGAAGAGGACGTAATTACTGTGCTCACGTAAGAGAGGTGTGAAGGTTGTAACGCGGGAGGAAGGGAGGGGTATGGCACACACCGAGTTAAGAGGCAGGACCAGGAATAAGACTAAGCACTAAATCTGATCTGATCAAAGACAGGGAGGGAGGAACCCTGATTTCCTTCAGATCTTACTGTACTTCATAATCAAAGAAAAAGACATCTCTCCTTTTTTTCTTAATGTATCTCAGGTTTAAAATGGCAGAATGAATAGCCCTTAATCAGCACACACTATTTTCAAAAGGGGCATTTTTAGAATTGGGTTGTTTGCTTCTTCTTTAACAACAACAAAGTGTTGACTGTTCTAAAATGGTGCTCAGATACATTCAGGCCTTTCTTAAAAGGAAACAATTTACTTTGCATTAAAAAAAAAAAAACCCTCAATAAGAGTTATAAGTCAGTGTCTTCAACAAATGAAATGTTTAACTTCAAATTAAGTATGTTTCAAATAACTGCTGTTGTGCCAAATAATGAAACCACTACTATTTTATTCAATGACAAACATATAAATAACCAACATTACATAATCATTTTTTATGATCACTATAAAAATTTAAATTACCCTTTTCTCCTTTATATGAAGATGGTGGGTCTTAAGTGACACTCTCAACCAGAAAAGCCCATTCACTCGTAACACACATCTCCATCTCAGTTCTTAGAAGTCAGTGTGTTCGGTGGTTTTAAATAGGTACAATGTTCTTCTGCAGCTCAGAGCTCTGAAAGAGTTAAAAAAAAAAAAAAAAGATAAATAATTTGAAAGATGTCCTTAGTGATCATAAATACTGCCAGAATTCAAGGTCAAGGAGAGTATAACCTGAGTTCAGTCAGTTGCAGTTTTGTCTCCCAGTGGAAGGCGTTCCCATAACTGCAGCAACTGTTCACCAACCTGAGGCTCTAGTTCCTAGATAAAGCAGAAGTCAGAATAAACACAAAAGGAACTGGATTGAGTTTTTTAAAGCACCAAAACCTATGCTGATAAAAATGTAAGAAAAGTCCATTCAATTTCATTTTTCTACCAGAAAATGATAAAATCACATTGCTCTGATTCTCTGCGTTCAGGCTTGTGAAGTTCAATTCCAGACTTCAAGATTATAGTTAGCCTGCGAAAATAGCAACAACTGTGACAAGATGGTAATTTCCATGCAGTACTCCTGGAACTTCTATCTGGAAATAATGAATTTCATTTTTAATGGAGATTTACCACCAGCACTCAGCTTCAGCTTTCAAAGATTTACTATGAAACCTAGCATATTAGATGTTTGGGGGCTTTAATGAAATAATCGAGAGTATAGTATATTCTTATCTTAGGAATTAGTCTTACTTCAAAATCCTTATTATAGAATAAAAATTAAAATATTCTGATACAATTCAAAAGAATGTCATTTATAGTCTTCTTGTGACATGATGTGCATTTAAAAAGAACCCGAACACTTTCCATATGGTGATTTAAAGTGAATCAAATGGGTTAAATAAACTATTAGCTGTGTGACCTTAGAATAATTTCTCCTATTTCTCCTGACTAAAACTGGCCTAATAACTCAATATGCATTAAATTAAATTACTTGATATAAATCGGCTAGCACCGTGGTCCATATATAGGGTAATTCCCATCCCCTTAACTAGTTCAAAATGCACATCAGCAGCATGATAGAGGCCAAGCAAACGTAACAGAAATAAAACAAGCCACAAAAATATAAAAAGGCTGTTATTTATGTTACATAATTAGTTAAGGCACAAAGGAGTCAGATACTGTTGTTATCCTTAGACTTCAGTGAAATTACTTCAGAATTACGCTCAGTTTTGAACATATCTTCCATTAGTAAGACAAAAACAGGAGCCTCCATGAAGTAATTTATGAAAGATTTTATATGTATGTAATGACAGAGAGAAGCCAAAGTTACAAACTGTTAAAAAAGCCATGAGCTCTGTCAAACACCTACAAGCAGGTTTTCACCAGCTCCTCCACAAATCGGAACCACCATCTCCCGTGTGCATATGGAACCTACATTCTGTACTCTTCCATTCCCTCCTCAAACCACCAAATAACAGCAAAACAAAACAAAAAGAAAAGCAGAAGACAAATATTAAATGCCACTATATACCTGCCCGTCTCTGCTGATCTGGACTTTCTTGTTGTCGTTCCAGGGATTGAGTAAGTGGTGAGCAAACTGAAAGGGAAGACTTTCCTTCCGGACCCACTCCACCTTAAATACTCCTCCCAGTCCAGCTGAGCCCCAGTCCTGGCTCTTCTCCCTTCCTATCTCAGAAGACATCCTAGAAAATCCCTGCGGGTAAAACGAGGGCAAGGGGAAAGGTGAGGATGATATTAAAATTGTCTGAATTCAATTTATCTGCGAAAGCTCTGAGGTTTTTTAAATTTTAAGGTAAAAATGTAATATAAAAATGGTATCTCACAAAAACAAGTTACTTATTTTTTTTTATAAAAAGATGTATTAGCAAATTTTAGAGGGAAGACCGATTCCAGCCTTCTAACATAATTTCAATATGAACAGATACTTTCTAAATAATGTATTAACAGCCCTAAACCCATACTTATTCCATGATAAACAGATACAATCTAACCTGTAAGTTTTTACTGCCAAAAATTATAATAATATCAAATAATAAATTCCTTAGTTTCTAAATTCAGATAGACATCGAGTCAAGAGGAGTTAAGAAACACACTCAGATTCTGGATTATCAATTCTAACTTCCTTGCCTATTTAAATAAACATTTTACCAAAAAGTCAAGCTTCTCGTTACTCTTAATTCACCTGAAAAATAGTAAATCTAAAGCTGTCCTCAGAAGGAGAAATGGCTCATCTAGAGAGGTTCTGGTAAGACAAGGAAAACAACAGGATCCCTAGAGTCATTCCCTTCAAGAGGTAACACTACATCCCTCATACTCAGTCAAACGAGATGCGTTCTTGCATCCCGAAACAATAAAAAGCCAGGGTGGTTTTTGGCTTTTGTTTTAATCTGTGTGGTCTAACCTGCAGCCAGAACAACCCCATTTTACTGGTTCAGGATGGCTCACCTGGAAATGTCCAGATCCTTGAACAGAAAATACCAAGTAAACCATGCTGCTTTCCCAAAAGGCTCGATTTAGCTTCCGCTCATTACTAGGGGTTGTAGACCAGATACCCTTCTGTTGAGAAATTTCAAGGTTTCTCAAATTGCTACTCTTCATTATGAAGTATCGAATAGGCATGTTTGGTCTTGGTGAAGGAGATTTTGAGCCCTATAAAAGAATGCATAAGTTCTTGAAAGGTAATTTGACCTTTCGAAATCAATAGGCTCCGTTAAATAACATCTTCATAAACATATAAACCAAATTATTTTACCAAATATTCAACAAATGCAAATAGCTCCATCATGCCTGAAAAGCTACATAAGAGTCAATCAAAATGAGGTTAAAGAGCCAAAACCAAGCACTCATTTTCAAGAGCATTCAAAATCCCTTATCAAGAAAGGATCCTGGAATACAAACTTTGATTTATGCTCCAAATGTACTTTCAGAAAATATTTTAATAAACTTTCAAAGGCTGAAAACAAAACAAAAATTGCTCCAGCTTACCGCCTGGATACAGTTTCCAGGCAACAGTGCCGGGAAGGGAAACAAACAGAACCCCAGTCTCCCTGAACTGCAGAGACTGAGCCTGGAGTTGAGAGACCCAGGTAGTCAGAGTTTGCATGGCAGCGTGCTGGATAGAAGAGAGTTGCACAGACATAAAGTTCCCGAGGAACTGCAGAGGGGTCCCCACAAGTTTCTGACTATGTACTGACCTGCATATGAGTGAGAAAACATGACCTAACGCCAGGGAAAGATCCAGAGGAAAGCAGTAGACTAAACCATTCCCGGAGCTCACGCAGGGTTGGGAGTATTCCACGTTATCCCCAGCCAAGATGGAAAGAACTGTTAATACAGAGGGCATTAGCCCACAGAAGGCTCACACCTTGGTACTGAAACTAAATTAGTAGCAGAATAAAAAACTGCTTTGGACCTGCCCTAACGTTGCTTTCCAAAAGTAAATCTCGACAAGATTAAACTGATTGCAACTAACTTAACTATGTACCAGAACGATGTCTGATAGTACTTAAAGGAATACAACAAAAATCTAGCAGCCAAACAAAACTATAAGGAATGCAAAGAAACAGGAGAATATGACCCATAACCAGGACAAAAAAATGAACAAACAGGGAAAGATTCAGATCTGACAGATGATGGAATTAGGAGACAAGAACAGCAGGGCAGCTATTATAAGTACATGCTCTATGTTCAAGAAGGTAAAGTGAACTTGAACATGCCTTTTGAAAGGAGAAATGGAAGGTATTTTTTTAAAGACCCAAAGGGTGCTCTAGAGATGAAAATATGATACTCGCAGTGAAAAGTACAGTAGAAAGAATACACAGCCGATGAGATGCTACAAATTGAAAACCTCCGTGAACTTACAGACATAGCCAGAGAAGCCATCTCAAATGAAACAGAGACAACTGAAAGAAATGAAGAAAGCTTCAGTGACTTGTGGAATAGTATCGACACTTGCCTCTCACAAGTCCCAAAAAGGAGGGGAAGTGGTGAGATAAAAAAAAAAAATGTGAAGACATCTTTGCATAAATTAAAGAAAACCACTGTCAACCCAGAATTATATACACAGTAAAAATATCTTCCAAAAATAAAAGTGAAAAAGGTTTTCCAGACAAAAGCTTGAAGACTTCATTTCCAGAATATCTGTACTAAAAGAAATGTTAAAAGGTTTCCAGACAGAAGTGTATGATCCAAGATAGAAATTCACATCAACACAAAAGAATAAAGAGCACAAGAAATGGTAAATATTGAATAAATATAAAAGACACTTTTCTGACTTTTGGGAAAAGATAGTTTACTACGAAGTAAAAAATACTACACTGTGGCATTTTTAATGTATGTAGAAATAAAATGTATGAGACCAGTAACACAAAGGACTAAGGGGTAAAATAAAAACATACTGTTGCAAGCTTCTCAAACTATACCTGAAGTGTATAATATTGATTCGAGATACACCAAGGAAAGTTAAAACATTTAAGGAAAAAATCGCATCAATTCTAGGCATCTCTTCCAAAAACCTTAAGTGGAAAGAAGACTTCCCAACTAATTTTATGAGGCCAGCATTACCCTGATACTAAAGCCATACAAAAACAACGCAAGAAAAGAGAACTACATAATATCCCTCCCTCATGAACAAAGATCCCAAACTTAACAGAAGTTTTGATTAAGCAAAATCAAATCCAATAATATTTAAAACAATAATCATCGTGACCAAGTGAGGCATAAACATTACAAAAACAGTCAATGACATCCACTTTATTAATAGAAGAAATAAAGAATTCTGTTATCATTTCAGTAGATGTAAAAAAAAAAAAAAGCACTGAACATAATTCAACATTTATTCCTAATAAATCCTCTCAGCAAAGTGCATCCAAAAGGAAACATCCCACAGTTATGTTATCATAAATGGTGACAGGTTTAACTAGGGGCTAGCTTTCCCTCTAAGATCAAGGCAAAGATGTCTGCTCTCAACACTTTTTATTAAACATTTTACTGGACGTTCTAATCAGAGAGAACAGGCAAGAAAAGAAATAAACAGAATCAATACTAGAGAGGAAAAAAGCAAAACGACCTTTATTAAGAGATGAAATGATTATGCATGTAGAGAATCCTGAGAAATCTACATAAAAAGCTAACAGAATTAATAAATGAAATAAGATCGTGGCATATTGGGTAAATATACAAAAGTCAAATGTATTTCTATATGCTAGCCATGAACTGGAAATTAAAAATTTAAAGAACAGCATCAAAAATATAAAATACTTAGAGATCAACTTAACAAAAAATATGTAATACCTGAACTCTGAAATTTACAAAACACTCTTGTGAAAAATTAAAGAATATCAAAAGAAATGCAGATGTATACCATGCTTATGGATTAGGAAACTAAAACCTGTTGTCAGTTTTCTTTAAACTGACCTACAGAATCAATGCAATTCCACTTGATACCAAAAAATGTTTCTGTAGAAATTGACAAGCATTTTCTAAAGTTTATATGAAAGAATACTGGAACACCTAGAATACCAAAACAATTTTAAAAAACAACAGAGTTGGAGAAAAAAAATTAACTGGTTTCAAGCTTAGTATAAGGCTACTATAAACAACTCACTGTAGCAGAGGCAAAACAGAGAGGTATAAAGATCAATGCAACAGAACAGAGTCCAATAGGTAGATCACATTATTTATGGTCAATCGATTTTTGACAAAGGTGCCAAGATAATTCAAAGGAAAAGGTAATCTTTTCAACAAATGGTGCTAGAACAACTGTATAGGCAAATGATAAAATATGGCCCGTGACCCGCTCATACTATAAACAAAACTTAAAACAGAGCATCTAGCTAAATGTAAGAGCTCTCACTACAACATTTCTAGAAGAAAACATAGGAGAAAATCTTTGTAATCTTGAGTTAAACAAAAATTTCTCTTTTTTTTTAAGATTTATTTATTTGAGAGAGTGAACACGCTCATGTGCACGTGTCAGTGGGGAGAGGGGCAGAGGGAGAGAATCTTCAAGCAAACTCCCCACTGAGAGTGGAGCCCCATGGGGGAGGGGGTGTCTCAATTTCAAGACCATGAGATCATGACCTGAGCCAAAACCAAGAGTCGGACGCTCAACTGACTAAGCCATCCTGGCACCCCAGAGTTAAACAAAGACTTCTTAGAACACAGGGGCGCCTGGGTGGCTCAGTCGTTAAGCGTCTGCCTTCGGTCATGATCCCAGGGTCCTGGGATCGAGTCCCGCATCGGGCTCCCTGCTCGGCAAGGAGCCTGCTTCTCCCTTTCCCATTCCCCCTGCTTGTGTTCCTGCTCTCACTATCTCTCTCTCTGTCAAATAAATAAATAAAATCTTTAAAAAAAAAAAAAGACTTCTTAGAACACAAAAAATATGAACCATAAGACAAAAAGATAGAAAAAGATAGCTACAACGGACTTCATCAAAATGAAAAACACTGCTCTTCAAAAGTCACTTGTTAAGAAAATGAATATGCAGGCACAGACTGTTAGAAAAAGTTGCAAAGCATATATAATTAAGATCTATATCTAGAATACATTTCTTAAAATCTTTCTATTAAATAAAAAAGACAACCAACCAATAAACAACCAAAAAAAGTTAAGCAAAAATTTGAACAGATACCTCACCCCAAAGAAAATTCAGGAACAGCAAATAAGCACATGAAGAGAGGCTCAACATCAGTAGTCATTGGGGAAACACAAATTAAAACTACAATCGGGTATCACTATGTACCCACCAGAACGGCTAACATTAAAGAGATTAATAATGTCAAGTATTGTCAAGAACATGGAGCATTTGGGACCCTCACAGATGATTGAAGGGAATGGAAAAAAGCATAGCCATTCTGGAAAATAGCTGGATAGTTTCTTATAAAGTTAAACATGCACTTAACCATACAATCCCACAATTCTACTCCTGGATGTTTACCCAAGAATAGAAACCATACGTACACACACAGACTTGTCCTTGAATATTATAGCAGCTTTATTCATAACAGCCAAAAAGTGGGAAACAATCCAAATGTCCAACTGGTGAATGGATAAACATTCCGTGGTATTAGCCATACTATCCAGCAATAAAAAGTAATGAACTAATAATACACTGAATAATTTGGATGAATTTCAAAAGTGAAATAACCCAGTCACAAAAAACTACATACATATGATTCCATTTAGAGCAAATTGCAGAAAAGGCAAAACTCTAGGGACAGAGAGCAGTTCGGCCGCTGTCATGATCCAGGGCTGGTGGGAATGTCCTGTATGTGGCTGTGATACGTTTATATAATTATATACATTTGTCAAAATTCACTGAATTGTACAGTTTAAACTGATTGAATCTTACTGTGTATATACCTAAATAAAGATACTTAAAAATAAAACACCCTAAAACCTAAGAATGCAAATCCACAAAAAACATTTATTTTCCTCTTATTTAACAAGAGTGTTTCATCTAAAACTAATGACGTAATGTATGGTGATTAACATAACAATAAAAAATTTTTTAAAAAAGAGTGTTTCAGCAGACATTTTCCCCAGAACACAACATATAGCTAAATAACCTTAATCAGGGCGCCTGGGTGGCTCAGTCGGTTAAGCAACTGCCTTCGGCTCAGGTCATGATCTCAGGGTCCTGGGATCAAGTCCCACATCGGGCTCCCTGCTCTGCGGGGAGCCTGCTTCTCCCTCTCCCACTCCCCCTGCTTGTGTTCCCTCTCTCGCTGTGTCTCTCTGTCAAATAAATAATAAAAATAAAATCTTTAAAAAAAAAAAATAACCTTAATCAAATACTTACTCAGTACCAACAACACAGGAAATTAAAAGTAAACATACTCTAAACATTTGAAATCATTAGTATTACAAATTTTTTAAAAGATACATAGTTCTCAATTCCCTACCAACATTTCCTATCTTCTTAACCCCACCCCATCTTTTTAATATAACCACTGAATGGAAAAATCAATTAGTAATTCAAAGAAACCACTGTTTGCAATTCTGAAATTACAAATCTAAACTAGTTTGAGATCATCTTGTAACTTAACAAAAAAAGGTTCTAACAATACATAAAGGAAATGCTGGATGGCTGAGTTACGTGCCATCGGTAAACGATCTGTTAGTTTTAAAACATCCCAAGATGGGGATAACTAGAAATCTCTGGCAAGCAGGAAAAACTAAAAAATTTATGCAAGGTGTCTCAAGTCTGCCAGATTCAATTTATATCTAGAACAAAGACCACAATTAGTAACCAAAAGTAGAATTGTTTTGTCATTTTGCTTCAATATGTAACATGAAATGTGCTAGCAATCTGTTCCTTGCTACATCAACTTGTAGATACTCTACCTTTCCCGAGGATGGAGGAGAAGGGCTAGCACAAGGACTTGGGTAGCTACTGCTGTCTGTAGATTTCACAGAAGATTGATCCGATCGGTCATCGGTGCTTCGTTTAGGATGTAAAATTCCTCTATCTTTGTACTTCTGAGGTGGGTGCAGTGCTGGAGATGGAGATTTCATCAATACTCTTAAGTGGGAAGGAGGAAATAAAGATCAGTGACACACAAGTTCATAATATAAAGCAGATTCCATTTCAAACCAAAGTTCCAGTGGCATTATGATATATGGAGTAATATTTAAGAAGGGAATTTCGTTTTCTCACACTTAGAAGTTAAAAAACATCTGAGATATTAGGGTGCCCTTACACAAACAATAGGTAAAAATATATTTTTAACAATCTACAGAAATTCTTAACTTAATGTTAACAAATACTCAAAGTATTATTTCCCTTACAAAATTCCTAACCTCTTGTATGATGCTATTGGAGAGGTCTTTAACATTATATAATTATTTAAATACAAGTATGCTGGGCGCCTGGGTGGCTCAGTCGTTAAGCGTCTGCCTTCGGCTCAGGTCATGATCCCAGGGTCCTGGGATCGAGCCCCACATCGGGCTCCCTGCTTAGCGGGAAGCCTGCTTCTCCCTCTCCCACTCCCCCTGCTTGTGTTCCTGTTCTCGCTGTCGCTCTCTCTGTCAAGTAAATAAATAAAATCTTTTAAAAAAAAGTTTAAAAAAAAAAAAGTTCTGACATGGAATTCATTTTATCTCATTTCTCTCGTAGAATGCACTTGTCCTCTGCCATCAAATTATTTAGAAAATGACATACCAACACATTGGTATGATTTAGGTTGGAACATGGGCAATTTCTATTACTTTAATAGTTTCTTAAACTATTTTAAAATAGTTTCAATAAAATGTTTTTATTAAAAGAATAGTAAATATAGTAAAAAAGTATATTACATATAGAGTAAAGAGTAAATATATCTTACCATTGCAGAGTGAAAATTCTAACTGTAAATACTTTCTCTCCAAGAAGTAATCTCACAAAGACTGTTAATTTCTCCCTCCAAAAATAAATCTTCCTAAGCATCCTCATTCTATTCCCCACCAAATCCACCAAGTCCAGACCTTATCTATTAATACTACCAAAAGTCTGAAGGTAGATGAAATTCCAGATCTCACTGTTCAACAGGTAAGAAAATGAAGAGTGCCAGGCTACAACTTGTAAGGAAATGGAAATGGTTGATTCCAGTATCACAGGTGAAAAACTAAATTTGTAAGACAATCAATATCTGAATTATAACTAATATTACATTTTATAATTTTGATTTTCTTAATTTTATTAAATTTCTAACTTTTATTAAATAAGCATTTATTACTTTAAAAGGAAGTTTTTTTCCAAAAATGTGTGTGTGCACGTATGTGAATATATGCACACACACCTATACATTTGCATTTATACACACAGACACATATACATACACACAACACACAGAGTCTCTATGAGCCTAACAGATTTTTATAGATGGGCCTAGGAATAACATTACCACATAACAACTTCTTTGGAAATCTATTCCCACATCCTAAACCATTGTTCAAGTAAGTTTTTAGAACAATCTTTTCAAAAGGTGGGTAGTGTCTAAGAAGAAAATGCGCCTTTTACTCTTCTATTGCCCAGCAGGGCCTACATCAGAGAGAAACATTCAGGAACACACATTATGAGAAGATTTTCTTGGCAAATGCCTGAATTATTCCTGAAGTGTAATATCTGAAGAACTTGGAAACCAGTATGGATTACTCCCCTTTAACAGAAGTCTGACCTGATGAAGCCGTATGCTTCATTCAAATATGCAAATCTGACCAAAAGAAGACACTAACAGCCCCATCTGATCCTTAAAAAACAGTAAACATCACGTATCTTTAATGTTTTCCCTGTTTCTATTTTCAATTTTTTTAACAATGAAATCTTACCACACAGACTTTCTACCAATATTGCCAAAACTAGCATCACAGACAAGAATATTGTTTTTGTTATCAATTATAACAGGGTAAAAAAATGTTTTAACTGATATAGAGAAACTTAAATTTGATTCTAACAAATGTTCTTACACAACAAATATTTTTGAATCATGGCCAATGATTCATTATAACCACTATTATATAATCAAAATACATTTTTGGATAAATAATTCAATATAAGGGCTCTCTTATTATTATTAATAATCATATAGTAAATAAAAATATATCTAATTGCTAAATGCTGGAAAGAAAAGAAGAATTTGGCTAAAGTGTAACAGATTTTACCATTACAGTAAATTTGTTTACTTATTATATGCCTTCCCTGGATAAAAGATAAACTCTCTGAAGGAAGAGATCTTGTCTGTTTGGTACACTGCTGTATCTCTTATAAGCACCAAGAACAACACACGTTTAATATGTCACTGAATAAATGAATGAATAATTGATCTCCTGGAGGAATACTAGTCAGCAATATTGATACTTAAGTAAGACTTGTGAGGAGGTTGTTCTTTTAATTGGCCACAGCCCATACTTCTTGCTGTAGGATATCTGGGAAAGTTATGACTTGACATATATCAATGAAAATATGTAATTTTAAAATATTGGTAGCTTTTTAACAGACCCTAAATTTGTGAATTCTTGAAATTAAACATTTTGAGTTCTTCCTGATAAAAAAAAATTGCCTTATTAAATGACTTATAGATACCAGTAGCTTAAAATCCTTCATATTATCTTAATATTTGTAAAAAACTTGGGGCACCTGGGTGGCACAGTTGGTTAAGTGCCCAACTCTTGGTTTCGGCTCAGGTCATGATCTCAGGGTCGTCAGATCAGCCCTGCTCAGCAAAGAGTCTGCTTAAGACTCTCTCTCTCCCTCTCCCTCTGTCCCTCCCCACCTCAAATAAATACATAAATCTTTAAAAAAAAAAAAAAAAAAAGGGTAAAAAACTCTTCCCATTTTATTGTAACCTTTTTGTGTATTTTAGATTATAAGTAATTTTTAAATATTACAAAAGCATGATTCCATGATAAATAATTCATTTTCCTGGGGAAAAAAAGTCTCCCGTTTTGCTAAAAATGTTATCAGTTTACCTTTCTGCAGTCGCAGACTCATCCGAAAATTCCGTATCTGCTGAGGTTTTCCTACTGTTATTTGACCTCCAAGACGATGCCAGAGGGAGTTCTTCTGAAGACATAGGCCTTGGCCTCTGGCCTATCCCCGATGGCTGCTGTAAGCCTGCAGACTGTTCTTCGGTGCTGAGAACAGCTATGATGGCTCGGATGGTGGCTTCATCAACTTGAGACCAGGGTTTAGACGGAGCTCTCATTCGGCGCAAAAACAAGCTGTGCCACTTGTGCCGGAGCTGCAGCAGCAAACCGGCCGCCTGTAACAGAACGATCGGCCCCCTCAGGTCCAGGAGGCCCAAGCCAGATGGCGAACCCATGTGCAAGACACCCACGTACTAGGGAAGGTCTGCAACTGTTTCCAAAGGACACTCTGCAACTGGTCAGGAAGCAGCGTATTTCATTCTTTTTGTTGCACCAATGAGATAACATTTCTTCTTTATCATATTTGAGGACTAGAGACACAAAATCAAATGACACAGGCCGATGGAAGAGACGGCAAATAGTGTGTGGGTAGAGTGTGATTAGAACTGGAACAGTAACAGCAGAGTCAATAAAGAAAAATACATTTAGTTCCCTTCCTATTTTATTTTAGTGCTTGTAGAACATCCACACGATGATCCAGAGGGCAGCTAGACTCGTAAGTGCAGAGAAAGGCCGAAGCTAGAAATATAGACAGACTTGGCAGTCATCCGTGCATAAATGGTTACTAAATCCACACACCGAGGTGAGGTCCCTAGAGATTGTACAGAGACATGAAAAGAGCAGAGGAAAGCCCAGAGTACTGGAGAATATCTAACATTTGAGGCACAAACACATACAGCAGAGTCAGTGAAAGAACCTAAGAAGGAATGACTTTTTAAGAAAGAAGAAGAATCAGGAAAGATTAATGTCATACTAACTTGTGACAAAGAAGTTGGGACAGGGGTGAGGAGGAAAAATGGGGAAGGGCAGAATTACACAAGGAAGGGTATGGACAACAGTGCCAAACATGAGAGAAAGGGTGAACTCAACACAGTGGGCTGGCCATGACAACATGGGGGACATGCTGACCTTGGCAAGGACCGTTTCAGGGAAGGGAAGGGCTGGTGCAAATGCAAGTGGGACTCCAGGAGGCTGAAGCGACAAGTGAACGGAGAGTAAAAAAGTAAACCTAACCAGTTGTCGACTATTGACAGGTTAGCTGACCACCTTCCCCCCTCAAAAAAAAAAAAAAAAGGATATAGTAGGATCTTTTAAAAATAGAGACGGAGCTTTTACCAGTATCTATCTTTTGTAATTACACATCCTAGCTAAGGCACAGAAAACTGAATGAATGCAAGGATTCATTAACTCTCTGAATTGGTTAAATACTAACAGTTGACCATTAGGAGGGGTTCAATGACGTAGGAGTCACATCACTTCAACTTGTTCTTTGTTATAGTTTTTAAAATTGTTGACTTTTAGCTATTTGACAGATTAAAAGCAAAATAATCATGCCATATTTACTTCTGGAGTTCAAGTCTAAATGTTTATGTGAAAAATTACTGTAGTAAACTTTTAATATGGCAAACCAACCTATTTTAGCCAAGTGAACCATAATCTGAAATTATATTAGAGCAACTCCCTTGTCTCCAAACTGTTTGGTGTAACAGAATATTGATACACAGCTTGGTGGATTTCACCACTTAATGCACATTCTTCTCCTTTCTTCCCCCAATAATATGTATACTGGAAAGTGTGCATTTGTCTGAGGAATTATTTTGTTTGCTACCACTTAATGAATCTCAACATTTTGAGTAAATATACCTCAGTCTGATTTTTTTTTTTTTTTAAGATTTTATTTATTCACTTGACAGAGAAAGACACAGTGAGAGAGGGAACACAAGCAGGGGGAGTGAGAGAGGGAGAAGCAGGCTTCCCGCTGAGCAGGGAGCCCGATGCGGGGCTCAATCCCAGGACCCTGGGATCATGACCTGAGCTGAAGGCAGACGTTAACGACTGAGCCACCCAGGCGCCCCTCAGTCTGATTTTTTATGAACTTTATAACCACATTTAAAACCCTTAATTCCTGGGGTGCCTGGGTGGCTCAGTCAGTTAAGCATCTGAGTCTCGATTTCGGCTCAGATTGTGATCTCAGGGTCATGAGATCAAGCCCCCCATCGGGCTCCACACTCAGTGCGGAGTCTGCCTGAGATTCTCTCTCTCCCTCTCCCTCTGTCCCTCCTCCCGCTGACGCACATGCTCTGTCTCAAATAAATAACTCTAAAAAAAACCCTTAATTCCTATTTCTGCATGTTTGCAAGTCTGACTGCTATCATGAGGTAAAAATTTATTACTCTAGGTATTCACTAGCTAAATAAACATAGTTCTTGTTTAGCAAGCATATACTGTTCCCAAACTCTTTTCTCCAGCTCTTGTAGTATCCTGGCATCCTTAAAATACCTTGAATATATAGCCTTGATCCATGGATTAAATTAGTTTTTAAGTGAATGTGTTGATGTTTTATGGATCAGATCCATATAAATGGGAATATGGTATATATCTGGATATTCTTATAGTTATCTTTTTGATCTTATTTTTTTCATTAATTACATATCAACATCAATTTTGTAACTCAAAACAAATTGATTTTGTATAATTAAATGTGTTGAGCATCTGTATTAACTGATTTGATGGCATAAGGTTAGAAAATAATGTACTGCCCCTTTTATTCCTGTTCTAAAAGGAGTAAACTATGCAGAAAGTTAAAGGGGGACAATAACAATATAGTAGGTGTGAATACCTTGAAATAAATAAATAAATAAAGGTGGAGATGGCATGAAGGGAAGGCTTTGTCAAGAACATTTTTAATTTGAAAAAAGACATTCATCTTTCCCAATTCAGAGATATACAAAAAGAGAAAACAGAATGAACTCGTATCTTTTTCTCAGAAACAGAGTTATATGAAATAAAGGGAGTTCTTCTGTACCACCCAACACTTGGTATTTTCTTACATACACAGAAATACTCAAATATCACTGTGCTTAAATACGAGCCACATCGAGGCTTTTCAAATCCTCTACTTAAATAAACCCCAATATGTCAGAGAATGCATAAGGGCCCTGTGAAAACTGAAACACAAACTATATTCTCTAATACTAAGGGCTCAATAGTAAAGGTGTAATTTCCAACATACTGTATGTCAATTTATACTCATTGAATGAAAGAAACTTATCACACTACTGAAAAGCAACGTACCTCAGGCTCTAGTTTGAAATTAAGCCACTCATCAAGCTTCAAAGCTGCCAAATTAGCAGTAGTTCTATCTTCCATTTCACTGTCACTACTGTCATTAGGAATACCATCCGCTGTTCAAACACATATTGAAAGGAAAAAATTTCACTTTTACCATCTTATAGCAAAAGAAGTCAGTATACACAGACACTCTGTATTTACACAAATCCGCCTGATACACTAACGGTTTGGATGGGGAGCTCTCCAAATCCAACAGTTCACAAATTGAGTCTCAATATTTATAAAAAGGGGGGAAAAGGCATTTTAAGGACTACAATCTCTAATCAAAATGCAACGAAATAAAAAAAAGACAAGAATGGGGCACCTGGGTGGCTCAGTCGGTTAAGCATCTGCCTTCAGCTCAGGTTATGATCTCAGGGTCCTGGGATCAAGTCCCGTATCAGGCTCCCTGCTCAGCGGGCAGTCTGCTTCTCCCTCTTCCTCTGCCCTTCCTCACCCCCCACTTGTGTTCTCTTTCTCTCTCTCTCAAATAAATAAATAAAATCTTTTTTTTTTTAAGATTTTTTTATTTATTTATATGACAGAGAGAGACACAGCAAGAGAGGGAACACAAGCAGGGAGAGTGGGAGAGGGAGAAGCAGGCTTCCCGCGGAGCAGGGAGCCCAATGCGGAGCTCGATCCCAGGACTCTGGGATCATGACCTGAGCCGAAGGCAGACGCTTAACAACCGAGCCACCCTGGCGCCCCATAAATAAATAAAATCTTAAAAAAAAAAAAAAGACAAGAACTTAAAAATCAAAACACAATCTTTAAATAATAACTGGATGAAGAAGAAAACTGAGAACATAAAGAAGGGAATGAAAACACTATAAATCAAGAAATGCTCGTGTAAATTCACAGGTTTCAATTTAAAAGAAGAAAAGGAGATGTAGCGTCTGGGTGGCTCAGTCAGTTAAGTGGCTGACTCTTGATCTCATCTCAGGTCTTGATCTCGGGTTCATGAGTTCGGGCCCCATGCTGAATGTAGAGATTATTTAAATAAATAAACACTTAAAAAAATAAAGATGCCAAATGTAATATACAATCATGTAAGCTTTCTAAAACAGTACATGAGGGGAAAGCTGAGAAATATAATAACTGAAATGAAATATAAACTAAAGGGAATCAACATCAGATTAGATGAGTAGGACAGATCAGTGATCTAGAAGACAGGGTGGCAGAAATCACCCAAGCTGAACATCAAGAAGAAAAAAGAATTTTAAAAAATTATTCAGCAAGCTACCACAGCCAAAATCCTGAAAGTTACTGACTCCTCCCTTTCACTCACCACCCATACAATCCAGGAGTTACTAGTACCTCCAAAATAATTTTGAATCTCCTTCTCTTCCTATCAGCTGCCACCGCTGTAGTTTTGAGCCATCATTATCTGTCATTAAGACCACACACTGCAAAAGCCTCCTACCTGCCTCCTCCCTTCCATTCTTCCTCCTGCAACAATCCATCCTCACAGCCAGAATGATCGTTTTGAACTTAAATAACATCATATTACTCCCTTACTTAAAATCCTTCAGTGTCAAAAAAATTAAAAAAAAAAAAAAAAATCCTTCAGTGTCTTCCCTTGCATTTACCATGGCTTACAAGTTCATGCCTTTCTTTCAACCTCATCTTACCCTACACTCTCCCCTTGATCATTATGCTCCCAATCCCATAACCTTTCTGTCAGTTCCTAGAACATTTCCTAGTGGAGAATTGTGGCCCTTTGTGCCATCTTCTCCTACCACGAGTTTATTTGTGTATCTTCACATGGCTGGTGGCTTCTCAAACTTTACGTTTTATACTCAAATCACACCTCCTCAGAGATATTTGTTCCAGGGTCTCTTTCTAAAGTAGGTCACCCCTAAGGCAGTCCTCTTTATTTCCTTCTTAGTAGCATGCAGATTATTTACTTTTTTTCTGTCTACCCCCCACTGCCATGTGAACTCCTAAGGACCAAAACACCTTGTCTATCCTATTTTCTGTTACATCTTCAATGCCTAGCACCCTTGACATATAGGAGTTGACCAATAAATATTTGCTGAATCACTGAATAGCAAAAAATTGAAAACAAGCAAGTGTAAAGGAGCATTTTAAATGCATTATGCCACTTTTAAGTGACAGAATATTTTGCAGCCATTAATATAAAGTATTTTTGAAAATTTATATTCTGCACAATGAAAATAGCAGAATGTAAAATAACTTAAAATATATATAACTTTAAAAATATCACATAATAGTCTTAAAATATTATTAAAAAGTGCATAAGGGAAAGGGGGTCATGGGTTACTATTATTATTTCCCTTAAACAATTGCCTTTATGTTAAACTATTATGTAATTTCAAGTGGGAGAGAAAAGTAAACTTCCTATCACCAAGATTAACCAAAAATGCACAAATCAATAACAAGTTACCTTAGAAATCAATTTTAAGAACTGAGGTATACTTTAGTATTTTCTAATTAGTTTTAATATAGCAAAAGGGAGCTACTCCTACATAAACTTTTGGAATTTCATATTTTATTTGGTCTAGTAAAAAAAAAAATTTCATTTCAAATCGATTTTTATTTCCTTATGATACATTTACCTCGAAATGAGGAAGGTTCCTGAAGAGCGTTACTTGCCAGCCTCGCTGGTCCACAGAACACCAACACAGTGACGGGGGTCACTACCGAACAACATCTAATATTAGCTATTCTGTGGGCTCTGGTCATCTCATCATAAATAAGCCAATCTGTGGGCAGTGCCTGAATCGCTGCAGCCTGACCATTGGCTGGAGGAATCTATCAGAAAAATAAATCAAAAACTTGTTAACTGTATTTACCATCTACTTTTAAACTGTAAAAAGTCCCTCAATGCAACAGATGATGGATATTAGTAGTCAAGCAAACATTAAAGCAAGTCACTGCTCATGCAGCTGGAACGCAAGTCCTCATTACCTAACACATTACCTCTTCCAACTCTAACATTTCATCAAAATTTTGTTCCAATGATGAATTATACATAACCAATTAATTTCTTAAAGCAGGTTGGTATTTGGAGCATCTTTTTGTTGCTCTTCAACTATGTAAATTAGATTAGTTTCACCTCAAGGCCTAAGAGCATTAAAAATGTTTTACCTTTTTATATTGAGGCTGACTGAGAACTGAAGTGGGATGAAACCGAACTTTTTTCTCCTTTGGCCCTGTCAATACTACATTCTCTCTGTCCACATGGACTAAATTAGGATACATGCCTGCCACCAATGCAGCTTTAACGACAGCCCAGTTCTCGGAATTTGTGTTAACATCTCGAATGTCACCACCACCTCGTGCTCTAACAAAACCTAGAAGAAGGAAAAAAACCACACCGACTTTTTCTATTGTGCAAAATATACTTTTAAACGTGTGCATTTTTTACAAAAATTGTAATAACCCATATAAGTTTAAGGATATTCAAATTCCACAATAATTAATAAAATCTCCTCTGTAAAGTTTAAAATACGGAATCAATGTTCTAAGAAGTTTAGGTTTGCTCAGGCTAAAGTAAGTAGAAGATTTATTGGGGACTTAGGGACTTTTAAAAAATACACATCCTTGCTATATAAAGTTCATCGTAAGATGCCATCAGAAAGGTACTAAAATTTAAAAAAAAAAAGAAACGTACTAAAATCATAGCTGAAAATCTAAACCATTCTTCTGACTGGTATTAATAACATTTTGGTTATGACAGACATGAATTCTAGAATGAAGACAATACATATATTCTTGCTTGAATTTCCAAAGCCCTTCATATTTCCTAATATTTGAGACCACTCTAAAACCTTTTGGTTCACTCCTCATATTACTTTGGCACTTTAGCTCATCCATGTATCGAGGCTCTAGCACTCTTCCTCGACTACATTCTCAATGTACTATGCTACTCAAAAGGAAATTTAAAGAAATAATTCTAAAATGACATAACAATACTGCCATTCTCTTAAAAAAAAAAATTAAGTGCCTTAAAGAGACTACTAGCTGTTTTATGTTCCAAAAATAAGAAGACCACATTTGTATCAACCTACTTATATATTTAAATCTATTATAGAGCTAAGCAACTGTTTATTAAGAGTGATAAAACAGAACTACAATATCTAAATTGCTTTTTGCCAACAAATATACTATAAATATAAATATAATATAAATATACTATAAATTGCTCACTGCCTACAGTATTCATATATTTCTCAGCTACAGCTTCTACAATATCATATTTTTAACCAACAAAAGCTGAGATCACATAGGCGTCTACAAAGCAGTTCATATATACAAGATATACAACAATGTGAAAATGTGATTAAAATAATGTAAGATGGCATCAGTTAACACTAAAAATACTATGAAGTATAGATAAGGTACTCTCAGTGGACTAAATAAGTTCTTTAGGGAAAATTTTACCTGATGCTCTAAGTTGACCAAGCAACTGAGTTCTCATGCCAATGATTATTTCCATGGTAGCTTGTGAAAGAAAATTCTTTTCACAAAAGGCTCGCTCCCATCCATCACTTCGTGCTTTCTGCCATGCCTACGAAAATATAATTATATAATAAGATACACTTACTAAACTCCTTAGTTAGGAGCAAAGTAACTGAAAACCACTACATTAGCTACTCAAGGTCAATTCTCCTTCTAATTATTTGATAAAATCTAGGCCTTCATTAAAAAAAACAAAACTCAAAGATACAGAGAACAGGGGCGCCTGGGTGGCTCAGTCATTAAACGTCTGCCTTCGGCTCAGGTCATGATCCCAGGGTCCTGGGATCGAGCCCCGCATCAGGCTCCCTGCTCTGCGGGAAGCCTGCTTCTCTCTCTCCCACTCCCCCTGCTTGTGTTCCCTCTCTCTCTGTGTCTCTCTCTGTCAAATAAATAAATAAAAAATAAAATCTTTAAAAAAAAAAGATACAGAGAACAGATTGGTAGTTGCCAGAGGCAGGGGAGGAGAAGGGGGTGAAATGGGTGAAGAGAGTCAAAAGATATAAGCTTAAAGTTATAAAATAAGTAAGTCCTGGGGAGGCAACTTACAGCATGGTGACCACAGTTAATAACACCGTACTGTGTATTTGAAAGTCGCTAAGAGTGTAGATTTTTTTTAATGATTTATTTATTTATTTTAGAGAAAGAGAGCGCACGCAGAGGGAAGGGGAGAGGGAGAGAGTCTCAAGCAGACTCCGTGCCGAGCGCTGAACCCAATGCGGGGCTCGATCTCATGACCCTGAGACCACAACCTGAGCAGAAACCAAGAGTTGGATGCTCAACCGACTGCACCACCCCAGGTGCCCTGAGAGTAGATATTTTTTTGTAAACTTTTTTTTTAATTGAGATATCACTGACATTCAACGTCATATTCATTTCAGGTATACAAAATAGTGATTCAGTATTTCCACATATTGTGAAATGATCACCACAATAGGTCTAGTTAACACACCAGAGAGTAAATCTTAAAAGTTCTCATCACAACAGAAAAAAATTTGTAACTATGTGCAGTGATGGATGTTAACTAGACTTACTGTGGAGATCATTTCCCAATATATACAATTATAGTATCATTATATTTTACACCTGAAACTAATATGTCAATGACATCTCAATTTTTAAAAAATATAAATTTTAAAATTAAATATTAAAAAATAAAATCTAAAGGGCGCCTGGGTGGCTCAGTCGTTGGGCATCTGCCTTCGGCTCGGGTCATGGTCCCAGGGTCCTGGGATTGAATCCCGCATCGGGGTCCCTGCTCGGCGGGAGGCCTGCTTCTCCCTCTCCCACTCCCCGCCCCGCTTGTGTTCCCTCTCTCACTGTGTCTCTGTCAAATAAATAAATAAAAATCTTTTTAAAATAAATAAATAAAATCTAAGACTTTATGATCAAGTAAAATTTATCATTAATTTACAATCAAATGCTATGAAAGCCATTGAGTTTATAAAATCCCAGTGAGAACTAAGTATCCATTAGTCTAAATGACCAGCTATGTAAAAACAGCTACCTCTTCAGATGTGTCTGCTAATTTTCTTCCACTGAAGTGTCAGAGGTTTTTAACTAAGCCATCACAACACCATTTATATGTAAGGATTCTACTACTCCAGTCCTCCAAAAATAGTCTCTATATCAACCTCTTAATTTATCTGAGAATGGGAAGTGTGATTTCTAGAAATCATCTATATGCAGTATAAGAAAGCTCCTCTTTTAAAATGACTTCTCTTGCTTTGGAATATAACTAAAAGGCCAAGGCAGTAATTTATCCTCTCTGCTTTTGTAGGAGCTGGGAAAAAAGCAAAGAATACATTGGAATTCTACACCAAATCTCCCCCTATTATCCACTCAACTAGTCTACTATAACATATGCTATCTAATAAACTCAACAGCACTGCATTATCCACTGTTCAATAATGCTCACCAACAGCTTGCCATTATTTTTTTAAAAACTATACATATTGGAAAAATCCTGTATGCCTGGAAAAGAGTAGTTCCTGTATAAACAAAATGAAATTTTTAAAAAATGTACACTCACAGCCTACATTCGAGAGAATTTAAGGATAAATGTCTACCTTTTCAGGAAATAACATCATCTTCTCCACATTATCTGAAATTCTACATTACATATCATTTCGTTCCCTCAGAATCCCATTTTCCTTATCTTTTCTTTCCCATTTATCACATTCCTCAATTTCTCACTACTGTTACCTTGAAAAGTCTTAAGTGATATTTGGATTTTACTTTGTAAAATTAAGTTCTTAGCACAGTGTCTTGAGTACACAAGAAAAAGATGTACTCTAAAAAAATAAATAAATAGGGGCGCCTGGGTGGCTCAGTCGTTAAGCATCTGCCTTCGGCTCAGGTCATGATCTCAGGGTCTTGGGATCGAGCCCCACATCGGGCTCCCTGCTCGGTGGAAAGCCTGCTTCTCCCTCTCCCACTCCCCCTGCTTGTGTTCCCTCTCTTGCTGTGTCTCTCTCTGTCAAATAAATACATAAAATCTTTAAAAAAATAATAAAATAATTTTAAAAATAAAAATAAAAAAATCAATAAATAGATACTAAATTCAAGATAATTTTCTTCCAAGGTTTGTTCTACATACTTTGAATAATATACATTGCTTCTTAACTGAAATTTTAGAGCACTCCCTGCCCAAGATATGATTAAAAGATAAGGAACTTGGGTATCAGAAAATGAACACAAGTAAATAAACATCAATATATGTATACACATATCCCTACATGGAGAAAACTGAGAAAATGGAAGAAAAAAAGGAGAGACAAACAGTGATCATTCCAACATATTAACAGCAGGAAGGTATTTTTCTAAGCTGGTAATAAAATGTGGCTTTATAATGAGACAAAATTAATGGGATCATATCTCTTTTTTAATTGTGACACTTGCCCCAGACACATGTTTAAAAGCAGCAACAAGTTCAGAAACAAAATGGCAAGAATAATCGGTACCTGGAACGCTCTGAGAAGGGCCATGTGGTCACTACAAGTTCCTGCAGTGAAGCGTTTCCTACAAAGCATGGCCGCCCGTCTTTGAGAGGCCTGGGCCGGCAGGACAAAGGGGTCTCGAGAGGCTAGCGTGCAGGCAATTGTGAGGATGGGGTCCAGACACTTTAAGACAACAGCGCACAGGACCATTTTACCAAGATGTGGCTCCACAGGCAGGTCAGCCAAGTGATAGCCCAGCTCGGTGAGATCCTCCCATGCATCCATTGCATCTATTGTCTAAATAAAAGAACATAAAACAGAACTTGACACGACCAAAAAACTATGTTTAATCAAATCACACACCTAAAAATCATCAAGAAATGAAAATGTAAATTTTCTCTTGCCACATCTTATAAAAAACATATTTTGCAGGGCGCCTAAGTGGCTCAGTCGTTAAGCGTCTGCCTTCGGCTCAGGTCATGGTCCCAGGGCCCTGGGATCGAGCCCCACGTCGGGCTCCCTGCTCAGCAGGAAGCCTGCTTCTCCCTCTCCCACTTCCCCTGCTTGTGTTCCCTCTCTCGCTGTCTCTCTCTGTCAAATAAATAAAATCTTAAAAAATATATATATATTTTGCTTTATATAAAAAAGAACTATATCTACTGTTTTACTATAATTGCCATGAGAGTATTATCCAAAGTACAAGATTATTTAAGATAGTATTTTTAAGTACAAAATTAGGTAAGATGTATCCTCACTGTGTTTAAATTTCAAGTAAAATGGGTAAAATAAAACTATGAAGACACCTACCTTAAGCATTTGTACAGCATTTCTTACAATTAGAGCTGGTGGTGGTTCTGGAGCTTTCATTAGGAAATCAGCAATAGGACAATTCACTGGGGCTAACAGCTTAGTATGTAAACAAAGTTCCTATAAATAAGAACAGCAAATAATTTTGAAATGTTGAAATTTATGTTGATTTTGACTTTCAAAGAAATCATGGGAGGGGAGCCTGGGTGGCTCAGTCGGTTCAACATCAGCCTTCGGCTCAGGTCATGATCTTGGGGTCCTGGGATCCAGCCTCACATTGGGCTCCCTGCTCAGTGGGGAGTCTGCTTCTCCCTCTCCCTTTGCCCCTCCCCCTGCTCATGCCCTCTCTCTCAAATGAAGAAATAAAATCTTTAAAAGTTTGGAAGCTAGCATCTGGCTCAGCACACCAGAGAATCAAGTTAATGTATTTCCAGTAGTTTTCCCTCGAAACTACAATGTCTGGCTATTCCATGAAGTCAGAAAACCTAAAGCAAAACAATTAATAAAGGCCAGGAAATCTCAGTGGACTCAGTTCCAAACTACCAAGATTAATCTCAGCATCTTAAACTGAGATTTCGGTATTATCTTCTGGACCTTAAATAATTTCTTTTCTAATCCTCAATGAGAATGTGAAAGATGAACACTATGTGGTTGTCAGATTTCTAAAATGTTGCATTAAAAAAAAAAGATATATCTATAAACTGTACCATAATTTAAATGCACTCAAGTAATTCTTTAAAATTTTAGAGGTTTATGGATCAAATTTTCTTGTCTAGGAAAAAAAATTAGATACATAACCACCTCCCATCATATACATTTTATAATTTTGTTTTAGGAATTGATCATTTAGGGGTGCCTGGGTGGCTCAGTCAGTTAAGCAGCTGCCTTCAGCTCGGGTCATGATCCCAGGGTCCTGGGATCGAGCCCCACGTTGGGCTCCCTGCTCAGCGGGGAGCCTGCTTCTCCCTCTCCCTCTGTCTGCTGCTCTGCCTACTTGTGCTCTCTCTCTATCTCTCTGTCAAATAAATAAATAAAATCTTTTAAAAAAGGAATTGATCATTTAAAAGTCCTACTGGTATTAAGTTGAAATGGTCCCTCTCCTCCCTCACCCATAAAAATAGCCTTTTAGAGTTTAGTAAATTTCTACCTGTAATGGCATTCTCAAAAGTTCTGGAGTCTGAAATTCCAACATGTTCTGGAATCGGAGTCTACTGAACAGCCGGAAACAAATTCCAGGTCTGCATCTCCCTGCCCTTAAAAGTGAAATAAAAAATTAAGATTCAGACAAGGAATAAAGACTAGACCAAGGCAACTCTAAAAGCAGTGCACTTTAGGAGACAGAGCAATGGACCGGTGTCAGGACATCTGAGTGTGATTCCCTCCTGTGATGTTTCTCCCCTCTGAATCTTTCCAGAAGGCACTTCATTCATCTGGGACTCATTCATAAAAACTCATGAATGACACCTACCTGACACACCTACTAGGGTAACGACAAAAACAAATTTGTAAGTAACATATGTATGAAAGTGAGTAAAAATAATGAAAAAATACATGGGGATTTACATTTCATCAGCTTTACTCAACTGACACAAGCACCGTGCTCAGGCCCACTGCTCAGAGCTGTGCAAAGTAAGCATTATACAACTCCAAGGGAGTAGCGTTTCCTGTCACCAGAGAGACTTGTATCATTTTCTGGGAGGTAGGAGAAAAATATCTTGAAGAAAAGCTGCCTCCCGTCATTTCCCCCAGAGTCACTGTATCAGCTAATGAATGGCCAGGCTGAATATGCTAAGTGACAGAGATCCAGAAATACCTTACCCTCACAAAGCTGCAACACACTGTGATACAAGTTACAAAATGAGACGCTAGACCACTGCTTCCTTCATCAGTACTGTCCTCACCATCAACCCAACCGCTTTCCCTCCTATCCAGCCTCCTCTGAGACATTTCCATCCTTCGCCAGTCCTTAAATGTTGATGTTCCTGTGAGGCTGGACCTCAGCCCTCTGCTCTCCTATTCCATCCTCTCTCCCAAGGGGATCGTAATTATCCTCCTAACTTCAATTTCCATCCACTGAGATCACTTCATCCTAACCCTACACCTATACTTCAGAAGTCTCTTAGCTCCACTTGGATTTTCCAGCCAACCCAAACTCAACACAACCAAAAGCTAATTCTTCTCAGCAACATAACCACTGTTCTCATTTTCCCTGACAATGGCACCACCATCCACAAAAGTTTCTAAGACAGACACCTGTATGACATCCTTGACTCCACACTATTCCTTACCCCTGGACATACGATCACCAATACTGCTCTCCTTAATATCTTCTACCACCGCTATCACAATCCAGACTATTGTCATCTCTCCCTTATTGTAAATGCAAGTATTAATGAAAGAGCCTCCTACCGGGTCCTCCTGCCATCAGTTTTGTCTCTACCAATTCACTCTTCAAAGAGCTGAAACAATACTAAAATCATGCCATCCTTTAGTTCATTAAGAAGAAAAAGAGAGAGGGGCGCCTGGGTGGCTCAGTAGTTAAGCGTCTGCCTTCGGCTCAGGTCATGATCCCAGGGTCCTGGGATCGAGCCCTGCATTGGGCTCCCTGCTCAGCGGGAAGCCTGCTTCTCCCTCTCCCACTCCCCCTGCTTGTGTTCCCTCTCTTGCTGTGTCTCTCTCTATCAAATAAATAAATAAAATATTTTTTAAAAAGAAGAAGAAAAAGAGAGAGGAAACACAAATGATCCTTTAGGACATGTCCACAACTTACCTGTTTCTGCTCATTTTTCACTGTTCTCTAAACTAAACTCCATCCAAACAACTTTGTTGCTCACTCTTGCCTGTAGGCCTTTGTGTATGCCTTGCCTCTGCTAGAAAAGCCTTTCCACAACAGCTCTTTATTCGTATTTATCTCAGATTCTACCTTAACTCCTCTAAAAGCATTATCCAGTCATAGCACAAATCACATGGTATTAAAATTGCTTATTTTACTGGATTCCAAGATGGATTGCACCATTCCCCCCACCTCAAACTTTACTCATCAGACTACAGTTTATTCATCATCGCATCCCTAACACTTGCACAGTGATGGCTGTCAAAAAATATGTTAAAAAAGATGACAAGGAAAATTCCTACAATTTCTGATTTTCCTCCTAGATAATATACGATTAACTGCCTATAAATCTAGCTAGTGCATCAAGCCACACCCTATCATACGAAAACAACAGGCACAGTAACAGCAACAAGCCCTCAAGAATGTTCTATGACATTATAAAGTACAGAAATAATGCAACCACCATCTTCAGCATATGAGGCACTGCTTTAGAGTCAATACCTGATGTTTTCCTGTTAGTTAAAATGCAAGAAAAATTAGTCAAATAATTACTGAAAAATAGGCTACTTTTTCATCTTCCCTTTTTTAAAAAAGAAAAGGTAATGCAAGCACATTCTAAAATAAATAACCAAACTACAAAAAAGTAAAATGAAAATTAAATCTCCTTCCTTCAAAGAGCCCCACAAATCCTCCTTCTCAGAGTCAACAATTGTTTTTTAATGTTTCTCTCAAATCTGACAATGCATTTCTGCCCGAAATATATACATACAAACATATATATATAAAACATATATATTTAGCACTATGTATATATTTAGCATTATATATATTTATTTAGCACTAACATATATATATATATATATATATACTTAGCACAAATACTATAGATGCATGTTCTACACCTTACTTTTTTCAATTAATAATATATTCTGAGAACTCATTCCATAACAATACATATATCCACATCTTTCCCGGTAACAGTTATCTAGTATACCATTGTATGGCTATAGCATAATTTATTTAACTACAATACTTCCAGAGTTTTCACTATTACAAACAGTGCTGCGGAAAACATTCTTCAATACATGTCTGCGCACATGCACAGGTACACTCAGGATAAATGATGAGAAATGGAATCCACCAGCAAAGGGTAGATTTGGATAAACAGTTTCAAACTGTCCTCTGAAGAAGTCAGAGCAATTTATACTCATCAGTAAACTATGAAAGCTTACTGGCCCACACTTTTGCCAACTCTGTTGTAAGTACTGTTAAACATTTTCATCAATGCCATTCTGGTGATGAGCAAAAAAATTTCCTCATTAATTTGCACTTATTCTGGCATATATGAGGTGGTGTATGTGAGCTTAATGTGTTGGTCTTTATGAACTGATTTTAAAGAGTTTTTTGCATAATACAGAAATTAGCCCTTTATCCTGTATTGCAAATGTTTAAAATATTTTCCTTTTAATTTTGTTTTTTAACTTTCTTACATCTTCTGAGGACAGATTATACTAGTCAAAAATTTTTAACATAACCTGAATTCAACTTTTAAAGAAAGTATTAAAATGGCTTGCTTTGCAAAAACAATATAAGAATTAAGACTAACATGAAAATTTTAACATTTTATATAGAAAGCGGAATATACATTAAATATGTACTACATATCAAAATGTTTCCATTTTACAGGCAACTGAGTGAATAAATGTATATTAAATATACATTACCTGCCTTTTCGTTGTATGGCACTAGCTTTGGAAATCCACACCATTTTTAACATTGTAACAAAATTCAGTGCATCAAAGGATTTCTGTAATATTTAAGTTATCTTCATATTAAAACTTTTATAAAAGGTGCTTAAAAAGAAATAGCAAGAAATATTATGAATATATTTTAACATGCCAAGTTTAATTCAAGGCCCTTCTTGATTAGATAATTAGGATGGGGCACAGATTAAAAAAAAAAAAAATCCAGATCTCTGGTTACAAACATTCTAAGGAAAAAGAATGAAAAATAAACTCAGAAGAGCTGTAAAAACTTCCTCATTCCATGCCTTGCTTACTTATTTGTTTCTCTCTGCTACAGTTGGATAATAGCAGGCAGTACTCATAGACATCAAGACTGAAGAAAAACTATCTACTCTCTTGAGGTCATTTCCTATCAGATTTCTATCACCACGAGGAATAGGAGTGATCAGGGAAAGACAGTTTCTAAAATATGTGCCAGGGAACTGATCTGGAGGAATGAGAATAACAATAATCGCTGAACCAATCTTATCCCCAAAGTGAAGAATTTTTAATCCTTTCCATTTTACCCCCTACTGAGCTACTAAGGCAGTTAGCCTATCCAGAATGTTACAAAAGAGAAAGTAAAAAAGAACCATTATTACCCTTATATTCCCTAAACAATCTAAAGCCAAAATTTACTGTAGAGAACGATTTTAAAAGAATGCATTCCTAACTAGAATATATACTTAATCATTCAGTGACTTACACTTTCCCTTTCATAAAACAGTTATGTAGAGCAAATACAAATGTGTTCTCATAATAGTTTAATTATGGGATTTTTAGAAAAGATGATACTTATGTAGTTTTTAATAAAATGTCACATTTATCAGTTTTGTATGTAAAATAACTTCTGACACTACCATCATGTTCTAAACTGGGGTTTACCTGATAAATGGCACCCACAGAAATTAATTTCTAAAATATTCAAAATCCACTTCATCAGCTTTACATAATTTCAGGGCAATAAAATCTGAATTTTCACTGACTCACCCAGACTTTTAGTGATAATCCTATCATTATCCTCTTATAAAAGGTATATATTCATCATTATCCTCTTACAAAAAATAAAATGTATCCCTTCTTTATAGTATACAACTATACTGAAATGTCTACATTTTATAAAATTTTATTTTCTGTAAGATATTCCTAAAAATTGCACTGAAAAACATTATGAAGCAATTAACAAATGTTTCCCACATTAAAACACGATCATTTCTATCCACCAGAACAGACATCATTTGCTTTCCACAACAGAGATAGTATCTTTCCTTGAAAAGCAACCACCTCTATCACTTTCCATTCTTTCAGTGAAAGGATCCGCCAAAGTGAAGGGTATTGAGAATTGCTGAGCATTCCAATGCTAAAAGAAAATAAATGCTGTCTTTTCTTTATATCAGGCTTGGAGTAAATATTTTAGCCTTTGTAGAGCGTCCCTGTTGCAACTATGCCAGTTGCAGTGTGAAAGCAACCACAGACAATAGGTAAAAGAGTGAACAGGACAGTGTTCCGGTGAAATTTATTTTTATAAAAGCAGGCACCGGGCCCGTGCGGCTGCTAACTGGCATTTGCTGAACTCCGGTTCTGACTCCGGCTCACACTGTCTCAGGATGGTTCTCTTGAACGAAATATCTTCTGAATACCTACTATACACGTGGAGCCCTAGAGAGTAACACTGAACAAGAGGGACGTGGTGCATGCCCACATGCAGAAGGAAAGAAGGAAAGCATACAAAATACGTAATCCAATTCTCACACTGTGACAAATTTTCAGTGTAACTAGCCAACCCTTTACTTTCTTCCTAGTATTTAATCAGCAGGGGCTAGTTTTTTTTGTATAATCTGTTACAATAACTAGATCCTACATTCTGAACTGCTTAAGGTAAAATATTTACTTTAGAGAAATCAACGATTACTACGTTAAATTCATGCAGAACCAGAAATCTTCCCATTAAAGTGAAATATAAAAGCATTTATTGGAAAGTAACTTAACCTTCTTCATTTAAACAAAATACAACTTATCCATACATACCTCTTTCACCTTACCAGAATCAATAACAAAGACAACATCGTTGACTGTGATGCTGGTTTCAGCAATATTGGTGGAAAGGATCTGCAAGGGGATGTTACCTTACGGTTAATAGGAACACAGGACCAATGACTAATGAAATGGACAAAAGAAAATTTTATGAAGCTTACTATTTTTCGAACACCGGCAGGTGGGTTTTTTAATACTTTCTTTTGATCAGATGTTTGCATATTTGAATGAAGCATAAAGACTTGGTATCTGTTGACAGTGGAAAGGAAAAATACACTATGGTACCTATCTGTTACTTAAAGCAACAAATATAAAGCTTTAGCTTTTACCTATGTGTGTTGTCAGCAAACCGCTTGTCATCAAACAGGATGCGATCCCTCAGTCCAACAATTTCATCATATCCAGGTAGGAAAATTAATATTGCACCTTGGAGAAGAAGGATTTTTTTTAAAATACTAAATCTCTGGTTTTACAAACCAGAACCAATCAACAGGCCCAGCTATAATGAGCTATATCACGAGTTTTCAAATACTGATAAACTGTAATACTTATGACACTTAAGAGATTATTTATGCAATATTGCCAATGGAATTCTGTAGAAATCTGTACGTGCAAAATATTAATTTTGAAATCAAAGTATACACTGGTGTTCCAGTTATTTTAGACAGTACTTATTTACCAGCATCACAACCATGGCAGATATTGTATAGAAGGTGCATGATCAAATCCAAGTCTACTTTTTCATCATCAAAACTGTGATGATAAGCTTTCAGGAGCTCTCTGTCTTCTGCACTGAGGTCACTTCCATTTGTGTGAACCAGAGAACTTTCATCTAGATTTCCAAATTCCAGTGAAGCACTTAAAAAAAAGAAAAAAAATGACCAACTCAATTTTCATCTAAAAGAGTACTCCTTTAAGGCCAATGATTCCCAGGATGTCCTTCTTCAAATCTTGAATATACCCTAAGGAGGTAAGTGATACTTAATGTTCTAGCTACAATTCATGTTTTGGCTTACATTACATTATCCAAAGTAAAATTTGTCAATAAGTACTTCTTGAAAACACAATCTGAAGATATTTCTCTAAAGAAAATATACAAATGGCCAATAAACACATTGAAAACATGTTCAACATCATTACTCATCAGAGAAATGAAAATCAAAACCACAATGAGATACCACTTCATACCCATTAGGATGACTATAATCAAAAGACAGAGGATAGTTAAGTGTTAAAGAGGGTGTGGAGAAATTGTAACCATCGTCAATACGTTGTTAGTGAGAACATAAAATGGTAAAGCCACTTTGAAAAACAATGTGGCAGTTCCTCAAAATGTTAAACACAATATTACCTGATGCCCCAGCAACTCCACTCTTAGGTATATAAACAAGAGAAATGGAAATATATGTCCACATAAACTGGTGTACACAAATGTTCATACCAGTATTATTCATAACTGCCAGAAAGTGGAAACCACCCGAATGTTCATCAATTGAAGAATAAACAAACTGTGATCTACCCATAGAATAGAGTATTACTCAGTCAGAAAAAGGATGTTACAACATGAATGGATGAACCTTGAAAACATTATACGAAGTGATAGAAGCCAATCACAAAAAGACCATGTACTGTATCATTCCACTTAGATTAAGTGTATGGAACAGACAAATCTATAGAAACAGAAAATAGACTAGTTGCCTAGGGCTGGAAGAGTTGGGGAAGATGAGGAGTGCTTGCTAATGATTACAGGATTTCCTGGGGGGTGGTGATGAAAATGTTCTCAAAATTGATTGTCATAATAACTGCATAACATGGGGCACCTGGGTGGCTGAGGCGGTTAAGCCTCCCACTCTTGGTTTTGGCTCAGGTCACGATCTCAAGGTCATTGAGATCAATCCCTGTGTCAGGCTCTGCACTCAGTGCAGAGTCTGCTCAAGATTCTCTCTCTCCCCCTCTCCTTCTGTCCCTCCCCCTGCTTGCCCTCTAAATAAATAAATATATAAATAAATAAATAAAATCTTTTTAAAAAACTGCGTAACATGGCAGACATACTAAAAGCCACTGAATTGTACACTTAAATGGGTGAATTACATGGTTGTGAACTTTACCTCAATAAAACTTAAAACACACAAACCTTTGATCATCATTTGTATTTTCTCTTTTCTTTTCATTTAAATTCAATTAATTAACATATAGCATATTACTGGTTTCAGGGGTACAGGTCTATGATTCATCAGTCTTATATAATATCCGGTGCTCATTACATTACATGCCTCATTTGTATTTTTTTTTTTTTTAAGATTTTATTTATTTATTTGAGAGAGAGAATGAGATAGAGAGAGCATGAGAGGGGGGAGGGTCAGAGGGAGAAGCAGACTCCCTGCTGAGCAGGGAGCCCTATGCAGGACTCGATCCAGGGACTCCAGGATCATGACCTGAGCCGAAGGCAGTCGCTTAACCAACTGAGCCACCCAGGTGCCCTCATTTGTAGTTTCTTAATAGATTGTTTCTAATTATTCACTCTTATAAACAAAACTCTGAAGCAAAGTCCACATTTAAAACAAAACAAAAAACAATTCTGCAGGTACCAACTTAACATGACTGCTATTTGGTTACTCCATACTAAAAGCAGATTGATTTGCTATTTTCTAAAAGCCCAGAATCAGCATAAATTACTGAAATAATAGCTTGCTTCTTCATCCCATATGTAAAAATATAACCTTCTGCCATCCCTAGTAACCATCAATAAGATTTCTAGGAAGTTCAATTCAGCCCAATTTCTCCTAAAGAGCTTAGCAGAAAAGTAACTAAGCCTGCTTTTAGTAGGGAAAATATTAAAATTATAACTGCGTTATTTTAAATTTTAAGATTCATTTTAAAACATTCCAATTTTTTTGCTTTCTTACTTCTTAACAGGTAAATGAAGAGGGTATTATGTCCTTTGTTTAAAGCTCTAACTTTAGGGGTGCCTGGGTGGCTCAGTTGGTTAAGTGTCTGCCTTCGAGGCTCAGGTCATGATCCCATGGTCCTGGGATCAAGCCCCACACTGGGCTCCTTGCTCAGCAGGACGCCTGCTTCTCCTTCCCCTTCTGCCCCCCCCAACTCATGTTCTTGCTCCCTCTGCTCTCTCTCAAATAAATAAAAAAATCTTTAAAAAAAAATAAAGCTCTAACCTTATATATCAATTATCAATAATCTGGCAAACATCATAAATTTAATTTTAAATATTTGAAATTTGTAATTGATAACGTCATGATCTGTAGAATAAAAAGAAAGCCCAGTTAGGTAGGATAATTAGAATACTATCCAGATAACCACTAGTTGGTAATCTGCAGTGTCTACTGAGCTATTTCCAGCACCCTAAGAATGTCTGGAACATTCAAAGCATTAGCGCTAAAAGGACTGCAAGTTCTGGGTGCGATTATTGAAATGACAACAAAACCTGCCATACCATAATTAGCATTTGGGTCTGCTAAGAACTTTGTGACTCTAACCTTCATTATCATTTAATGAAATTAAAATGACAAGACTAATTTCATACTTCAAACATTCACTTCATCTGCGACTATATCTATAGAATAAAATACAAAAACCCAACTCAAAACATTTTTATGTTCTTCTATAAAAGATACTTTAATACATTTTAACCTCAGATTCATTTTTTTCTTTTTTCTTATAGGTTGAAAACAAATGCTATCAATGTATTATAAAACATGTTTTCTTTAGATATCTTTTCCTTTAAAATTATCTTTTTCTTTTCTTTAGATAGCTAATCTAAAATCTACATAATCTATCTAACTATCTAACCTAACTTTAGCTAAAACCTTTAATTACCTAAATGAAGGATTTGCTTCATAGGATTTTCAAAGCATTGTCTGATTCTTTTCTTTAAAATCAAAGTAATACAGGGGTACCTGGGTGGCTCAGTCAGTTAAGCATCTGCCTTCAGCTCAGGTCATGATCCCAGTGTCCTGGGATCAAGCCCCACCCATCGGGCTCCCTGCTCGGCGGGAAGCCTGCTTCTCCCTCTCCCACTCCCCCCCGCTTGTGTTCCCTCTCTCGCTGTGTCTCTCTCTGTCAAATAAATAAAAATCTTTAAATAAATAAATAAAAGTAATACATATATGTAGTGTTAATAAACAAACGATTTTGTAGAATTTACAACAAAAAACCCTCTTTGTACACAGACACGTTGTCTAGGACCTTTTTCAATTCTTTTAGCCATTTCTTTTGGTATTTGCAGCCATATTTCCAAGCAACACGCACCTCCCGCTATTTACTGATTTAACAACTTCATCATTATCTGTGAATCTCTCATAAAAACTTAGGTCACCACCTCCGCTCCCGTCCACTTTCCACCCACATAGGTCCTTACAATTTTCATTACATCTTCATTCGGCCTTTACTATCACTACACAAACATTACTTACCACTGAGCCAAAGCCCAACAGCAAACTAGGATTACACCTCCTTTCTTCTGTTCTTCTTTTGGGTTTTCCTCAAGTAATTAATGTCTAATTTTTATTTGCTTAGTTTTCTGTGTACTTACCACTAATTCTTCCCAAAGTCTCTAACAAGATTCCTAAAGCCTTTTTTTTTTTTAAAGCTTTTATTTATTTGACAGAGAGAGCCAGCGAGAGAGGGAACACAAGCAGAGGAGTGGGAGAGGGAGAAGCAGGCTTCCCTCGGAGCAGGGAGCCTGATGAGAGGCTCGATCCCAGGACCCTGGGATTATGACCTGAGCTGAAGGCAGCCGCTTAACGACTGAGCCACCCAGGTGCCCCTAAAGCCTTTTTACTACGGTCAGAAACATCAGGTGATCTCCCCTCTTTCCCTCCTCTCCCGCCACCCCCCCACCCCCGCTCCTGCTCAGGAGCTCTCCTAGGAGACTCGGCCTAGTGGCTAGCGGGCCGCTATCACAGTAACACTGCTCCTCACCAGCACACTGAGCATTTCTTTCACTACCTCCTGTGCTTGGTCGCTATGTTTTCCTGTTTTATTTTACTTCTTCATTTTTGTGGAGCACATTCTCTAAACCTTCCTGGTAAAGGATATATAGGAAATAAATTGTCTTATCTTTTTTCCACAATTTTCCATCTCTTGTCCTTTTTTCCTGCTTTGTGAGCCAATTTTCTCAACTTTATCTTGACACCCTTCTGAATTTTTTTCTATCATCTCTTTAATTTGTAAGAGTTTTTTCTTATTTATTCAGTCTCTCAACAAATATTCACTGAACATCTACTATATCTGGGCTCTGTCCCTGAACAAAAGAGACAAGGAGCTTACTAAAGTCTAGTGGAGCAAAGAGACAGATAATAAATCATGAATACAGTAAGTACATAATTTATCAGAGGGTGGCCAGCAATTGCACTATTAACTATTTACCCCAAAGATACAAATAGAGTGATCCAAAGGGGCACCTGCACCCCAATGGTCAGAGCAGCAATGTCCATGACAGCCAAACTGTGGAAAGAGCTGCGATGTCCTTCAACAGATGAATGGATAAAGAAGATGCAGTTCATATATGCAATGGAATATTACTCAGCCATCAAAGAGAATGAAATCTTGCCATTTGCATCAACATGGATGGAACTGAAGGATATTATGCTAAGCAAAATAAGTCAATCAGAGAAAGACAATTATCATATCATCTCACTCATGTGGAATTTAAGAAACAAAACAGAGGATCATAGGGGAAGAGAGGAAAAAATAAAACAAGACATAATCAGAGAGGCAGACAAACCATAAGAGACTCTTAATCATAGGAAACAAACTGAGGGTTACTAGAGGGGAGAAGTGGGAGGATGGAGCAACTGGGTGATGAGCAGTAAGGAGGGCACAGAATATAATAAGTACTGGGTATTATATACGACTGATGAATCACCAAACTCTACCTCTGAAACTAATAAAACATTATATGTTAATTAATTGAATTTAAATTTTTTTAAAAAGCTAAAAAAGAAAAATAAGATGAATAAGTTCTGAAAAAAATTAAAAAAACAGAAAAAAAGACTGATGAATCACTGAACTCTACCTCTGAAACTAATACACTATATGTTAATTAACTGAATTTAAATTTTAAAAAAGAAAAAAAGTATATCAGAGGGTGGCAGGTCCTACAGACAAAAGAAAAAGTAGAATAGGTTAAGAAGGATGAATAGCACAAGGAGGTAGACTACAACAACAGGATAAATTTAGGTAGCCCTCATGAAGATAAAATCTGAATAAAGATTTGTGTTCTGTTCCTGTTTTATAACACATTGTTTCTGTCTTATGAATATTTTCTATTAGTTTTTGAAGTTTTCTTCTGGTCACTGATGCTTAGTCCATCCAAGTTCCAGGGTTTTTTGTGGCTATTGTTGTTTGCTTGTGGGTGCTTTTCCCCCTCAAAGATGCCTGGTGATCAATCCTTAGTTTGTTCATCTTCAAAGAGAAGGCACAAAAAACCTCCATGTGCACAAGAGGGGATTCTTGCGCTATCTGGCTTAAAGATGGTCATTTCACTGAAGGAATACCAAACTTTCCACATTTCTAATTCTTTTCCATAGGCTTGGTCTATTTTCCCAGGAAAGAATTCTCACATTTTCTGCTGAAGAACATAAGCTTCAAAAAGGAAACGGTGACAGGGACAGCAGCGGAATGGGCTGAATGATATCTCAACCTTCAGTCTGTCAGGAGACTTTTCTATTTGATACCTCACTCCCACTCTCCCATTGCGCCTGGGAGCCCCAAGTCCAAAGCTTCTGTGGCTTAATTTTTTAATAAACTTCCCACTTCCTGCCGAGGTGGGGAAGGGAGATCTCATCTAATGGCAGGGGAGGTGGGAATCGGGAATTCTAAATGTTCCTCATAGAGAATTTCAGTCAAGTCTGGGTGGGTTTTTTGGGTTTTTTTTTTGTTTTGGCCCTTTCTTTCACTGTCATTCAGATGTAATTAAATGACCCTCTAAGAAGCTAAAATGAGTTTGTTTCTCACTGGCACTTCCCTCTGCAGGCACTGAGCTTTCAGTTTTCTCAGCTCTGCTAAGTCAATTACCCCAAAATTTACTCGTATCTTCCATCAGTTGCTATGTCCTCTTCCAATCTCTCTGACTTTGTTAGCTTGCACACTTTATATTCCTTCCTTACCATTTCAATGAGGTTTTGGGAAAATGCAAAGATAAATTACCTGTGGTGTATCTACCATGTTTAACTGAAAATCCCCCTTCTGTTTTTCAAAATGAAATAGAGTATTATAGCACACTGGATCTTATTGGCACCCTACCAAAAACAAAAAACAAAATCAGACAAAAAAGTTCCTTAGAATTCAAAAAAAAGAAAAAAGAAAATCTCTGCATAAGAGACTATAGCCTACCTTGTCATAGTCCATGATTTACATGGACTTCTTTTAAAAAAGAAGTGAGGGTTAATTAGACACAGTATAAAGTTTTACCTGTAAGATTCTAGAAGATCCACAATTTCAGTCTGTCCAAAGTGTTTAGCCCAATCTAAAGCCATCCTGCCAAAATTCAAAGAGATCAGATTTAGACAGAGAAAAAATGTTCTCAAAATTATAAAACTAGTCAAATTATTCATTCACCCATTAGAGATGGACCAGCAATTATTACACAATAGCTTTTAATATAAAGACAAACATCAGAAATCAAAAACAGTATATGTAGCTATACAAAGATATACAAAGAATGGATGCAGTTTAAAATTACCAGCCATTTGATGCTTTACTATGAACGTTGGCTCCCATACTAATTAACTGCTCTACTTGACTTGAAAAACCTCGTCCTGCAGCAACCATCAGAGCTGTTGCACTGGTTTCACTATGCCTGTAATCAACTAAAAGAAGGAAAAGATAAATACAGGTTATATTTCCAAATTGTTCTCAATCATTTTAATTTCTTTTTAACTTAAATGAGAGAAATGTCTGTCAGGAGAATTAACCTGGGACTTGCTCCTTCATCCAGCCACACGATAACAGTATTACATAACCCTTAACTCAGATCTGTTATAAATATGCTCTTAATATAAACAGGATGGAAGAGGGACTATCATTTGGAAGGTAGGAGAACGAGAGATAGTTGTTCAGCTGTCTTAAGCTCACCACGATAATTAAAACAGAAGAGGAAAGCTAGTAACTTGCAGAACCCTTAAATAAACTTCCTAAGCCTAGATACTGTCTTGATCACCAAATGACAAGATATAATTAAAGAATTTAAAAGTTAAGGCTCATCAGTAACTAGAAAAGAATGCTTAAAAGTGCAAATGCAAAGTTCAAGACCACTTGTTTTCGTTCTTTTGCTTTGCTTTGATTCCCCCATCATTCCAGACTGTTACTTTCTGAGATGCTTAATGGAAATAACACTGGCAGAAAGTTTACTTCCCATAAAAGCCCTCCATGAGAAAAATAATTAAAGTTCTAGTGAATTTAATTTCCTTCCTAGAATATATTTCTCAAGAAATGCAATATATTATTAATTGCTTAGCACCAACTGGCTTAAATTACAAAATTGGTGATTTCAAAAAGAAATTATCACTGAAAAAAAAAACTCTGCAGTAAAATTTAAGATAATTACAAATAGGAAATTTTAATTTGCCATAGATACCCAATTATCCTCATTGTTTAATAATACTCTAAAACTTGGTAACCATTATTAATATCAGTCAATGGTTCTTAAAGTGGGGAGGACTTACAAGAGAATTACCTCAGGCTTATTTCTGAAAGCACAGATAGCCATGACTGACTCCTAGATTCTGAGTCAGTAGGTCTGGGATGGCCAGACACACGTATTTTTAAAAAGGTCTGAAAAGATTATGATCTGTACTCACTATATGAGAATTACCGCTTCAACTGAATATTCATTTGATAGCCTTGGAGAAAAGAACCAAAATGTGTATATTTTGAGCAGCAGGGTATGACTAAGTGTGGGTGTTTTAAAACATCCAACAATTCTTTAGTACTCCTCCCTTCAAGAGGTGGAGTCTAAATTCCCTTCTTGAGTATGAACTAGACTAAGTGACTAACTCTAAAAGGTACCTACGGCTTCCTGCTTGCTTTTTCTCCTTCTCTTTTGCCTCACTCACTCAGAAAGAAGCCAGCTGCCACATCCTGGGACAAGTAAGACAGCCAGCCCTATGGAAGAATCTAAATGGCAAGAACTGAGGCCTTCTGCCAAAAGAGGAGACGACCTGAGGCCTCTTGCCAATAGCCACATGAGTGAGCGTCTTGGAAGCAGATCCTCCAGCTCTCAGTGAACCTTCAGATGACCAAAGCCCCAGACAACAGCTTCACTACTACTTTATCAGTCACTAGAAGCCAGAACCACTCGCAGATTCTTGAGTCTCAGAAACAATGTGAGATGAATGTTTTAGGTTGCTAAGGTTGGGAATCATTTGTCATGCAGCAATAGATGACTAGGACAGTAAGCATGACAAAGAATGCCTGTCTCACTAATTACTAGCTGCTTCCACTGGATTCCATGGAGAAATTGATGGCATTAAAAAGAAACCTATGGGGGCGCCTGGGTAGCTCAGTCGTTAAGCGTCTGCCTTCAGCTCAGGTCATGATCCCAGGGTCCTGGGATCGAGTCCCACATCGGGCTCCCTGCTCAGCAGGGAGTCTGCTTCTCCCTCTCCCACTCCCCCTGCTTGCGTTCCCTCTCCCCCTGTGTCTCTCTGTCAAATAAATAAAATCTTAAAAAAAAAAGAAAGAAACCTACGAAGCAGAAGGTTTCCTGGATTACATGAAGTATTTTCAACTCTGGTGCCAATTAAGGGTTGAGATTTTAGAAGGGAAATAAAAAGATGCGAAGTCAATAACTGTTCAAAGAGCTATTAACATTTTTGTTTACTTCAGATAGCTTAAGACATTAGAATACTGCACTCTAGAAAATGTCTAGTGAAACTTTTATAAAGATGAGGGACCCAGGGGCACCTGTGTGGCTCAGTCAGTAGAGCATGTGACTCCTGATCTCAGGGTTGTGAGTTCAAGCCCCACGCTGGGTATAGAAATTACTTAAAAATAAAATCTTTAAAAGAAAAAAAAAAAAAGATGAGGAACCTGGATCCATAGGATGATGACATCAAAGTATACACTAAAGAAATATCTAGGAAGAAGGTCAAGAATAATATATTAATGCTTCATAAATATTTTAAAGCAACAAGCTTCAGAGTTCAAATTTTCCTAACTTTCAGTTAAGATTGCTAAGCTTTTTTCTGTGGGAGGAAAAAAAAGACTGCCAGAAAACTGGAGATGAACAAATGTCCACATTTCCAAATACAAAAAATTACTTTTCAAAATACAGAGAGTTTTTTAATAACCAATAAGCTGAAAAAAATAGAGCAATAGAAACCAAAATACATTTACAAAGAACAAGAAAGGCCATGGGGTGCCTGGGTGGCTCAGTTGGTTTGGCGCCTGCCTTCAGCTCAGGTCATGGTCCCAGGGTTCTGGGATCGAGTCCCGCATCGGGCTCTCTGCTCAGCAGGGAGCCTGCTTCTCCCTCTCCCTGCTGCTCTGCCTATTTGCGCTCTCTCTGTCAAATAAATAAATAAAATCTTAAGAAAAAAAAAAAAGAACAAGAAAGGCCAAAAGATCTTCGTTCCCTTCTTAAGTGGTTTGTTGGATTAGTAGATGCATACACTTGAACAACCACACCCAACTGCTGACCTAAAGCATACACAACACTTGGTCAGTGACCCAGGCCTCTTGAGTTCATAAACTGAGAAAGTTTATTAATATATTAGGTAACAATTAGAACTGGGGGAAAAAAAAGTTGTGAAGCAAAATCAATGGGCCAAATCTAATCATGAGATTTAAAAGGAATAAATAGAATGTCTTAAACTCAAAAAAAAAAAAAAAAAATAAAAAAAAGAAAAAAAAAGAAGGAAATCTTTAAAAAAAAAAAAAAAAAAAAAAAAGAACTAGAAGTTTCCAAGTCAGTATGAATCAGTAAGACAATGTAGTGGCAAAGAGCTATACTGACCACAGGCTGAATTACTGTAGATAAAGAGTAGAGTTTTTTAGGCTGATTGACCTACTCTACCTGAAGCTAGTCACTAAGATTAACACTCAGGACTGGACAGCATGCTTTTTAAAAGGGACAAATTCCACATAACAAAGAAGGCAAACAAGGGCAGGAGAAGACTAAACAGCATCTCATGTTAAAGACAAACAGCTGAAGTCAGGTCTGGTCAGCCCAAAAAGCAAAGAAAGCAGAAAGAATAACTATCTTCATACCTGAAGGTCTGTCAGGTATAAACAGATACTAAATCTCCCCATTATCACCCCAAAGGCAGAAGAGGGGAGAAGCTATATAGGTAGATTTCACTTCACTCTTTATAACATATAAAAAAAATAGCAATTAAAAGAAACCAAATTTGAAAAAAAAAAGTCCTGAAGAAAGGAGCCTCCTATCACTAAACATGTTCAAATAGATGATCATTTGGTAGGATGCTTATAAGTTGCATCATTTTTCAACAAATATTTATTGGGCACTTACTACAAAACCTCTGGGTATAAGAGATGAGTAAAACAAACGAGGTTTCCATCCTCATGCTGTTTACATTCTAGTGAATGAGACAGAGAGTAAAACAAAATTAAAAAATACATGCTGTCAGATAATGAAACTACAATAGTGAATAATACGGCGGGGTACAGAGATTGAAAGAAGGGCACAATTTCAGTAAAATGACCCCAAAGAGGTCTCTCTGAGAAGGCAAGATCCAGGCAGAGACCTACATGAAGTAGACGTTGGGCCATACGATCATCTGTGGGGACGGCATTCCAGGCACAGGAAACAACCAAAGCGAAGACCCCCAGGTCGGAATGTGCCGATACATGAAGAAGAGCAGGAGGTTAACAGTGGCAAAAGGTCCAGAGTCGTACAAAATGGTATCAAAAAGGCAGTCAGACCCAGCGATGGGTATCAAGGAGGGCACATACTGCATGGAGCACTGGATGTTATATGCAAACAATGAATCATGGAACACTACATCAAAAACTAATGATATACTGTATGGTGACTAACATAATAAAATAAAATAAAATTTAAAAATAATAAGTTAAAAAAAAAGGCAGTCAGAGACCCAATCAGGGAAAGAACTCTGATTTTTATTCAAAGTGTAACTGAAAAGCCACGGGAGAGTGGAAAGCCGGGAAGTAGCATGATCCAGGTTTTTTTGAAAGGATCAGTCTGATTGTTCTCTGGAGAACAGACTATAATGACATAAGAATAAAAGCAGTTCACAGGCTACTACAATCATCCCCAGAGAGAAATGTTGGCTTGGACTAGAATGGCAGCAGTAGGGGAATTAAAATAGGGTCAGATTCAGGATTTAATTAGAAGGTAAAACTACCAGCCCCTGCTTGTGTTCCCTCTCTTGCTGTGTCTCTCTCTGTCAAATAAATAAATAAAAATCTTTAAAAAAAAAAAGGGGGGGGGGCGCCTGGGTGGCTCAGTCATTAAGCGTCTGCCTTCGGCTCAGGTCATGATCTCAGGGTCCTGGGATCAAGTCCCACATGGGGCTCCCTGCTCAGTGGGGAGTCTGCTTCTCCCCCCCGCCGCCCCTCCCCGCCCCCACTCATGCACTCTCTCTCAAATTAAATAAATAAAATCTTTTCTAAAAAAATGACTTACTTTATGTTTTGTTGCCTCAGCAACTAGGTGAAAATTCAGTTTCAAAACGTCTGGGATGGCCAGGCACATGAATTTTTAAAGAAGTCTACAACTGATTACGATCATTTAGGAAAAGGCAGGTCAGGAAGGAAGTGAGAAGGGAACCAAAAGTTGTTTGGGGCGTACCTAGTTTTAGTCTCCTAATAGACACCCAAGGGGAGATGTCAAGTGATCAGGTGTACTCAAGTCAGGGGGGGAGGTCAGGACTGAAACAGTAAAATTAAGAGTCATTTTAAATAAATATTTAAAACGATGACTAGATGAGATCCACATTAGAAGTAAAGTGTAAACAGAAGCAACACCAAAGGATTGAGGCCTGGGCCATTCCATATTTAAGAAGTCAGGGATTGGGCTCCCTGCTGAGCAGGGAGTCTGTTTCTCCCTCTGACCCTCCCCCCTCTCATGTGCTCTCTCTCTCTCTCTCTCATTCTCTCTCTCTCAAACAAATAAATAAAATCTTAAAAAAAAAAAAAGAAGAAGTCAGGGAAAAGGGGAAAATTCTGCTGAAGAAACCAAGAAGTTCCAGCGAGGGAGACGAGAAAGAAGAAAATAAAGCAAGCACAGAATCTGAGAGGTTAACTGAAGAAAGTGTTTCAAGAAAGGAATAATCAATAATTATAACAATAATAATAATGCTGAGAAGTTTAAGTGAGGGGATAAATTACTTGACATCTAAATCCTTTTCAGTACTGACCTTCTATGGTTTTTCATTCTGTCTTTTGCCTAGAAGCCTTCAGGGCTCTGAAACTGACCTCTGGTTACCAGTATCCACTATAATCAACTAATAAAATCAGGATAGGTCATTAGTGAAAACACATCACATGACATAAAGCATATCCATGTGAATTAGTACTTGAGCTCATATAACTAAAGGTATGCTGAAATCTTCCATTTACTAAATACAAAATCTAGAGCAAAGTTATTAACCTTGCTCTTCCTTCCTTTTTTGAAAACGCAAATTTCTTTAAAAATCCAAGATATTCCCTTGGCAGGGAAGGGAGTATATTTATATACACAATACATATACATAAATATACTTTTGCACATAACTGTCATATATTCACAGACCCCGTATAACCTTTCTGGAGACAACTAGATTAAGAATCACAAGATTTAGGGGCACCTGACTGACTCAGTCGGTAGAGCATGGGACTCTTGATCTTGGGGTCATGAGTTCAAGCCCCACGTTGGGCGAAGAACTTACTTAAAAAAAAAAAAAAAAGAATCCCTGATTTAACACAGTATTTATTTGTTCTACTACGCTGATAAGATCCTGATTTGTCCATGTGAAATAAGTACTCCAAAAGAACAAATTACCAGTAATGAACAAAAATGTAGTACATACACTTTGAATTAAACTACACTTCCACCAGAAATAACCATAAGAGTAATAAAAATATGTTTTAAGAAATTACACGTACCACTAACATTTTCAGTTAAAATAAGGTGAAAGACCTGAGCAAAGGCATCAACATCTTTATGTAGCCATATGTCAGAGAGACAAGCATCCATTTCCTTTATTAACCATGGTTCAAGGCAATTCACATCTTTTTCTGTCTTTAAAAAAAAAAAAAAAAAGCAAAGATTATAAATTACCCAACAGCTTAACCTTTATATGCAAAGAATGTGAGATGACCACAATGGCCACAAGGACTACTAACCATATATTACATCGTCGGCTTTGACATAAAAGTTTCTCATCTCAACACAAACATTCCACTTATACTACAGCATCTTGTTCTTACATTTATCTCTTCTCTGAGAATGAGTTTGTAAACAAAGGAGGATGATTCAGTCAAAATATTAACTAAATGTGCTTCTGGCAGAACACTGCGAAATACACCTGTACCCCAGTGGTTCTCCCTCCCAGCTGCACACCAGAGGGACCACCCCCTGTGTTTTTCAACACTGATGCCAGGTCCCACCCCAGAGCAAGTTCGTTAGAACCTCTGCTGATGGAGGCCAGATTCTATGGGGCTTTAAAAGTTCCTGAGGTGACGATCATGCACAGCCAGGCTTAAGAAACACTAATTTAATGGTCAAAATGCTGTTCACTGAACCAAAAGGATGTTCCCCATACTACCTAACAACTTCTAAACATTCTTCAAAAGCATTTTTAGAAACATGTATAGTTCATTTGGATGCATTAGAACTTAAAACATATCTGCTTAGGTGACTGCATATATACCTTCTCATGCTCAAAACAGGTAAAATTTTCTAAAAAGTAAACAAGCCCAGCAATATTTTGCATCACACTAATCACCAATGCCTTTTAAAGAATTCTAAACCAGAATGAAAGACCAGAAGACGCCTAGGAAACCAGCTAGTTCCAGTTTTCAAACAGATTCCATGAAACCCAAGGTAGCAGAGGCCCCACTGAGGGATGGGGGTGGACACTGAGGATGAGCACGCTGGGCTTCTATGAAATATTTCATTTGTAAAAGATGCTGTAGCAAAATAGAAAAAAGAAAAGGAGCAGAGAAGAGACTGAGGTCTACAGTGTGTAAGTGATTTTATAAAGTCACACAGCTGGCTGGTGGATTATGTGCTCTAATATCAAGAGTCTTTTCTCAATTTTCTCTTAACTGAGCTTATCTTACATTGTTTAGCTCACAGGTTCTTAAACTTTTGAGATGATAAAATATCAGACTAATAATGTATATGTATAATATCTATAACTATTTTCTTCCAAAAATTTATTTTATTGAAATAATTTAAACTGAGAACAAAATAATAAAAGACGCTGCATTATTTGCCAAAAAAAAGTACATTAGAAAGTTGTTCTGAAAAAATAGGTTGTAGCCTAAGATAAACTAAGAGAATTACACTGTAATAATGCAGTAACAATTATAATCTCATAAGATGTTCTTTAAACTGTACGATTTTCACTCAAAATATCAGTGTGAAACCAACAAGGTCTTACCAACTGGCTGAAGACAGCATCACCACCGTCATCCAATAAATCATACTCTTCAGTCACATTGGGAACAGTTCTCTGCCTCTGAGACTCAGGCTTGAAAGTATTCTCTTGAGCGGAATACCATTCTGTAAGGGTGGTTTGCTGTTTCTCTTCTAAATTAGTAACAAAAGAAAGAATAAGCAGATAAATGCTTTATTTTGGGGAATATATTCCTTTGTTTAAAAAAATTAAGTGAGCTTGGGGGCGCCTGGGTGGCTCAGTCGTTAGGCGTCTGCCTTCAGCTCAGGTCATGATCCCAGGATCCTGGGATCAAGCCCTGCATCAGGCTCCCTGCTCAGTGGAGAATCTGCTTCTCCTGCTCTCTCTCTGTGTCAAATAAAGAAATAAAATCTTTAAAAAAAAAAAAAAATTAAGTGAGTTTGAAAATACTTAGAAGTTGGCCTAATTTTGAAGTTACTTTTTCAAAATACATTATCAAGAAACATTTAGTAAAATGTGTTATGCGGAACCTTAAGGACACATGAAACTGCTTAAAAACATCATCTAGTTCGTGTTATTAGTGAGAAGTTTACTTCTAAGTAAGTCCAAATTCAAAGAACGGTATTTTAGCCATACACTAAATATTGCTTAAGTCAGTGACTAATATTCATACAGCACTGTGTAGAAAACCATTTACTGAACTTCTACCACCATGCCAGTTGCTTGAGATAAAAATTATACACCATTTTCACCTTCAAAAGTTTAAAGATATAGTTTTATGATCTGCATACTAGTGCTCCAGCACTGCACTGTGAAATAGGCACTGCTAGTTGCTTTTCTTCAGGTGGATAATCCAAAGAACTTAAGATACCGGTCTAAGGTCATACAGACTAAACAAAGAAATCAAAGCTTGAAGCCAAATCTTCTATCATGAATAATGTAGTTAAAAGTCAGCAAAAAAGAGGGTGCCTGGGTGGCTCAGTTGGTTAAGCGACTGCCTTCGGCTCAGGTCATGATCCTGGAGTCCCTGGATCTAGTCCCGCATCGGGCTCCCTGCTCAGCAGGGAGTCTGCTTCTCCCTCTGACCCTAACCCCTCTCATGTGCTCTCTCTCATTCTCTCTCTCTCAAATAAATAAATAAAAGCTTAAAAAAAAAAGTCAGCAAAAAAGAATCTCACCCTAACTCAAAAGCTGAGAGATAAGTGTAAGTCATGATAAGAGATGTATTAATGGGCAAATAATGCTAAATTCTAAGTACAGATGCAACTCATAACAAAATCAAGATTTGAGGGGTGCCTGGGTGGCTCGGTTGGTTAAGCATCCAACTCCTGATTTGGGCTCAGGTCATGATCTCAGGGTCGCGAGATCGAGCCCCGCATCAGGCTCCATGATGAACGTGGAGACTGCTTGGGATTCTCTCTCTCCCTCTCCTTCTACCACTCTGCACCCCCTACCCCTGCACTCAGGCTCACTCTCTCTAAAAAAAAAAAAAAAAAGTCAAGATTTAAAGACTTGACATTTGTATCAAAGATGAGCTTGTTATCACTCACATGCTACTCTTTTCAATCCTTCCGCCCACTCCCCACTCCCGTCCCATGAGCTCTGCTGTGGCATACCGCACTCTTACCATACGTGGCCTATCACATATGCAGCAGCACATACTCTTCTGCCTCCTTACAACACTGGTTGCATCTCTGGATACGGACACACTCCTCCTCAACCCTGGCATCCACTTTGAATTCCTCTCTACAGATTATAATTTATGGGCATAAACCACAATGTAAAAAGTACACTTGGGACAGGGCGCCTGGGTGGCTCAGTTGGTTAAGCAACTGCCTTCGGCTCAGGTCATGATCCTGGAGTCCTGGGATCGAGTCCCGCATCGGGCTCCCTGCTCAGCGGGGAGTCTGCTTCTCCCTCTGACCCTCCCCCCTCTCATGCTCTCTCTATCTCATTCTCTCTCTCAAATAAATAAATAAAATCTTAAAAAAAAAAAAAAAAGTACACTTGGGACAGAATTCTAATATAATATTATACAATTATATACAAAGGAAAAAACTTTCAAGTGTCCTTGTACCTCCACAGTATAATACTCTAAAAACCCAGTATCAATAGTACTTTATTATTTGATAAAAAGCTTACCTCGTTGTTTTTCCTTTTTGTATTTTAGCATTTCTTTGTTTGTGTATCCAGTAGTTCTTAAGATGTCTTCCAGAAACATTTCTTTTACTTCAAATGGTCTTCCCTGTACTAAATAACAGGAATACTTTAAAGAGTCGATTTGCATCTTAGAGATAATATACATAAAAACATGAGAATACTGAGTTAATGAACCTGAGTATAAAATCCAGATGCAATTCCACAGGGCAAGTCATCCTCATGATACTGTAAACATAATTCTGATTTTTATGTTACAGAACTGTTCATTTGCCTATTTCTTCCAGGGTGTATGACCTACTTATCATGTGTTTGCCATCATGCTAGGCACCAGGAATACAAATCCTAAGAAGAAGCACAGCTGTGTCCTCATCTCCTGAAGCTTACGTACTAGCAAGGGAGACAAACATTAATCCAATAATCCAGAATATAAATGTAAAAACAGAGTTGTAATAAGTCCTCTTAGAGAGAAGTACAAGATACCATGACATAATGGGGGATCTGAATGAGTTAAGGAAATCATTTTCTTAGAGAAGATGAAGACCAAGAGAAGGGGTAAACAAAATACTAAACTAATAGGAGAGAAGAAAGTGTACAATGAAGAAAATAAAAGCACATGCAAACATCTATGTTGGGAAAGAGTATGATATTTTCAAGAAACTAAACGGCCAAGCTAGTCGGAATATGGCAGGAGACAGGGAGTAAAGAAGGGACTGCAGTTCGAGATGAGGCAAGTCTTATTAAGGATCTAGCTCTTCATCCTGAGATAAAGGTTATCCAAAGTCTTAAGCTCAAGAGTGTGTTCAACATCCTTGGAATTCCATGTCAGAAAAGACCACTCTGGCTGCAATGGACAGCACAGATTTAAAACAGAGCAGAAGGGATGGAACTGACTGGATCATTCCAATAATTCACATGAAAGAGAACAACATTTGAATGAAACTGGTGATGATAAAAATGAAAAAATACAGACTCTAGAGATAGTCAGAAAGTAAAATTCGCAGAACTCAGCACTAAATTGGATGTGGAGGAATGATAAGAAGCATCAACCATGTTTCTTGGATGTCTGGCTCACAAAACTGGGTAGATGATGATGTCATTCTCTGAAGTAACAAGGAAAGCTGAAAGCCACAGGTTGGCCGGTTGGAGTTGGGGTTTGGTGTCAGACACGTCAAACGTGAGGTGCCAAAACGAGCTTCCAGTTAGCAGACATTTACATTTTATGTATCTTATCATCCAAGAATATTATGAGAAGACAGACAGGTTTGCGCCTTAGGTGACTAGGTTGATGGTAGGATTAACTAAAATGGGCAACAAATGGGAAGTAGATTTTGTAGAAGAGATTAAATATTTAGCTTGGGACATATTAGAGATGAGCTGCTTATAAGACATCCAAGCCCAAAGCCCTGGAGATTAGTTTGAATTGGAAATGAGGATTCAGGAGTCATGAGTATAAAAAAGAAAGTAGAAGCCAAGGGCGTGAATAAGAGCTTCCAGGGAAACTACCCGTTTATCTCCAGTACCTAGTAGAGTACAGCACGGAGCAGGAAAAAAGAGGAAAAACAAATGGAAGAAGGGAAGGGAAGGTGAGTAAGGAAGAGAAAAAAAGAAAATGGATCAGGGGAGGAATCCCATAAAATACCAACATAAGCACACAAAGGAGACCGTGACAGTATCGGCTCTAATGCAGAATACAAGACTTAGGAGGCGGTGTTGTCAATTACACTGAGATTGAGCATTTCCCACCCAAAAAGGGGGGGGGGGGGAGGCAACCATGAGAAATACAGAAAACTTAAGATCTTTGTGCAAAATTTAAATAGTAGGCTTTGCAATTAAATCAGTATCAAAACAATACTGGTAAGAATGCACAAATGAACAGCCCCATGCACTACAGAAATACATATAAATCATTTCAGCTCTCTGAAAAAGTACAGTGGCAAAATCTGTTAAAATTAAGAACAAATACAGTCTTTTTACTCAACAATGTTAGTTTCAGGAATCTCTCCCTAGAAATAAGAGCACCAGTATATAAGGATATATACACAAGGATGTTTATTACAACACTGTTTATGGTGGGAGGAGAGGAGAGTCTAGAACCAACCTGAGTGTCCAAAGATAAATGGTTAAATAAATCATAGTACATGCGTATTATGAAATATTACAACAGCTGCTTAAAATAATGAACTACATCAAAAAAAATAATGAACTACATCTACAGCTACTACACTGGAGGATTTTTCATGATGTACTGTCATATGTCAATTTGCTTTAGCAAATTGCAAACTAATGTATAAGGCATGTGCTCATTTCTCAAACCAATTTCTGTATATCTCAGGTATATGGATCTATTTGCATAAGTTGTATGAGCATGGACAACATGAGAAAGGGTATACAGGAGGCTTTAACCTCAAGTAATCTCAGGAAAGTGAGACATAAACTGGAAAGAGGATGGGCAATTTTGAACCTCTCTCCTATATATATTTGTACTATATCATTGAGGTAAACACATACAACTTTTTCAATTTTTAAGGAGGAATTTAATAATTTTTTTAAAAGATCGGTGTTAAAACAAGTTTGGATTAAAGGACAAGAGAAAAGTGAAGTGGCAGTCTATGTAGAAGTACATAGGAAATAAACATGCAAGCGTAGACTACTCTTTCAAGAAGTCTAGCAACAAAGGGGAAACTGGAGGACAGAATTAAAGGATACAGGACCAAAATAAAGCACATTTCCTTTTAAGACAGGAGAACTGCCCTCCCAACACAGTCCCAAAGAGTGTGGATGGAAAAGGAGTAGATGAAGATCTAGAGAGTTTTTGAGGCATACCTCAGAGAAAAGAGAAATGGATGCTCTCTACTTCAGACCATTCCCAACTCCTATTACAATAAATATAATCATGCCAAAAAGTATACCTTCATAAAAATCCTAGAAGAAATCTGATCATTTAACTTACTATATATCACTGGACAACTTCCAAAATATCTTATAAAAAGATTTACATCCAAGGCGGCACTAGAAAGAATAAGTTTCAAAGTTGGGTGCTTTTGCAAAAGATCTCTTAACTTCGTAAGTAAAAAATCACTAAATCGATCCCTTTCGTGTACTTCATCCTGCAATAAACAAAAATAAAACCATGGAATAGTTAAAACATTATGGATGACTAAGTCTTTAAAATTATGGAGCTGCTAGGTTTTATACTAATTCAAATTAAATGTGAATAAGGCCAATCAGTACTCATGAAAATTTTGTATTATGGACAATTCAGAAATAATCAGACATCAACAACCACTGTGGGTAACAAAGCACTGCCTCTTAGAAGATATAAAAGACACACAAACTACAACAAATTCTGAATTACTGGAGTCTAATTTGATGTACTTTTAATACATACAAAATATATTTAAATATGCTTCCGTTAGCATCGGGCACAGGTGCACCCTTTGGTTTGAATGCACGGAACTAATAAGTTTCCAAAAACTGCTTATTGCAAACTTATACAATTTAATCTAATGTTTTCCTGACACAAACTCGAGAAAAACTTAGAATTTAATAAGGTGGTAATTCATCTACTTCATCAGCAGCTACTTAATTTAGCAGCTTAACTATGAAATTAAATGACTACTAAGTGTACCCCTAAGACTGGGAAATACATATTAGCTAAAGGAGGAATCAGGTGACTAAGCACAGAGAAAAAAGAAAACTTTCACCATTCTGGGGAATGCTAAGCACGTGTATCATTTTCCCATGTAAAAACCACTTTTGAAAAAACTTACCTACTTACTTTATTTGCCCTCATAAAACCTGACAGTAAGAATATCTCTACTTAATACAAGTATTTACATCTAACAATTATAGGCAATAAAAAGTAACTTGATTATAATAGCTGTTCAAAAAAATTGGTTCTCATGCATACCCTATCCTAAAAATGTCATTATATATTCAAAGCTTTAAACAATCTGAGTTATATATGGCAAACTCAGCAATATTCTTACCACAATAACATGTGTCACAGTTGACAATGTACTATCTCCTGCCATCAACGTACGAAGCAATACCCCATTAGTGCAAAATGTCAGAAGTGTCTTTGGAGAAACCCTTTTTAAAAAAATAAAAATAAAGCGTGCAATTACAACTCTTATATGTAATGAAAACATGATCACATTAAATGTTAGTCTTGTATGTACTTTAACAAAGGTTACTTAAGGTTACTAATATAATGGTAAACTGGTATGCATGCTTTATGACCCAAGTTATGTGAAATATGTATTTCATACCTGATAACTTTCAAAATTTTTATTACTAACAGCCTTTAATTAATTGATTATTTTGTTAAGGAACCATAAATTGATTTTTTTTAAAAAAACCTTTAACACTTGTTGCTCAGGGGAAAAAAGTGCATCATAAGTGAGCAGCTTTCTGAATTACTATATCCAAACTACTGAGAACAAAGAAACAGTACCACTCATCAAGAAGGTACTACTAGTACCACTTCTAATAATCAATTCCGTTACTACCATTTATTGTTTACTATAAACTTCACATCAAACCTGGGCTCTAGCTGCTTTTATTGGCCCATTTTATAGATGAGAAAACCAAGGTTCAAAGAGGTGAAATAACTTGTATTTGATCATAAAACTATGAAACGGGCTTTGTATCTACGGCCCAACTCTTTCTTAAGCTATGTATTCAAAACCTTACTAAGTTCAGTCATGACCTCAACATCTTATCAAAGACTTACTTGAAGCAAAATGATCATCTAATTTTTCAACCAACATATCCTCTGTATTTAGTGAAATAGAAACATTAGTCTTTTCGAAGAATGATCGAAGACAGGCTACAGGAGAACCGGCATTACCTGCTTTCTAACCGGATCTGATATCCAATTGTTTGACCAATCCTTTCCCTTCTTTCTGCAGCAACTCTTTCGGCCACAGCAATTGCTGCTAACCGTCTTGGCTGGGTACAAAATATACGGCAGGGGATACCATTTTTAAAGCAATCATCTAAAAGGAACTGAGGAATCTGAAATGAAAGTTTTAAAGTCCTATGAGATGACATGATTGTATACCCAGAAGGTCCAAGTCAACCACAATGGAAAAACTACTGGAACTAAAAAAAAAGTTCTGTGACATGTCCTAACATAAAATAATCATAAAATCAACAACTTTCACGTAACTTCTAACAATCAACTAGGAAATGTAACTTTAAAACATCTTTTTCACAAGAGAAACTAAAATATTAAACACAAATTCACACACAGAGCCCCTACGTGGCTCAGTTGGTTAAGCGTCCAACTCCTGATTTTGATTTCGGCCCAGGTCATGATCTCAGAGTTATGAGATCGAACACCCATGTCCGGCTCTGCCCTGGGGGTAGAGTCTGCTTAAGATTCTCTCTCTCCAGGGCGCCTGGGTGGCTCAGTCGTTAAGCGTCTGCCTTTGGCTCATGTCATAATCCCAGGGTCCTGGGATCGAGCCCCACATCGGGCTCCCTGCTCCGCGGGAAGCCTGCTTCTCCCTCTCCCACTCCCCCTGCTTGTGTTCCCTCTCTCGCTGTCTCTCTCTCTCTGCCAAATAAATAAATAAAGTCTTAAAAAAAAAAAAAAAACAGAAATACATACTCCCAAGTTTCTGACAAAAATGCATGGAGAGGGACACCTGGGTGGCTCAGTCAGTTGAGCATCTGCCTTTCGCTCAGGTCATGATCCCAGCATCCTGGGATTGAGTCCCGGCATCGGGCTCCTTGCTCAGTGGGGAGCCTGCTTCTCTGTCTGCCTGCTCTGCCTGCCACTGCCCCTGCTAGTGCTCTCTCTCTGACGAATAAATAAAATCTTAAAAAAAAAAAAAAAAGAAAGAAAAAGTACATGGAGAGTAGCAAGAGAATTAGAAATCTTTCACTTTCTATGTACTATTTTCCATAATGTTTGAATTTTACATAATGAACATGAACAATGAACATGAAAATGCAAAAGGCAATTAACTTCCTAATGCTACTAAAGGCAAGATGAAACTGGTCAATGATATGAACTTTAAATTCTATTTATATTTCATAAAACAGACACATCAGTAATTTTACTTTAACTCCTCAAATAAGATGCGATCATTTCTTAGATGTAAACCCATTAGATTAATAGTTTCTTCTTGAAAAGCAAAAAGCAAATAATTCATTTCTAATTAAATTCTCAAGTATCTTCATACCTATTAAATGATATACATAATTGTGAAAATAAGCATACTTAATGCCCATATACAAAGATCATTTAGCAAGAATATTCAAATAATTTAAATGAAAACATATTTGTTATATTTGTCAAAACTTTCATAATCTCTGTTCAGTGTATGTGCTGCCAAAGTGAACACTCATAATCTCTGTTCAATATAATTAGAACCGGTACAATTAAAACCTACTGGTAAAACTTACTCTAATACTAAAACAATCAACAACTGAACAGATTCTCTGGAATGACTCCATGGAATTTCAATTAATCATAAAAGGACTCACACCGAAGAAAAATCTTATATATTGTGCTCAGATAAAAATTTCATCATGTTTTTCCTTATTTAGTTTTAAAGGCTCAAGTTTTAGGGATAGTTATACTTCTGTAAAAATGGTTAAGTCCTTCAAGTAAATAAGTGGTAAACTTTATAGTCAACTTTGCCTCCACTCCCTTGCCTTACCTATGGACTAGGTTTATTACACCAACAAATATGACCATAGGAAATGTTAAGCAATTGTCAAAAGCAAATTTATGTGTCCATAAAAGAAAAGATGTAAAATTATATTGACTATTCTATCTGAATCTCTATCAAAAGCAAAGTAATTTTACTATTTTAACATGTGAACACGTAAAGAACATAAACAAGGTCAAATCACTATGCCATACTTACTTCCAATCTGTCACCCAGAAACTGCATAATGAAGTACTTTGATACTAAACATCCAGGTCAAATCTGTCATACTGATTCCATTCTACAGTCAACTTTATTTTTTTTAAGCTGTATTATAATTATTTTAATATTAAGGACTCTCCTTCTACACTTGTCACGAAGCCCAGGCTGGGTTAACAGTAATGAGTCCTGGAGACAATTACTTACACCCAACTCTGGACTTTCTGGTTATAAGCACTGTCTTTTCTACCTCAGCCGAAAACCCAGACTCCTGAGGCCTCAATCCCTGCCTCCCTATTCCCGGAAGATGCCAAAGCCAACCTATGTAGGAGGCTTTCTCAGAGGAGAAGACGACTTTGTCTTCCCAAAAGACAAACCCTCTACTTTGCTTTATGAGACGGATAGCAACCCCAAACCACAGACAGGTTGGGACCTGCGCAGGCCTCAATGTCTACAGTCGACTTTATATTAACACGTCATTATTAACACTGCTGTTAATTTAGCTGCTACGTACAAAACACTGATCAGCACGTTACAGACATCTCTAACCTTCACCGTAAATGGGAGCAATTATTAGCTCCATTTTACAAATGAGGGCTCTGGCTCACGGAGGTTACAAGACTAGCCTCGTCCATATTCCTTTATGATGCCCAATCACATCCCCATTTCTATTTAAATGAAGGCCCAATGTGCTAGCTTAAAAGTATTTTAAAACATTTCCTTTCTATAAATTCTCAAAATGTACTCTGAGTAATATCTCTGAAATAACCATTAAAGTAACCAAATGGGGGTCATTTTGGGTTAAAATACAAATTTGATATGAAACTATTCTGTGGGAAAAATATTTTTTCTTCCATAAACAACAAAGAAGAAACAAACCTGCGTAGTCTTTCCAGATCCAGTTTCTCCTACAATCAAAACTACTTTATTTTCTTTAATTATTTTAACAATTTCTTCTTGTTTCTCAAACACGGGCAGAGACTGCCTGAAAGAATCAAATTCAGATTCTCCTCTTTTCACTGGAATCTGAGGTATGCCATTGTTGAGTCGCCCGCTTGTTTTGCTCATTTCCCGGTTTTCTTTGAAAATGAATAAAAGAACAACAACAAAAAAAATTTATGGTCAACAATGTTTAAAAAGCGTGGAAAACAAAGATAAGTAATTTCCAATGTAATTCCATTCGAGTGTTTCCTCTCTACTCAGTCTACATGAAGTTAGCAAGCAATGCACGACTGCTGTACTCCTACGCCTAAGACTCTAAAAACAAGTTACAAATTTCAGTTATCAGTCAAAAAGCAAATTTCTAAAAGTATTTCTGGTGCACAGTGTTTACAAATGAACAAAAATCAACCACTCCATAACGACTAAAAATAAAACGGGATTCTGATATCCTAAAAGAGTTTTCATGCTTACTTCTATCAGTAACGACACAAAAAACTAAAATGGGAAACAATGTGCATTACAACGTCTGTTATGTACGATATGAAAACACATCGTGAAAAGAATAATATTCTGTATGTTTAAAGCTAAATATGTAAGATTATGTGATCAGTAGAATAATATGTGTAAATATAAGGTCCTAACTGAAAATTTTAGCTAGCATCTGCATTTAATTAATAAGCAGATAGGAATAAAAAAGAGACATGATGTTTTATATTCTTCACATAAATCAAAACATTTTAGAACTTAAATTCCTTGCTATCTAGGACCATGTATTTTCTACACTCTGCAAACCTTCCCCAACAGACAATGGAAATTATGCATATCTGTCGCTTTAGGTAAATAATAATTTTCTAAGAAGTTATTTTTCCAAATAATAAAATTACAACTACATTTTACCACCTAAATATATTATTTATCTACCTTTCAGGAAGTTAGTGTACTGAAGACTCTGTCCTCTTACCAGAAGCTAAAGCCCCAATTCAAAAGCTCACTCATTAGCATGTCTTGGCAGTGTAATACAGGAAGTCCAGACCCTGGAGTCAAATCCCAGCTCTGCGGTTTAGTGGCTGGTTGAGTAGCCTTGAACAAATTATTTAACTGCTCTGAGCCCATTTAATCACCCCTGGGATAGAGGAAATTCTTACCTTGGGAGAGTTGCCAGGAGGCCCTATGTAAAGAGTTTAGCATATGCCTAGCACACAATAGGAGCTCCATAAACGACAGCTGTCACTGGACACTTAGACTTGTCTAACTTCATCACGTGCCTTAACACTGCATTTCGTTCCAAAATTTTCACAGTTCTTGATTCAAACTGAGAAATTTCATTGCATCTTAGTTTTTTTTTTAATAAATTTAAAATGGTAAAAGAACAGTCATCAAATAATAGGATAGACAAGGAAGCTCCCCAGAAAATACATACCAGCTTCAACTGCAAACACATTTCCTCTTTCTGTTTTAGGCAGAAGTTCAGTACGCTCTTTATTGGTGACAGGAAATCTTTGAATTAGGCTCCTAACAGCATGTTTTGTATTATGAGTCAAATTACAGGTCATCATTGCATGAGCTGTTTCTGATCCATCTTTCTTCTTCACAGTTAGGTATCTATTTGCTCCCTTTCTGAATATTAATAAAAATCATTTATTTACTACATATAGTCAATTTGTTCACAAATGATGTATGCCTACTTAGAAAACACGTCTCAAGCAAAACATCGAAAAAAATCAAAATTCTTTGGGAGAAGATGCTGAAAATCCCAAAAAAAGTCAATAAGGAGGGGTTTGGTGCCGAAGTGGCCACAAGACCATTTTCAATTAAAATTTCAAACTGCTGCAAATCCAGTTTTTAAACCTCAAAAGTGGCCTACTTACCCACAAATGTTAAAGTTTGTCTTAGCAGACTTCATGGTGGATGAAACATCACCAGTTGGAAGCATACAGAGGGAGAAAACCAATCTGAACAACAGAATCTAAAAATGATAATAAAAAAATTATGGTTCACTCTCCAGACTAATATCACCCACTGAACGTTTCCATAGTATGCTGGTAATGTCACATCCCATGAAAACTGTTAAGAGAACCAAGCTTAGTGGCTGGACCAAAAAAGCATAAATCAACATTACTGGTAAGTATTTTCATATGCATCTTGGGAAAAAGAAATTTTTCAAAGCTTCGGGCTCTGGCCTTCAGTTATAAGGTAATGATGATTTATAGCTGTATTCAAATTATTTGACATAGGTATATTTGTTTCTTCAACTGGTCCAGGACCGACAACGTCTTTTACAACTTTTGTAGCTCCAAGAGCACCAGGTACAATGTTATACACACAGGAAGTCCTCAAATGTGTTTTGACTGATTTAATAATGCATGTCCATAATCTAGTAAAATAGAGTACTCGTAAAGCACTCAGGCTGTAAAACCATACCAACCTGGGTTTGAATTCTAGCTCTACCACTTAGCTGTGGGACTATAAGCAAATTATCTAAAAGCTCTGAGCTGAAGATAATAGTAATACCTGCCTCAAAGGATTATTCATATGACTAAAAAAGATAATGCATATAAAGGGCAACATCTGTTACAAAGTAAGTATTAAATGAATGAAAGCTATTATTATATAGTCTGGGGGAAAAATCACTTATTTTAAAAAGTTACCCAAAATATTTCATAAAATGTTTTACCATTTGTTACTGTCACTATCATATTACAGAAGTGAGCAACAAAGCCACAAATAAAATGAAAAGTACATGTACACTTTTCCTAATATTCATTAGATTTAAAACTTTTCAACAATATTTTCATTGTAAAAACAATAAAAAACTGGCGATTAACCTATAGTTTTAGCTGTCTAAGCCTTCTTAAGTGAGGTTTTTGTCTTTCGCCTTTTACCAAGATTTTTAATTTCTAGAAACTTTTTATGGAATGCTTTAATGAATTATAGATGTTCAGTACTGTCATCTACTCCTTAACAAGTGCTTAGTGATCTTTAAATTATGGGATAAAGACGAAATAATCAAATTTAACCTGATCTAGGAATTTCAGTTATTTCCATGGTAAATAAGAATTACTGGATTCTAAAGATAATCTCTGCAGTAGGTTCGTTTCCCAGGACCTTTCTGAAAATTCAGCACAGTCATTATAGACGCAATCATTCACTCCCCTCCTATGCCATTTATTTCATAAAACTTTTAACTACAGAAGGCAGGAAGTGTGCTGAAATGAACACTAGAGCCAAGAGTCAGGAGGCTTGTGTTCAACTAACTAGCTATGTGATCAAAAATCATTTTATTTCTCTAACACTATATACAAGTTAATTTAGAAATCTCTACTATTTCTATCAGCTCCAAGATGCTTTAATTTTCTTGAAAACTGTCTCTGGAAAGTTTTGCTGTATTTCACCTTTAACTAATTTTATTTCATTCATTCATTCATTCATTCAATCATTCATCATATATTGAGCACCTACTGTATGCCAGGCACTATGCTAGAAGCTGGGATTACAAAGTTGAGTAAAACATACTCTCCTCAACAAGCTCACAACTAAAATGGGTCAGATTCAAACTTTCCTAACATAAGTTGCCTACTACTAATACAGCATTTATGTACAAAAATAACTCACAGCAAGCATGTGTGAGTACTTAGCCATTACCATTTAAAATTTACTGAATTCATTTTGAACACAAATGGTGGGGTAGAAAGATATAACCAACTTCATGGTTTTTAAGTTTTAGTAAGATTCTACTTGTGGCTCTTAGTACTCATTCTTACCACATTCAGCACCATAGTGACACTGGTAAATGATAAAAAGATTAGTGAAATGTTTGGTAAAATATTTGTCTCGTTGTGAGGATGAAAACATTCAATACAGCAGAGATTTGTCCTACTTTGTAAACTAACACACTGAGATCTCATCATGCTTTCCTTCCAAAGTGGCACTATTCTTTGAAGAAAACCATTAAGGGATTCCTTTTCAAGGCAAAATTAACTAGAAACCACAATGTGGAAAAGATGCTAAACAAATTAATGTCACAATAATTTTTTCAAAATAAAATGCAAGCTCCACATGCGATTTTTAAACATAAATGTGCTAATATTACAGGCAAGAACATCATAACACCTAACTTTCAAAGTGTAAAAGTAATCAATACATGCTATCAGGAAGTTTCAGCATTTCAATGCCTTCTTCCTTTTAAAGATTTTATTTTTATTTATTGGACAGAGAGCGAGACAGCAAGAGAGGGAACACAAGCAGGAGGAGTGAGAGAGGAAGAAGCAGGCTTCCGGCTGAGCGTGGAGCCCAATGAGGGGCCCAATCCCAGAACCCTGGGATCATGACCCAACCCGAAGGCAGACGCTCAATGACTGAGCCACCCAGACACCCCTGGCTTCTTCCTTTTAAAGAAAAACTATTACCTCATCAAATTTGATGCAATTTTAATATGAATTTATCAATTTACACAGCATGTTACTGAACATTTAACTCAAATACAACCATATGCCTTACTATTCTCCACTCTCCAAATCTGTAAACAGTTTAAAAAATCAGCTAGGGGGCACCTGGGTGGCACAGTTGGTTAAGCACCCAACTCTTGGCTTCAGCTCAGGTCATAATCTCAGGGTTGTGAGATCGAGCCCCGTGTCCGGCTCAGTGCTGAGTGGGGAGTCTGCTTGAGGATTCTCTCTCTCCCTCTACCTCTCCCCTCCACCGGTTCACACATGTGCATGCGCACACACTCTCTACCTCACCCTCTGCCCCTCCTCTGAGCATGCGCACACTCTCTCTCTCAAATAATCTTTTTTTTTTAAAATCAGCTAAAGAACCAAAATCTGAAATGACAACTTAAAAAGCACAGGGGCGCCTGGGTGGCTCAGTCGTTAAGCATCTGCCTTCGGCTCAGGTCATGATCCCAGGGTCCTGGGATTGAGCCCCGCATCGGGCTCCCTGCTCCGTGGGAGGCCTGCTTCTCCCTCTCCCACTCCCCCTGCTTGTGTTCCCTCTCTCGCTGTCTCTCTGTCAAATAAATAAATAAAATCTTTAAAAAGCTCACAGCCAGGTACGCCTGGGTAGCTCAGTCGGTTAAATGGCTGCCTTCAGCTCAGGTCATGATCCCAGGGTCCTGGGATGGAGTCCCACATCGGGCTCCTTGCTCAGCGGGGAACCTGCTTCTCCCTCTGCCTGCCGCTCCCCCTGCTTGTACTCTCTCTCTCTAGCAAATAAAATCTTAAAAAAAAAAAAAGCTCATAGCCACCAAGGACCTAATGCCTCAAAAAATAATCCACATTCATATGATGCCTTACAAATGCATCATTTCCTATTTCCTTAATTTATACTTCCATTAGGCAGAAAGATACAAAGACCTAACTCCAAACCGTTCTCTTCCCAATATTGTAGTATAGAATTGTAAATTTATTAAAGTTTATATCATACTAATTCATACTTTCTTTTATGACTATGTGGAAATTAATAAACCAGTTAACTTTGTCACTAAACAAAGTTGCTCTCATGTCATGGACACCATGATGGTGGTACCCTGGTTCATTCTGTGACTTTGGACTATAAACAACTTAAAGACAAGACCTAGCTAATGTTTCCAGTTTAACTCCTCACAGCTCCTAGGACATTGCCGTGAACCCACTGTGAACAATCAAAAATTAATGAAGCATTAACTATGTTCAAATCCTGGCTATGCCCCTTGCTAGCTGTGTGATCTTGGGAAAATTACTTACATCTCCAACCCTGAACTGCCTCATCTGCTATACAGATACCAGATGTTATTAATAGAATCTACTGATTAAGACTATTGTGAGCATTAACTAATCTACTTAAAGCCATTAGCATAAGGCCTGCTGCATATGAGTACTTAATGAACGTGAGGGGTCACTATTATTACTCTTAGGCACCGTAGGCTGTTTCTTTTCAATGGATGCCCAAAAAGTCAGTAAGACACTTAAGTCACTTTTAACCAATTTTTCCTATTTTAAGTAGGGGCAGAAAAGGAGAGTGCAGTACACAACCTTCCCAAGCAAGAGGCAAGGGAGGCAGGAACCCGAATCTGAAAAGGGGGCTTTCTTGCAGGGTACAGCCTTCCAGTCAGGGTGACTAGAACACGTGGATACCTAGGAAGCAGGGACGTCAGCAATCACAGGGTAAGAAACCTGTACCTGGAAAACCTATTTTCATGTACTTTATAGTTTCTCTTTCCACAAGTCTTTAACAAAGTTCATTTTGTAAATTTCATTTTGTGTCACTTGGACTAGGAAGAACAGGAAAGAAATTGTTTTGTTCATGAACAAGTCAAACAAAGACTCAGAAAAGTATGCTCTTAAAACCAAAATTCAGACCTCAGTTGAGGAAAAAAGGAAATTATAAGGAGGTAAAATTTTGGTATGGGAAAGCCTGCCTAAAATTTCAAACAAAACTTTAGGCTACACTAAAGAACACAAAATGGGGACGTTACTCCAACAAGAGAATTCTCACCAAAAGATGAGCAATTATAAAAAGTAATCCAAAATAAGTAATCAACTGCAAAATCAATTCAACTCTTCAGGAGGAAATGAAAAACAAAATCTAACACAGCTGCTTTTTGAAAGAAAGGAGAGCAAAAAAGAGAAAGTGATGAGAAAAAATAATTGTCAACTTTCACACAGTAAGCCTGGAATCTATTTTTTTTTTTTAAAGATTTTATTTATTTATTTGACAGAGGGAGACACAGCGAGAGAGGGAACACAAGCAGGGGGAGTGGGAGAGGGACAACAAGGCTCTCCACTCAGCGGGGAGCCAATGCCGGGCTGGATCCCAGGACCCTGGGATCAGGACCTGAGCCGAAGGCAGACACTCAAGACGCTCAACCACTCAGCCACCCAGGCACCCCGCCTGAAATCTATTTTTAAACCTCGTAAAATACTCAAAGTAAACTACAGAATCACAGAATCCGAACTAAAACAAAGAGACTTAACTCCTTCATACTTTACATTTAAAAAAATAGGCCTTGAAAGTTAAGGGCCATGACCAAAACTAGAGAATGAGGCAGTGAGACACTGGGAGTGAAATCCAACCTTCCTCCCTCTTCCTCCACACCAGGCTCTCTCTCAAATACGTATTAAGGAACCATGATACCAGGTACAAAAGAAATACTAACTTACTAAGTCAATGAAGTTATGCTAGGAAGTGGGGGAAAAAAATCCTTTACTCAACGGTAAACAGGAAAACCCATGAAAATGCAAGTCAGGTACAAATTCTCATATAAGTGAAAAGAAAGGATATGACAACCATATTCAAAGTACTTCATATATGTGAAAAGAAAGGCATCTGAAAATCACAAGGACCACAGATAAGCATCGTACTACCTTTAATCAAAGATAAAAGGGGAGGGAAAGCGCTAGGACATTTCCTAACAGAATTTGCAGACCACTAGGAATAGGTACTATGGCCTAGATGAGAAGGCAGGGTTGCCTGGCTTCCCTTAGCATCTTTTTTCCTCTCTCTGTCCCTTCAGTGTTTCCTCGCCCACCTTTTTTTGTCCTGATAACTTCTATCTTGCTCTCTTCCCTTCCCCAGGTTTCTCCATTCAGGACCATCCCTTAAACAATCATGCTACTGAACAGAAGCAGATGTAGTCCATTCTAATGGACTGCTTTTCTAAGGGTAATTTCTAATGGTCATTTCCAAGTTAACTGTTCAGAATTCAGAACCCATTTAACCATAGAAATACCGTAGCTACAGAACTGTGCCTTACAACAGATGCCTTCTGGTGAGGACCCACAATCTCTTACCTGCAACTCTTAACCCAAGCAACAATGAAAACTGGAAGATTTCTGTAAGTTTGCAATGTGAAAATTAATAAAGGGAAACCTCACTAAAGTGGAGAGGGGATGCTAGAAAGGGAGACCTGTAGGGAAAGCCAAGCTACTCATGTCAATTACAGGAAGAATTGTCAATTACAGACCCAACTGAAGACTCCTCAAGAGGAAAGAAGCTTGGGGGTGCCTGAGTGGCTCAGTCCTTAAGCGTCTGCCTTCGGCTCAGGTCCTGATCTCAGGGTCCTGGGATGGAGCCCCACATCGGGCTCCCTGCTCGGCGGGAAGCCTGCCTCTCCCTCTCCCACTCCCCCTGCTTATGTTCTCTCTCTCGCTGTCTCTCTCTGTCAAATAAATAAATAAAATCTTTAAAAAAAAAAAAAAGACTCAATGAGACCCAGGGCACCTGGGTGGCTCAGTCGCTAAGCGTCTGCCTTCAGCTCAGGTCATGATCCCAGGGTCCTGCGACAGAGCCCCACATCCAGCTCCCTGCTCCACAGGAGGCCTGCTTCTCCCTCTCCCACTCCCCCTGCTTGCGTTCCTTCTCTCGCTGTGTCTCTCTCTGTCAAATAAATAAATAAAATATTTTCAAAAAAAGACTCAATGAGTCCAACTCCTGATTTCGGCTCAGGTCATGATCTCAGGGTTATGAGATTGAGCCCTGTGTCAGGCTCCATGCTGGGTGTGGAGCCTGCTTAAGATTCTCTATCTCCCTCTCCCTTTGCCCCTACCTCCTCCCTCCCCCACCCTCTTTCTCTCCTACTCTAAAAAAAAAAAAAGCAAAGGAGTTTCAATTCCAGGCCCCAACAGGAAGATTTACATTGCTGTTTCTTCTTCTACAAGAAATCGACCACCCCAAAACTCAGCCAATGAGAAACCATCATCACCCTTCTTACTTCTCTCCAATGCACTTTTGTTCAAAACAACCCCTCCCAACTTCCTCCTCCTTCTCCACAAAATAATGTTCCTATCTTTTGTTTGTTGGACTTGCAGATGGTTTTGTAGGTTTTTAAGGTTAAAGGCAGCAACTTCATTTGGCAGGAAAGCCTGATTACATTGACATGAGGCTATTTCTAGTATTTATTTATCTTACTGTGAATATGCATGTTTTCCAGCAGAAATATTGTGATAAAAGGTGATGCCTGCAACTTATAAGGGGTATTACATAACACACTGCAAATATACCCTAAAATGTTTCTAAAATCTGAATCTCAAAATCCACTTGTTCCAGGTGTTTTTGGATAAAGGATTATGGCCCTGTACTCTTTTCATCTGCAAGTGCTGTATTTAACTTATCCAGAGGACTATAATATGGGCATGCTCAAAACCTACCACTGTTTCCAGCACTGGCCTTAGTGATGTTCAAAATGCACATTCACCTGAGCTAAATCCCATCTTACTCAGTAATGTATCACTGTGGGCATTCAAATGCCAGACATTCCTACATCAGATACTTTCATCTTAGGACCTTCCTGCTGTTTATTAAAAATATTGACCTCATAATCTTTTGTTTTCTCTCTTCTTAACCTAAACCCTGGTAAGCTGAAATTTTTTCTTTCCCCCCTCCTTGGTTCTTAACCAGAGGCAACTTTGCTCCTCAGGGAACATTTTGGCAATGTCTAGAGGCATTTTTGGTTGTTACAGCTGCGGGTGGAGGTGCTACTGGGTAAGATTAGATATGCTACAATACACAAGACAGTCCTCCACAATAATTATCCAGTTTGCAATGTTAATAATGCCAATATTGAGAAACCCTGCTATATATCAACCCCTTCATCCTTATTCCCAAAATGAAATTGCTTCACGTAATCATAGAGTTCTTCAATTTGGATGGTTCAAATGACTTTTTCCCCTACGGATCAGTGGCCCTCAAAAATATATATACTGTTTCTTCCTGGTCCATTTTATTTAGTCTTTTCCAATCATCAGATTCTTGAGCTGGTAAGAAAGAAAACAATGATTATGTATTCTAAAGTTACCACTACAGTACAGTAACATTGAAAGAAATAGTTCTGTAAATAATTGTACTTATTATCTTTCGTCCATCCATTCTGTTTAAAAAAGGAGACTTAGTTTCTATGAAAAAAAAAAAACATTTTCCTCAAGCAAGCAACTTCAACTTTTAAACTATTTTTCTTACATTTTAAATTTTACTTTCTTTTTTTAACCCCTAAGGGAAAACAAAAAAGGGCAAGATAGGAGGAAAAGCAAAGAGCTGAGTTTGGTACAGACATGAATCAGTTTATCTACAATATAATTAAGTACGTGAATCTAAAACAGTAATAACTATTTAAATGAAGTCAGGAACATTTCTTTTTTTGGTAAATAATTCTTTTTAAATAAGAAAAGCTATCAGCTTACCCTTTACTTTTAGAGACCAAACCAAGAGACTGACTCAATCGATGAATAAAAGCTCTTTCAGTGCTGGTCAAAGAAGAAGGAAATTCCATTTCTATATGAAAAAAAAAAAAAAGAGTACCATTTGGGAATATAAAATTTTCTTTCAAGATTCTTCAATAAACATACAGATATAAAATATGAAAAAACGGGCGCCTGGGTAGCTCAGTCAGTTGAGCACCCACCTCTTGATTTCTACTCCAGTCATGATCTCAGGGTTGTGAGATCGAGCCCCAAGTGCAGCTCCACGCTGGGCGTAGAATCTGCTTAAGATTCTCTCTCTCCATCTCTCTGCCCCTCCCCCAACAAGTGCTCTAAAAAAAAAATCATATAAGCATATGTGATTTTACGTGAAAAGTCATTTTCACATTATGTGAAAAGGTCATTTTATGTGAAAAGTAGGTACTAATTCGATTAACTACTGAATGTCTATCAGAATTACCATATTAATAAAAATTAAATCTAAATGTGATAGAGGATTCTCATGTTCACCAAAGATTACTCCTCTTATTTGTGCTGGAATCTTCAATTGGTAGGATGACTGATGAACATATTTTACTATTTTAACTTAGTTTAGTCCTTACTTGCTTAACAAAAAGATTCATTTCCTTCCGTGATGAGCGATGCTCAAGCATGATGAATGCTCAACGTCAAATTCCATTGTCTTTGCTTTCAAAACTACAGAATTCATATTTCACTATATCTCAGACTGGATTTGTTGCTTTCATAATGCTGAGGCTTTGTTTAATGTAAGTTCTCTCTGTCCAAGTCATTGCCTGTTCTGGATTGTAAGTTTCCAAGGTCAAGGGTCCCCTACTTGGGCCAGCAAATCGGAATGGGCACTCAGTATGTTGTACTGATCACCTCGGGTCGGCTGCGGTTCTGCACTGTACGACACAGGACAAGTAGCTTTCCATCCTTAAGAGGTGTGAAAGACGTCTACCAAAACCAGTTTAATTTTCTTAAGTGTTTAAGCGTGATGCTTTCGGGATTTAAACAAAACACTACATATTGCCAGTGCATGTCTGATTTCCTCTGCTCTTCTCCTGCAGCTTAAACGTGCCTCAGCTAAGGCTACCGCAATTTCCTTTTAAAAAAGGGTGGGGGTGTACCAATACCTAAAAACTGTGGGTTAGACGCCCCAAGCTGCCTACAAGCCTCCCTCTGGGGAAAGAAACGCCTCCTGCTAAGGAGGAACCCGACTCTTCCACCTTCTAATTAACGCCAGGCAGGTGCTTTAACCCTGCCGATCCGCAGGACGCCGTGCATCCCACCGAGCGCTACTAAGCGCGCCGGGGAGGCCCGCTCCACTGGGCCCGGGGGCGGCCCAGGCCTTCCCTCCCCACTCTGAGGCGGCCGCTTCACACGGTGGGTCCCGGCTTGGGGGGAGGCGGGGCAGCCGGCGGGGTCCCTGTCGGGAACCTCACCTCTCTGATCCCCGTATCGGAAGCGCTCCAGAGCGATATTGACTGCGATCTTCACCTCCTCGTCTATACGAATGTCCTTCAGCCCCTTGGCCCGGCCCCCGCCCCCAGGGCCGCACTGAGCTGGGCCGCCCCCGCCGCCGCCGCCAGGAACGGGCGGCCGCGGGGAGACGCTGCTCGGCCTGGACATGGCCCTGAGAAGTTCTCCCCGCGGGGGAGCGGCCAGGCCTGCGGGCGGACGGTCAATGACAAAGACGGAGGGCCACTGCCGGGACTGGACCGCTCCGCAGGCGACCTGCGGTGGGCCGGGGTCACCAGAAATCCCCAGTCACCACAACAGCCGAGGGGGCGCCGGCGCCACTGAAACCCCGGCGGAGCGGAGAGCGCGGGCGTGATGACGTCACCAGGGCCGCGGGCGCCCGTGACCTCAGCGCGTCGGCCGCTCCTCGCGTCCCGGCAGCTGCCGGCCAATGTCGTGCCCCCACCCAACCGATTCTCTCCGTCTTCTCCCGTCCGCCCGTCCGCACCAAGGCGCTCCCGTGCATCCTTTTATTCAGTCACTCACTCTTTCCTTAAATCCTTTATTAATTCCTTCCGTGAGCCTGTGAGGGGCTCCCACTATGTGCCCGGCAGGCACTACGCCACGACGTAGGTGGGGGAGCAGACAGACGTGGTTCCTGCCCTCTTGGAGTTCACATTCTAGTGGGGGTAGAGTTGGCAGATTTAGCACATAAAAATGCAGGGGTGCCCCGTTTGTTTGCATTTCAGATAACGAATAGTTTGGGGGTTTTTTGGGTTTTGTGGGTTTTTTTAGTATTTCCCATGCAATATTTGGGAACACATAGTAAAAAAAAAGTTATTCTACCGAAATGCGATTTTAACAGAGCGCCTGTATTTTATGTGGCGACCCTAAATGAGAATGACAAGACAATAAAAAAGTACGTGCTTCAGTGATAGTTATAAGTGCGATATGAGATGATGGAAGAGGAAAGTGGAACTCTTTCGTTTTGGAGGTCAAACAAGATTATGAGAATTTGCACTTGCTTGTATACAATAACATTAACATAAACCTAATCCCAGACACCCTAACTGCTTCCACTATGGTCTTCCCATGGTCCATTCTGCAGAGAGCAACCAGAGTGATCCTTTTAAAAATATAAGCTAGGAGGGCGCCTGGGTGGCTCAGTCGTTAAGCGACTGCCTTCGGCTCAGGTCATGATCCCAGGGTCCTGGGATTGAGCCCCACATCGGGCTCCCTCTCCTACTCCCCCTGCTTGTGTTCCTGCTCTTGCTATCTCCCTGTCAAATAAATAAATAAAATCTTAAAAATATATATATATATAAGCTACGTAGGGGCGCCTGGGTGGTTCAGTGGGTTAAGCTCCTGCCTTTGGCATAAATCCTGATCCCAGGGTCCTGGGATCGAGCCCTGCATCAGGTTCCCTGGTCAGCGGGTAGTCCGCTTCTCTCTTGCTCTCTTACTGCCCCTCTCCCCTGCTCATGCTCTCTCTCTCTCTCAAAATAAATAAAATCTTTAAAAAATAAAAATATAAGGCAAGTAGGATAACACTCCTACATAAAGCACACCAATAGCTCCCCATTGCAACAACTAAAAACTCACAACTTTTTTACCATGACTCTCAAGACCCTGCCTTAGTTGGCCTCTGCCCTACCTCCCTGAATCTCATCTCCCAGAGCTCTCATCCTCACTTTCAGTGGTCACATGCACTAGTTTCTTTCTGTGCCTTGAACACACCAAGATCATTACCATCAGGGGAACTTTCCATTTGCATTGTTTCCTCCTGCCCAGGACAATCTTCCTCCCAGTACTTTATCATCATTTAAGGCATGATTCTATCCCTTACCTAGACAGGTTCTCTCACATCAATCTGTTATCAATTACCACTGCTTGAAATTATTTTGTTTATTTATTTATAATTTGCTCTTTTCACTAGAATATAAGCTCAAGAGCAGGAACTTTGTTGATCTTGTTTGTCAGTTTCATCAGCAGCTAAAACTGCAGAGACACATAACAAATATTCATTGGTTGGCCATATTTTGGAATCTGGGGTCAGGATTGGTCATCTCTACCCTCTGAAAACTTACTTCATAATCCTGAGCTCCTAATCTTTTTGGTCTGCTAACAGAAAGAGTTCCGAATAAGCAGAAATAGGGTTTTTTTTTCCAAGTTTTTAATTTCTAGTTAGTTAACATATATGGTAAAATTGGTTTCAGGTGTAGAATTTGGTGATTATCACTTACACATAACACCTAATGCTCATCAGAACAAGTGCCCTCCCTAATACTCATCACCCATTTAGCCCCTCCCCCTACACACCTCCCTCCATTAACCCTCAGTTCTCTCTCTACAGTTAAGACTCTCTTATTCTTGGGGCGCCTGGGTGGCTCAGTCGGTTAAGTGTCTACCTTCGATTCAGGTCATGGTCTCGGGGTCCTGGGATGGAGCCCCATGTTGGGCTCTCTGCTCAGCGAGGAGCCTACTTCTCCCTCTCCCTCTGCTGCTCCCCCTGCTTGTGCTCGCTCACTCTATCTCTCGCTCTATTAAATAAATAAATAAATAAATATCCTTTAAAAAAAGACTCTCTTATTGTTTACCTCCCTCTCTCCTTTTTTTTCCCTTCCCCTATGTTCATCTGTTTTGTTTCTTAAAATTCCACATATGACTGAGATCATATGGTATTTGTCTTTCTCCAACTGACTTATTTCGCCTAGCATAATACACTCTAGCTCCATCCACATTGTTGCAAATCGCAAGATTTCATTCTTTTTGATGGCATATATATATATATATATATATATATATCTTCTTTATCCATTCATCAGTCGATAGACATTTGGGCTCTTTCCATAGTTTGGCTAATGTTGATAATGGTGCTATAAACATTGGGGTGCAATGTGCCCCTTCAAATCAGTATTTTTGTAACCTTTGGGTAAATACTTAGTAGTGCAATTGCTGGGTCATAAGGTAGCTCTATTTTTAACTTTTTGAGGAAACTCCATACTGTTTTCCAGAGTGGCTGCACCAGTTTGCATTCCCACCAACAGTGCAAAAGTGTTCCCCTTTCTCCACATCCTCGCCAACATCTGTTGTTTCCTGTGTTGTTAATTTTAGCCATTCTGACAGGTGTGAGATGGTATCTCGTTGTGTTTTGTTTTGTTTTGAGAGAGAGAGCGTGTGTTCACGTGCACATGCACACTGGGGCTGGCGGGGGGGCAGAGGGGTGGGCAAAGAGAGAGAGAATCCCAAGCAGACTCAACAACCCTGAGATTGTGACCTGAGCCAAAATCAAGAGTCAGATACTCAACCAACTGAGCCACCCTGGCGCCCCTCATCATGGTTTTGATTTGCATTTCCTCGATGATGAAAGATATTGAGCATCTTTTCATGTGTCTGTTAGCCATCTGGATGTCGTCTTTGGGAAAAAAATGTCTATTCATGTCTTCTGCCTGTTGCAGAAGTAGGTTCTATATTCTGGCCCTGGCATAGATATCACTGAACTGTGTGAACATTTACTACTACCTTGATCTCTGTGTATTGTAATTTCCTTAGCTGTGCCATAATAATACCCTGCCATTAATTAAGTGCCCACGAGCATTGTCTTATTTTCCCAAGCTTCACAAAACCATATGAAGAAGTTATATTACCTCATGATACAGATAATACAGCAGCAGACTGGATGAGGTTAAGATAACTAGCACAAGGCCATGCTGTTAGTAATGAATGAGGTAGAGATAGAAAGCAGACCCCATCTATGAAGCCCAGCTTCATTCAGAGACAGAACACAGATGGTAGATAATATCTGGATGCAGCAAATATGTAGTGATAAAACATTTTATACGGAGTCAGACACATAATTGTTCTCAGTCTTATCCCATAACTTCATAGTTCCACCATTTATTGGCTTTGTGGCTTAACTACTTACTCTGACCTTCAGATTTCCCCTCTGTAAATAGGTATATTTAAAACTCATAGGATGGTTGTGAATATGACATAATATGTAAGTATCAAGCATTGATTTCATGCTGTATTCCTTTTTTCACTCTTTCCTTTCTGTTTTTTTTTTTTAATTTATTTATTTTTCTTAGTAATCTCTACACCCAACATGGGGCTTGAACTCACAACCCCAAGATCAAGAGTCACATCTACTAATTGAGCCAGCCAGGCACCCTGTCATTCTTTCCTTTCTTTTTGGATGAGTGACTAAATGCTTGTATTCCTGGTGCCTGGTAAGTATATAGAACATATTCATTCAAATAAAAAAAGAATACTTGGGGCGCCTGGGTGGCTCAGTCCGTTGGGCATCTGTCTTCGGCTTGGGTGGTGATCTCGGGGTCCTGGGATCGAGCCCTGCATCAGGCTCCCTGCTCAGTGGGGAGCCTGATTCTCCCTCTCCTTGCCCCCCAGTCATGCTCTCTCTCTTACTATCTATCTCTCTCAAATAAATAAATAAATTATCTTTAAAAAAGAAAAAGAAAGAAAAACACAATCAGCAATTCACAGAAGAAATCAATGACCGAGAAGAAACACTCAGCATCTGAGGAAATAAAAATGAAAAGGATAGGAAGGAAATGAAATAAACAGAAAATAAAAGGAAATACAACTTTTCATCCACTTTTAAACTTTTGCAAAGATTAAAAAGGTTGAGAACAGTTGACCAGAGTGTGGAAATTAAGCACTGCAATACACTGCTGGTGAAACTATAATTGGTACAAAGTTTGAAAGGGGAATTTTGTGATTTCTTATCAAAAACTATGTCCTACAGTAATGCTTTTTTAGAAAATGAACACGAATTGTTATTGCAGCAATATATGTAAGAGCAAATAATGGGGGGGGGGGTGCCTGGGTGGCACAGTCAGTTAAGCCACTGACTCTTCTTTTTACCTCGGGTTGTGATCTCAGGGTAGTGAGATGGAGCCCCACGTTGGGCTCTGTGCTCAGCATGGAGTCTGCTTAACATTCTCGTCTCCCGGGGCGCCTGGGTGGCTCAGTCGTTGGGCATCTGCCTTCGGCTCAGGTCATGATCTCGGGGTCCTGGGATCGAGCCCCGCATCGGGCTCCCCGCTCAGCGGGAAGCCTGCTTCTCCCTCTCCCACCCCCCCTGCTTGTGTTCCCTCTCTCGCTGTGTCTCTCTCTGTCAAATAAATAAATAAAATCTTAAAAAAAAAAACAAAAAACATTCTCTTCTCCCTCAGCCCCTCCGCTGCCCATGCACACGCACATACTCTCTCTCTCTCTAAAATAAACCGATGAATCATTGAAAAAAATAATTGGGGGAAAGAAATCTTAACCACGTTCATCACAGGAATGGTTAAAAATAAGGTGCTGTATGAACCAAGATGATGTTATATTGTTACTGTTAAGAAAAATGAGTTAAAGACTTGTAATGAGGGGGGAATGTCAACACATCCTCATTAAACTTCCCTCCCCAAGATCAAACAAAACAACAAAGAGAACCCAAACTAGAGAGGAAACCTCCAACTTCTATGAGACCTTATGGTGGCACAATCAGAAAGTAACTCCGAAGAGCTGCCAAATACACTGGAATTTGGATAAAATCCTGGAAAGGCAGACACAGACCCTCTGTTGATCTCACACTGAGCACAGAGCCCTCCAAAACAGGCGACTCTCCCCAAGACCCCCACCAATACTCCTTTACCTGCGGGCCACTGGGGCACCAAACCATGTCCTGGAGAGGAGCCACCACCGCGGAGCCCCTGCAGCAAAGCCCGCCTGGATCATGTCTGGTACTGATGCTGTGCGGGGGAATGCCTGGGACCATACAGACCAGATCAGATCAGACCAATTCTAGGAGTGGATGGGTTTTGAAGAGCAAAAAAGGTAAAGGGAGTCTCCTTGGCTTTTTTTTTTTTTTTTTCCCCAAGAGACGTTGGCGCACCATTTGTGTCACTTTTTCAAAATTCAGAGGGGTTTGTTTTGTTCGGTTTTTTGCCCTTTTTTTTTTTTTTTTAAGATTTATTTGTTTATCCTAGAGGGAGAAAGCGCACTCGAGCTTGGGGGGAGGGGGTGGAGGGCAGAGGGAGAGGGAAAGGGAATCTCAAGCAGACTCCATCTGGAACCCCTATGGAAGGCGGTGCTCAATCCCAGGACTCTGGGATCATGACCTGAGCAGAAATCAGGAGCTTTTGGGATGCTTAATTGACTAAGCAGAAATCAGGAGCTTTTGGAATGCTTAATTGACTAAGCCACGTAGGCGCCCCTGTTTTTTTGTTTGTTTTTGCTTTTTTAAAGTAGGCTCCACGCCCAGCTGGTGGTTAACACAGGGCTCAAACTCAGGACCCGGGAGATCAAGACCTGAACTGAAATCAAGAGCTTCACGCTTAACCAACCCACTGAACCACCCAGACCCCCTCAAAGATCAGTTTTTAAAAATGCAAGCAAGCCCAAAGTGTAAATGCAGACACCTGGAGGAAAAGTAAGGGATCCTCGGTTTCAATCCTGTACCTGCTCATAATTCATTCTGCCACCCCACAAACATACTGCGTTACTTCCAGCATCTCTAAAAAGCTAATAAACACATTCGCCGGCCACCACGACAATCAACGGAAAGGAGGTTTCAATTCCGGCGCCCCAATTCTATCAGGAGCAGAAGCGCCTCCCTTATCAGGTACAGTTTCGCTGGGGCCGAGGGCATTTCGGGACTTGTAGTCCAGCCAATGGAACTCGTCATCCCGGCAGGCCCTGCGGCTGCGTCAAGGTTACGTGCTGCCGCCGCCTGCGGCTGTGGGGACAAGTGCCGGGCGGATGCAGAGCGGGTCTAAGAAGGGTGTTTTGAGGCCCGCGGAGACGCGCTTTACTTCCACATCGGGGAGACCGAAAAGAAGTGCTTTATTGAGGAGATTCCGGACGAGACCATGGTTATAGGTGCGGGTGGAAGGGGAGAGTTTGGAACAAGACCTTGGTCTTGGGGCGGGGGGCGCGGGAGAGTCCGCTCTTCCAGAGCGGGGAGCAGCGGGTCTCGCCGCGTCCTGGCGGGGGCCAACTCGACCCCACCTCGCGCTCATCTGACCTGGGTTCGCCCCACGTCCCTCCAGGAAACTACCGGACACAGCTGTATGACAAGCAGCGGGAGGAGTACCAGCCGGCCACCCCCGGGCTTGGTATGTTCGTGGAGGTGAAGGACCCAGAGGACAAGGTGAGCCGGCCCTTGAGCCCCGCCGAGCCCTCCGCTCTGCACTTCAGCGCCAGACCAGGCGGGTGCTGGTACTTCCCTCCTACTCGCCGCAGCCGCTCAACTGCTGGCCGTCGTCGGGGGTTGGTGAGAAGATCCCGGGTTTTCGCTCTAGGCCAAACTTGGGCTGCTGTAGGCTAGCTGCTCCTCTCAGCTTCCCGACTGCCGCATGACTCCGCCAAGCCCCTTCCCTGCCCCGAGCCGTTTTCCTGGCCTGTGAGATGGAAACGCACCTGTCTTGTAGGCGTGGTTCGTGGGTTAATTGTGGTGCTGGCCATCAAAGAATTTCGTTAACTCTAATGCTGTGATGTCTAGACTTGAGGAGTTCACAGAACGGGGTGCTTTCCAAAACGAATGAGCGGCTTTTAATTTCGACGAATAAGGATATTAAAGCAAAAGAAAAAAAAAAATCTTTAGTTGCCACCTTTGGTTTAAGAAAAGAACCACACCAAAAGAGCGGAAATGGCAGGAGCTCCAATAAAGAGCCCTTCCCAAGAGCAGTCACGTGTCAGCTCCATCTCAGACGCTTCACCTCTGCCCCAGAAGGTTCTCAGACAAGCTTTTGGCAACTGCTGCTGCGCAGCTCTAGACCTTTTAGTGTTGCGAGGTGCCGAAGGCTCTGTTTGCCAACTTTTGAGGCACTGAGAGCCTGAAGCCCTGTTTCTTTCCAGCCCAATCCCCCTGTAACACTTGCTGAAGCCCCTTCTCCCTAGGTCATCCTGGCCCAGCAGTATGGCTCTAAAGGCAGGTTCACTTTCACTTCCCATACCCCTGGCGAACACCAGATCTGTCCTGTGGTCTCTCTTAGAGTTGGGATTATGATATAGTGGCCTTTTGGTTTCTCAAATTGCCATATTCTTTTTTGCTTTAGGGCTCCTGTATGTGGTAGTCCTGGCCAGAACGCACTTCCCCCAGCTAACTCCTAATCATGAATGCAATTCTAAAAAGCAGCCTTTCCGGACCATCTAGATTAGACCAGAGCTAGTATCATGTCATTCTCAGCAAATACCCTTCTCAGAAGCATGCATCACCTTTACCTGTTGTTCAAGCCCTGCCTTATTTGGTATCAGACCATAGGCTCCATGTGCAAAAATGTGCCTGTCTGGATCACTCTGCTTCTCCTATGGCAGAGAGCAGAGCACTCCCCCACACACACACTCACACCCCTTCAGGTAAGGGTAATGGGCCCTAAGATCACAAACTGTGGTCTGAGGTTACTCTCCAGTGGTTCCCCACCAGCCGTCAGTTCAGTCCACTCATACTTTCCAGAGGCCAGTCATGACCACACCCACAAATGAGCGAATCTCCAAGGCTTGCAGTGTCCCTCAAACATATCCTAGGGGTGGGTGTGTCTGTCTCAGGGGCCAAGCGCTGGGGCTGTCCCCACATCCCCCTCCTCATGGGGAGTCTCCCTTTAATGACATCCTTAGCCTTGATGATTTAGACTTCATTTTGTTGAGGGTGCCAGCCAGTGAATTTCCTTATCACAGAAAATGTCAGATTCACATGAGAGATGACTATTCCAACAGGGCAACCAGCAGAGGTAAAATGTGGGCTAGATCAGGCAGATGCGGTGGGTGCATAGATGTCTGGTCATCTACACCTGTGTGCACATGTGAAGGTCAAGTTATAGGAGATGCTGACTATAATGGAAACTATTACTTGGAATCCTTTTTTTTTTTTTTTAAAGGAGAAAAGAAAGCATCTCCTGAAAAAAAATTAACCTGTAACATCATAAAGAGAGACACAGGTTGGCTGAAAAATAGTGGGAAGACAGAGGTGCTCATCCAACTACCTGGAAGAACCCAGCAGAAGAGCACATGAACCTGACCGGAGCCCACAAAGAGGCACAGGATCACCACAAGCACTCAGGTTACCCATAAGATGGGCCCAAATTGGACCTTTCTGGAAAGGGCTCCACAGGTTGCTAAGGCTTTTGGAGAACAAGCTTTCTTCATCCCATCCATTTCAGGATCAGTCCCCACCAATGCATGCAGAGCCTCACATGTTAATATCTGGTTAGAAACAAAACACCAGAATGAATTGCAGAGCGGGAGGCAATAAATGTTTAGGTCAGAAAGGTTGCAGTTTATAGTCACTCTTAATTCTCTCCATCTTGGGACAGTTCATCCATCTGGTTTAGCCAGGGGTGTGGGGCACCCTCACCTTCCTCCTCAACAGCACAGAGCCACAAAATCCTACAGCTTCTAGTGGGCAACCCATCCTCTCCCAGATGCTGGCTGAGAAACCAGTTGAAAGAGGTCCTCTGTCCCCCCTGCAGGGTTGGGGTATTAGGAGCCAGGAAATAGACCAGGCCAGGCCAGGCCACTTTCCATCCGTTAACAGAAGGGGAATGAGTTGGGGCTAGGTTTCTGGGGCCCAACTACACCAGCTTCTTGGCTTTAAAGAAACTCTTGAGGTGCTGCATCTGCCAGACAGCCGTGGCAACCAGGATGAGGGTCTGCAGAATGGACCACCACAGCACCCGCTGGTTGGTGCTCTCGCTGGTCTGCCGGAAGCGCTCCTCTCGCCACTGCGGGAGGAGAGAAGGGAGAAGCCGCCTGTCTAGAATTGAATTTCACCCCCACCCCCTCGGGGGGAAGAGCCAGAAGAGCCACTTCCCAGGAGGTCACATAGCCCCTGCCCCAGCTGTGCCAACCCAGCCCCTCACCCTCTGATACTCCTGCTCCTTCTGGATCAACTCCACCTGCTCCACAAGCTGCTGTACACGCAGATGCAGCTGGGTCAGCTTGTCCTTGGCCGCAAATTCCGCATAATCATTGGTGTGTTCACCCAACTGCATGTCCAAGTGAATGGCCTGGAACAGGGGAACCCAGGATGGGGGTCAGGGGAGCTTAGGTCTGTGAACCTGCCAGAAATCTAGCTTCTACATCTCCGTCTGGACCTGATGCTGGCAGCTCCATTCCTCACACACCGACTTGGTGACTGGCCCTGCTCAGGGGGTCAAAACACCAGATTGGGACCCTGCTTGTGTGGAGTTCTACATTCAGAACACAAAGGATGGGACTACACGTGCAGAGAAATAGAGGTGTGACTCTGAGTCAGGCAGTTTACTAGAAGTTCTGTATGGGGAGGTGACAGGGGAGAGCCCTGAAGCACTCGGGCAGAATAGCTCTGACTCTCACGCTATGAAGCTTGGTCTTTATCCTAGGGTTGGCTGGGAGCCAAGGGAGAGTTTGTGTTTTTTTGTTGGTTTTTTTTTTTGCTGTCAAATTTTCTTTTATTTTTTTACGTTAATCACCATACGTTACATCATTAGTTTTTTTTTTTTTTAAAGATTTTATTTATTTATTTGACAGAGAGAGACACAGCGAGAGAGGGAACACAAGCAAGGGGAGAGGGAGAGGGAGAAGCAGGCTTCCCGCGGAGCAGGGAGCCCGATGCGGGGCTTGATCCCAGGACCCCGGGATCATGACCTGAGCCGAAGGCAGACGCTTAACGACTGAGCCACCCAGGTGCCCCTACATCATTAGTTTTTGATTTAGTGTTCCATGATTCATTGTGTGTAGTGCTCCATGCAGAACGTGCCCTCTTTAATACCCATCACCATGTGGCTCAGATGGTTAAGCGTCTGCCTTCGGCTCAGATCATGATCCCAGGGTCCTGGGATTGAGCCCCACATCGGGCTCCTGGCTCAGTGAGGAACCTACTTTTCCCTCTCCCTCTGCCTCTCTCCCTGCTCATGCTTTCTCTCTCTATCTCTGTGTCTCAAATGAATAAATAAAATCTTTAAAAAAAAAAAATACCCATCACCAGGCTAACCCATCCCTCCACCCCTCTCCCCTCTAGAACCCTCAGTTTGTTTCTCAGAGTCCATAATCTCTCATGGTTCGTCTCCCCCTCTGATTCCCCCCCCCCTTCATTTTTCCCTTCCTGCTATCTTCTTTTTTTTTTTTTTTAACATATAATGTATTTGCTTCAGGGGTACAGGTCTGTGATTTAACAGTCTTACACAATTCACAGCACTCACCATAGCACATACCCTCCCCAATGTCTGTCACCCAGCCACCCTATCCCTCCCACCCCCCTCCACTCCAGCAACCCTCAGTTTGTTTCCTGAGATTAAGAATTCCTCATGTCGGGCGCCTGGGTGGCTCAGTTGGTTAAGCGACTGCCTTCGGCTCAGGTCATGATCCTGGAGTCCCGGGATCGAGTCCCGCATCAGGCTCCCTGCTCGGCGGGGAGTCTGCTTCTCCCTCTGACCCTGCCCCTTCTCATGCTCTATCTCATTCTCTCTCTCAAATAAATAAATAAAATCTTTAAAAAAAAAAAAAAAAAGAATTCCTCATGTCAGTGAGGTCCTATGATACATGTCTTTCTCTGATTGACTTATTTCGCTCAGCATAATACCCTCCAGTTCCATCGTTGCAAATGGCATATGGAGGCTCCTCAAAAAGTTGAGAATAGAGCTACCGTACGACCCAGCAATTGCACTACTGGGTATTTACCCCAAAGATACAAATGTAGGGATCCGAAGAGGTACGTGCACCCCGATGTTTATAGCAGCAATGTCCAAGGGAGAGTTTTAAGTCAGAGTGACTCCCTCCCAAGGTCCCCTTTCATCCTCAGGAGTGGTTCTTGGGATGCATCAGGTAAAGTCCCAGGCCTACTCAATAGGCACCACCCACCACACCCCTCTCACTCTAGAGGCCAAGGAATTGAGCCCCTGGGGACGGGGGGCCTCCCGCCTGCCACACTCACCAGCTTGCCATCATAGAAGAGGGCGAACCGGATGGACTCAAGGTGGAGGCAGATCTGGTGCTCTCCGGGAGACTGGGAGGTGAAGATGAAGCTGCCCTGAGGGCCGTACTGTCGGGCCAGAAGGTTCTAGAGGAAGCAGCCTCCAGTGAGCACAGAGAAGTTAGCCTTGTGCCTGCTCCCAGGAGAATTCTGGGGGTATCCCAGGTGAAGACCCCCGCAGGCCAGAGGGGTGGGTGTGAGGGAAATGGCATCGGTTTGGCTGGAAAGTCTCAGATGCCAGCACTGCTAATACAGAATACAGATGGCAAAGACCATGGCCCTCCTTGAGCTAGCCTGCCTGTGAGGAGACAGATCCTTCTGTGAGAAATGAAGGACCAGAGAGGGCTACGCATTGACGCTGGGCGTTGGGGGGCCTGCAAGGAGTAAAGGCCTGCCTCACCTTGTTCTCGGGGTCTTTCACAAACACGAACAAATTGATCCACTGCGGGGAGGGCTGGTACTTTTCCATAGCGGGGTCGTAGAGCTCCGTCTTGTAGTTACCTAACGGAGAGCCAACAGAGGTGCATTCCGTCCATCCCCGTGACCAAGTCATGGTGGTCGGGGGTGGGGGTCGAGGGACAGGAAGATCTCGAGTCTGAGGATCCTGACCAAGGCCCTCCGCTTCTCCTCCCTTCTCCAGCACCACTTCTTTGCCATCCTTCCAGTCTGGATAAGACTCGGCGCCCCGCACAATCAAGAGAGAGGACGCCTTGGCCAGACTTCTGTCCACCCATTCCCTCCCGCCCCAGCCCACCCCCAGCAGGGGAGGGAAGGTGCGGACCTGAGCTGGTACCACGGCGCCCCGTTCCCCTCCCCTCTCAGGACTCTGGGTGCAGGGAGGGCAAGGCCGGGAGTGGCGGGCGCGCGCACCTATAACCACGGTACCATCGGGGATCTCCTGTATGAAGCACTTTTCCTCCAGCTCGCGGACCTCGAGGTAGAACGCGCCCCCATGGCCCATGAGCGCCAGCAGCTGCCCCAGCAGCAACAGCAGGGCCATACCGGTTGCTTGCGCTCTGCCCCATCCCCGCCCGGGGCCAGCCCCGGGCCCAGCCCCTCGAGCCCCGCAGGCCCCCGCCACCTTCGCAGGCGAGTCCACGGGTCTCCGCGCGGAGCGTACAGAGACTGCGAGCGCGCTCGCGGACTACAACTCCCGGGAGTCCCCGCGCGGCCCCGCCCCCGGCGCGTTCCTGCTGCTCCGCGCTGCGGAGGGGCCACGCAAGCCCCGACCCAACCCGCGCCAGGCTCTAGAGCTATTTCCACCGCCCCGCATCTCTTACTCCGCGCAGAAACTCGGGGACGCATGGGTGCTGTTAGCCCTTCTTGCTGATTGGGGTAACAGCCTCAAAGAGGGGAGGGGGCTTGCCCTCTGCAACTTGCAGGGCAGCCACCCCAGATGTGTGCGGAAGGGATGGGGCTAATGGGAAGTTTATTACCTGGACTTGAACCTCGAAGAGCTTAGAATCGATTGGGGGAAGGAGGTGACATGGTGAGACGGAATGAGAAGCCCTGAAGCAGTAATTCAGGAAGGGGAGGGGGAAATGTCGCGGTTTTCATGGTAGAGATAGATTTGACTCAAGCCTTGAAGGATGGTTAAAATCTCCCCGAGCAGCGGGGAACAAGAGCAGTTTAGGCGGGGAACCCAGGATTGCCTAGCAGCCAGTAGGCCGGTTAAGGGACTGGGGGAAGAAAAGTTATAGGAACGTGGAGGGAGGAGGTAATTGGACTGAATCTGAGGGCGCAGGAGGTGCCGAGCACACTTCAACAGGGGAGCCCTTCCTCCAGTGTACTTTTCTCTGCATTGGGACCAAAAAAAGGTTGTGGGTGAGCCTGGAGGGAAGAGAAGATGGCAAGCAAGCCACTGGAAAAGGATAGGGGTACACAACTGAAAGGAGTGGGAGGGTGAAGCCAACATGACAAAATGGGGACCCAGAAAAAGCAAGTCTCGAGAATTCCAAAGTTCACAATGCCCAGGGTAGAACACTGTAGACCCAAACATGTCAATAGAAAGCTGTAGACCAACCCAGGTAATGGGATGAAGTCTTCCACCTCCTAGTGCCCAGTGATAAGAGATGCTCATTAGTTTATTCAGTAATATGTGGTGATGACGACGATGATGATGATCTTTATACATATATATAATCTCAATACAGTGTCTTAAGATTGACAATATGGGAGCATCTGGATGGCTCAGATGGTTAAGCATCTGCCTTTGGCTCAGGTCATGGTCTCAGGGTCCTGGAATGGAGCCCTACATGGGCTCCCTGCACAGCGGGGAGCCTGATTCTCCCTATCCCTCTGCCCGCCCCTCCCCCTGCTTGTGTGCTCTCTCTCTCTCTCTCTGTCAAATAAATAACTAAGAATATTAAAAAAAAAAAAGATTGACAATATGTTTTAGTTACCAGGAATGGTCCCCTCATTTTAGTGGTGTAGCTCGTTGGCAGTGTTTTTTATTTCTTCACTGGGAATGATCATTAAACAAAAATGACAGATTCGGATGTTAACAAAAGTCATACATTAGAAAGGTCAAATAAGACAAAAGCTGAAAAGCATCTGTTGGAGATTTGGGAGCTAGTTGTTCACCAGGGGATGCAGCCCAAGCTGGGAGCAGAGGCAGAAAAGCCAGGATTCAGTCTTGGGAAGCGAGGTGCTGTCCGTGGTCCTGAAGCGTGGTTCCTCTCTAGACCAGTACCACCGCCTGTAGTAAAGCATTGGCTGTTTTGTTTTTAATAAAATTTGCAATCCCTCACAAGCCAATACTCCTGTAAAATACAATAAAAAATGAAACTAATCATGTGCTTGGATATCATATCAATATTAAATTTCTGTAAAAATTCCTAAATGCTTAGTCAATTTCTGTACTTACCTCATTGCAGACCTGTAACAAACATGGACCAGTACCAGCCCCCACACCACACTGTGAATACCACTCTTGCATGGCAGTGGTCCATTGGCCAGACTACTCATAGGAATCTCCCAAAGTGTACAAAGTGGAAAATGCTTGCAGCTACATGTATGTAGGAGATAGTGCACCAGTGAGATTTCAAGGCCCAGAAACCAGACATTAGGAAGGGGGAACATGACTGTCCAAGTAGCAAAAGTGTTTTGTTAAAAACAGAACAACATGGGCACCTGGGTGGCTCAGTCGTTGGGCATCTGCCTTTGGCTCAGGTCATGATCCCAGGGTCCTGGGATCAAGTCCCACATCGGGCTCCCTGCTCAGCGGGAGGCCTGCTTCTCCCTCTCCCACTCCCCCTGCTTGTGTTCCTGCTCTCACTGTGTCTCTCTCTGTCAAATAAATAAATAAAATCTTTAAAACAAAAAACAAAAACAGAACAACCTGGGGGTGCCCAGGTGGCTCAGTCAGTAAAGCATCTGACTTTGGCTGGGGTCCTGGTCTCGGGGTCCTGGGATAGGGCCTCATGGGGGTGGGTGGGTGGGGCGGCTCTCTCTCTCTCTCTCTCCAAGAAGAAAGAAAGAAAGAAAGAAAGAAAGAAAGAAAGAAAGAAAGAAAGAAAAGAAAGAAAGAAAGAAGGAAAGAACCCGTTTCTGACCGATGACAAGGCTAGGAACATGAGAGCAATGAACCCACCCTTCTGGAATCCACTTGGTAAAAACCTCATTCTGCAATGGCTGCCAATATCACTGAACCTGGGTGCCATTTGTGAGATTCAAAGAAGACACTGGGGTGCTACAACTACTTGCCTCATCTGTGGTTCCTCCAAGACCTCAGACTTCCACAGGTTTGTTTTTTTTATTTTTATTTTTATTTTTTTTTAAAGATTTTTTATTTATTTATTTGAGAGAGAGAGAATGAGAGAGAGCAAGCACATGAGAGGGGGGAGGGTCAGAGGGAGAAGCAGACTCCCTGCCGAGCAGGGAGCCCGATGCGGGACTCGATCCAGGGACTCCAGGATCATGACCTGAGCCGAAGGCAGTCGCTTAACCAACTGAGCCACCCAGGCGCCCAGGTTTGTTTTTTTTTAAAAGGAGATATTTATTTGAAGAAATATTACAGCATATAAAACTGCATAAAGGGGCACCTGGGTGGCTCAGTCGTTAAGCGTCTGCCTTTGGCTCAGGTCATGATCCCAAGGTCCTGGGATCAAGCCCCGCATCGGGCTCCCTGCTCAGCGGGAAGCCTGCTTCTCCCTCTCCCACTCCCCCTGCTTGTGTTCCTTCTCTCACTGTCTCTCTCTCTGTCAAATAAATAAATAATCTTAAAAAAAAAAAAGTGTTTCTTAGAACATGTCTAGTCTTCTCTTGGTGATTACAATACTGAAGAATTAAGAATCATTTTTTTAAAAACTGCATAAAGACTTAATTTCCACTCATACAGTAGTAGATTTGATATAATTCATATAAAAAACTTTTTTTAAAAATCCAGAATCAGGGATGCCTGGATGGCTCAGTCAGTTAAGTGTCTGCCTCAGGCTCAGATCATGATCCTAGGGTCCTGGGATCAGTCTTCTTGCTCAGCCGGGAGCCTGCTTCACCCTCTACCTGCCACCCCCCCCTGCTTGTGCTCTCTCTCTCTGACAAATAAATAAATAAAATCTTTTTAAAAAATCCAGAGTCACAAAACCCAGGGAAATCCAGGCCTCTACCACCTGCAGTGCCCTTTCTGGGGAATGCCCTGAGCCTCCATCCCTACCTCCTCCACTTGCCTCATTCCTATTTATCCTTTCAAGACTCAAGTCCAGCAGCATTGTCATATTTGTTTCCTCCTCCTGGGGGCTTTGTCAATGCCTCTATTGCTATGTTAACCACATTGAATTGCAATAGTCCATTCACAAGCAAGGCCTTCCAGGGCTGATAGCTGGAAGAGACATTTATCTCTGTGCTCCCCACAGCCTAGCAAAGAGCTAGCAACAGCATCAGTATGCAGTTGATGTCTGCTTGGAGAAAGGGAAGAGAGAGGAAAGAAAGAGAGAAGGGAGAGAGTATGGAGGGAAAAGAAGGGAGACGCATGAAAATGAAAGAGAAGATGGAAGAAGAAGGAAACAGTGAAGGACAGAAGAGGGAAGGAGGAAGGCAGAGGGAAGCAAGCAAGGAAGAAGGGGGGGGAGAGAAAGAGGGAAGAAGGGTAATGATGACTCGTAATTATAGGAAAAGCCAAAATCTCCATACTCTATGTCTGGTTTTCTTGTGATGTCTCCTCCTGATTATTTCCATAGGCATCCTGACCTGGGCATGCTTAGGGTGGGGATGCATCAGGGATAGAATGTTCTGTACATAAAATCAGAGTTGGGCACCTGGGTGGCTCAGATGGTTAAGCGTCTGCCTTCAGCTCAGGTCATGATCCCAGAGTCCTGGGATCGAGTCCCGCATCAGGCTCCCTGCTCCTTGGGAGCCTGCTTCTCCCTCTGCCTCTCTCTCTCTCTCTCTCTCTCTCTCTGTCATGAATAAATAAATAAAATCTTTTTAAAAATAAAAATAAAATCAGAGCTGCCCTGTGCAATTCTTCTGCTCTGGTGTTGGGTGGATTCTTTTGGTTTGCTGCTGATTTTCACACCATCCCCAGAGCACGACCATGCCACTGTCCCTTCCTCTGAACCACTGCCTTCTACACTCATTTTCCCCCTGGCCTCTGGAAAAACAACTTCCATTCCTTGTGACCATCTCTACAAAGAGAATTCCTAAGAAAGTTCTTTTCCTTGTGCTCTCTATCCCAGAACACCTAGACATGGGGGTGGTGGTGCTGAATTCAGGGATATCACAAACAATGTTTTGCTGAACCTGCTTCACCACCCTCCTTAGGCTTACAGTGGTCCCTCTAACAGGATCCTTACACTCCTGGTGAGTTTTGTCAGGAGTCTCACTGGGTCACCAGTCCATCCCTCCTGGGGCAGTCTGTCCCACAGGTCTGTGCCTGACTGAACCCTAACTGAGGGCTTGTGTCCTCCTGCCCCCCAACACTCTGGGGGTTCCCATAGGTAGGGCAAATCAGGAGAGTGCCAGGCTGTGCCTCAGTCCCTGAGAGTCAGGAAACCATTGACCCCAAGACTCAGAGGACTTCTAGGGGAAATGTGGCCAAACACTACATACCTGCCCACCTAAGTCTCAGCTCTACTACAGCCAAAATGCCATGACGTTTTTCCCACAGTAAAATGTTTGCAGTCCCCTCAAAGTTCTCTGTCTTCTAAACATCTCTTCTGGACAGTTGAAGAAATGCACAGACTTGACTGAGGCACCAGAACACTTCTCTGGGTTCAGCTCCCTCCAAGGGCAGATCCTTTCTCCTCATGCCTGAGGTCGCACAGATGAACCTGGACATGGGATGTAGATTTCTCAGACCACCTTCTGTTGCCAATCCTTTCTGTCAAGTTCCCTAACCAGTAACTGTGCCTGCCCTGGAAGGAAGCCTTTCCATCTTTCCTGCATGTGGGAGGCCTCATTCTTCAGGTTCAAAGTTCAAAGGTCATTCATTGTCCCTGATGAGAAAAAACCCAAGAGAAAAGGGAGGGAAGGGACGTGATGGGGAGACCAAAGTGGAGCAAAGAGGAGGAAGATGGCAAATGCAGACAGTGACACAGATGTGCTCTACTTACTTCCCTTTCCCTCCCTCGGTCCCCACCTGCCCCCTGCCCCCCCATCCCATAGCACCTCCCATGTCTCTGCTTTCCCTGTATTAAAATGTAGGCTTTATTCTGGTATGGTGAGGCCAACAGAATAGGAGATGGTTGCCATTGAAAAATAGTTTCTTACCCACAGTTCCCAAGACGAGTGGCTATACCACACCATGCAAGGGCCACAGGGGACCGTGCCAGGGTCAGTCAGGAGGTAGAGCGAGTGACGGGAAAGCAGGGGTAAAAGCCTTTATTGTAGCTTCATGGGAAGGAATTGGTGTGGGGAGCAAGGAGCAAGGTGAGCAGGCTTAGGATTGACTAGTTGGAATAATTTCAGCAGGCTCTGGCTTGTAGGGGCTGTCCCAAATGGTCTGGTACCTGGCCTTGAGTAGATTAGGGCACCGGGATGTTGGCTTGGCACATTAGAGTTCACTAAGAATGGCGCCTGGGGGTATGGACTTTGGATTGGTTGGGTGGTCTGTGAAAGTTCCACCCTCTCCACCACCTTGCAGACCACACAGAGGCACCTTCTGAATTTACCAGATGTTAAAACACCGACAAGAGGCAAACTCAGCCAAACTAGAGAGTTCACTCTCCAGAAACCGGGGGGGGGGGGGGGGGGGGGGGGGGTATATAAATGTGTGATCTCATTTATATTAAAAATCTATAGAAACAGTAATAATATCTGGAGGAAATTCACCAAAATGTTAATTATGGTAATCTCAATGTGATGGGACTAAGAGTGCCTTAAAATTTCATATTATTGCTGATTTCTGTTTTCTAAGTTTTCTATAATAAATGTGTTACTTTGTCATTTTAAATAAAATGAATGAGTTTTTTTAAAAGAAAGAAAGGTGTACTTTCAGGAGAGTCCTTTGCTATATCTAGGAACTGGCTAACCCTAAGAGGTACAGTACCTCCAAGTCATTGAAGCCCCAGATGCCAGAGCACCAAGAATACAGAAAATAGAAAATGTAGTTATATACCACCCCCCCCCCAACTGGAGTTTACACCACTGGGTCTCCAAAGGGCCATGGCATTATTCTCTTCCCACCTCTACTAGGGCTTTACAAACTAAGTGAGGGGAACAGGGCAGGAGGTGGGTCACTGCCCTACCTTCTCTTGGATTGGGGTGGAGCAGGTTGGGGTCCAGATGGGGTAGCCCAAGTTAAGAGCAAAATAGGAGGGGCGCCTGGGTGGCTCAGTCAGTTAAGCGGCTGCCTTAGGCTCAGGTCATGATCTCAGGGTCCTGGGATTGAGCCCCACATCGGGCTCCCTGCTCGGTGGGGAATCTACTTTCTCTCCCTCTGCCGCTCCCTTATTTCAGAGAGAGAGAGAGAGGGTGTGCTCTCTCTCTCTCTGTCTCTATGAAATAAGAGTCTCATGCTCTACCGACTGAGCTAGCCGGGCAGTTTCTCTCTCTCTGAAATAAATAAAATCTTTAAAAAAAAAAAAAAAAAAGAACAAAATAGGATATTGGGTTTCCACTGCTGCAGCTGCCAGAATATTGCTGTCCCCAGTTTGGCAAAGCCCCAGCTATGATTCAGGCTTTGAAGAGCAAATTCAAACAACTCAAGGTGGTTCCTTGTCTCCATCCTTCCTCATCCCTATCCTGAACCAGGATCCAGGATTCTGGACTGGTTCTGCCGTTGGTTGATTATATGACCTTGGACACATCCATTCCCTTCTCTGGTCCGCAGGTCTTCCTGCCCCTAGGGTTGCTCCAGGTGAGCACTCAGTACTCTTGCTGCTGGTTCACGCTACCGAGCTCTCTGCCTGTCCCAGGTCTGTGTCAATTACCCTAGCCTCAGGACCCAGCTATGCGAATGCTTGTCAGTTCAATGGGCCCAACCACCACTGGAGGAGGAAGGGAACCCCAGAACTGCTCCCTGGGTCTGGAGAGAGGTGGTGCTGGTATTTACCTCCTGAGAGTGTGGTGTCCTTCTGGAGGAGCTTCTGCCTTAAGGACAGGTGGATGGAATCAAAGTAAAGTAAGTTCAATTACCATCAACACTGGCTGATGTTCTTTCCAATTTCCCTGTGGCCCCAAACACGTATCAGGAATAAATTTCATACCTGTGCCCCAAATCTCTGTCTCTCTCTGTCTCTCTGTCTCTCTCTCTCTCTCTCTCACACATATATATATACACTCACACATTCAAATTCTCCTCCTACTGCCTCTTCTACATTCCCTCCATTACTTAATCCCTCATGACCTCTCTTTTCCGAATACTGCTCAGACTCCCACCTCTGAGTGTTCTCAGAGCTGTGGCTGTGGATTTAGGAAAACTGTTTGGGACATGAAGCCCACCTACTGCTTTGACTGTGTCCAATGCCCAGTGGGGGAGATTTCCAACAAGATGGGTAAAGGTCCTTTCTTCTCCTAACTTAGGGTTTAGGTCTTCTTTTTCTAGTTCTTCAAGTTGTAAAGTGAAGTTGTTGATTTGAGATATTTCTTGCTTATGAGTGTACGCATTTATAGCTATAAATGTCTTTTTTAGCACTGCTTTCTCTGTGTCCCATATGTTTCGGTAAGTTTGTGTTTTTGTTATCATTCATCTCTAAGGATTTTTCTCAGAAATCCCCTGTGATTTCTTCTTGATTGATTGGTTGCTTAAGAGGGTGTTAATTAGGGGCGCCTGGGTGGCTCAGTTGGTTAAGCATCTGCCTTCAGCTCAGATCATAATCCCGGGGTCCTGGGATCAAGCCCTGCCCCTTGGGCTCCCTGCTCAGTGGGGAGCTTCCTTCTCCCTCTGCCCCTCCCCCCAGCTCATTCTCTCTCTCCCAAATAAATAAATAAAATCTTAAGAAAAAAAGAGGAGGGGCACCTGGGTGGCTCAGATGGTTAAGCATCTGCCTTCGGCTCAGGTCATGATCCTGGGATCGAGCCCCACATTGGGCTCCTGGCTCAGTGGGGAGCCTGCTTCTCCCTCTCCCTCTGTCTCTCTCCCTGCTCATGCTCTCTCTCTCTGTGTATCTCTGTGTTTCAAATGAATAAATAAAATCTTTAAAAAAAAAGAGGATGTTGCTTAAAGAGAAGAAAAATAGAAATATGTAATTACAATATTGCTAAACTGTAAGCACCAAATGGCCAGAGAATGTGTCTATTTTTGGATCACCAACATATTTCTAACACTGAGCATAGGACTTGGCACAAAATATGTGCGCAACTCATAGTATTTAATAAATGAATAGATCTAATCACCATTTTTTAAAAGTCTATTATTTTAAGTCATTTAATTTCCACAAATTTTACATTTTCCAGTTTTCCTTCTGTAATTTATTTCTAACCTCATCCCATGTCGTCAGAGAAGTTAAATTGTATGATATCTATCTTTTACAATCTATTGACTTAGGGGCACCTGGGTGGCTCAATCAGGTAAGCATCTGCCCTTGGCTCAGGTTACGAATCCAGGCTCCTGGGATTGAGACCCACATCTGGCTCCCCACTCAGTGGGGAGTCTTTTTCTTCCTCTGCCTCTGCCCTGCTCATGCTCTCTCTCCCTCTCTCTCAAATAAATAAATAGAATCTTTAAAAAAATAAAATCTATTGACTTAATTTGTTTCAATATATTCCTAATATTTCATCTACCTTGGAAAGTGTCCCATATGCACTTCAGAAGAATGTGTGTTCTGTTGTTGTTGGGTAGAATGTTTTGGAAGTCTATTAGATCTAGTTGGCTTATCCACTTACTCAAGGTTTCCATTTCATTACTTACCTTTTGGCTGGTTGTTCTTTCCATTATTGAGAGTAGGGTATTGAAGTCTCCAACTCTTATCATAGAACTATCTATTTCTCCCTTCAATTCTGTCAATTTTTACTTCATATATTTTGATGGTCTGTTATTAAGTATGTAAATGTTTATAATTGTTATGTCTTTTTGCTGTATGGAACCTTTTATTGATATATAATGTACTTTGTCTCTTGTAACCTTTTCTGATTTCAAGTCTACTTTGTCTGATACTGATATAGTCTCCCTGCTCTCTTCTGGTTACAGTTTGTGTGGAATAGCCTTTCCATTCACTCTCAAGCCTACATGTGTCTCTGGATCTGAACAAGTCTCCTGTAGGTAGCATATAGTTGGGTCGTGGTTTTTATCCATTTTGCCAATCTTTGTCTTTTGATTGGAGAGTTTAACCATTTAAAGTAATTACTGAGGGGCACCTAGGTGGCTCAGTTGGTGGAGCGAATGACTCTTGATTTCAGCTCATGTCATGATTTCAGGGTCCTGAGATCGAGACCCACTTCAGGAGCCTGCTTAAGATTCTCTCTCCTTCTCACTCTGCCCTTTCCCCCACTCTCATGTGTGCTCTCTCTAAAAAATATTAATTAATTAAGTAATTACTGATAAGGAGGGACTTATCCTCTATCATTTTGCTATTTGTTTTCTATTTGCCTTATACCCTTTTTTTTTTGTCCCTCAACTCCTGCATTTACTATCTTCCTTTGCATTTAGTTAATTTTTTAGTTGTGAAACATGTAAATTCCTTTCCGAGTTCCTTTTGTGTATATTTTACAGCTATTTTCTTTGTGGTTACCATGTGAATGACATTTAACATCCTGAAGTTAAAACATTCTAATTTGAATTTATACCAGTTTACCTTCAATAACAGAAAAAACACCTCTGCTCCTTTAACAGCTCTGTTCTCACCCATTTCTGTGGTTGATATCAAACAAATTATGTCTGTTAAATTGTATGATATCTATCTTTTTGTATGTTATGGCTTATTGTATGTTATGGCTACTTTTTTGCTATAATTGTTGATATAAGCAATAAGCTGATTAACTCTCCAGATAATTAACTGAGTGAAAAAAGCCAATCTCAAAAGGTTACATACCTTATGAGTCTATTTACATAACATTCTGGAAATGACAAAATTATAGAAATGGAGAACACAGATTACTTGTTGTCTGAGGTTAAGGAGAGGGTGAAGGAATAGGGAAGTGGGTGTGGCTTGAATACACAACATGAGGGATCCCGGTGGTGATGGAAATGTTCCCGTCTTGACTGTATCAATGTCAATATCCCGGTTGTGATACTGTATTATACGTGGGGCAAGATGTTACCATGGGGGAAACTAGGTAATGGGTACACTGGATCTCTCTGCATTGTTTCTTACAACTGTATGTTAATCTATAATTATCTCAACATAAAAAGTTTAATTTTAAAAGTAACAGAAATTTTTATTATAAAATGTTATCATTTATTAATTCTGTAATCATTTGTTAATTCCGAATCCTGGTGACATCAGCACTAATAGCATGTAGTTATACTAGCACTAAGAAAAACACAACCAGGGGCGCCTGGGTGGCTCAGTCGTTAAGCGTCTGCCTTCGGCTCAGGTCATGATCCCAGGGTCCTGGGATCGAGTCCCACATCGGGCTCCCTCCTCGGCGGGAAGCCTGCTGCTCCCTCTCCCACTCCCGCTGCTTGTGTTCCTGCTCTCGCTATCTCTGTCTCTGTCAAATAAATAAATAAAATCTTAAAAAAAAAAAAAAAAAAGAAAAACACAAGCAGTAATTCACAGAAGAAAACAAATGACCAACAAAAAAATGCTCAGTATCCAAGGAAATAAAAATTAAGATAGTGAAATACAACTTTTCATTCAATTATTTTGCAAGATTACAAAGGTTGAGAACTAAAAAAAAAAAAAGGAAGATAGCAGGAGGGGAAGAATGAAGGGGGGGAATCGGAGGGGGAGACAAACCATGAGAGACTATGGACTCTGAGAAACAAACTGAGGGTTCTAGAGGGGAGGGGGGTGGGGTGATGAGTTAGCCTGGTGATGGGTATTAAGGAGGGCACGTTCTGCATGGAGCACTGGGTGTTATGCACAAATAATGAATCATGGAACACTACATCAAAAACTAATGATGTAATGTATGGTGATTAACATAACAATAAAAAATTTTAAAAACTAATGACGTAATGTATGGTGATTAACATAACATAAAAAAAAAAAAAGGTTGATAACTTTGACCAGGGTGTGCAGAAGTAAGCACAAGAACCCACTGCTGGTGAGACTAAATTGGTATGAAGTTTGAACGGGCAATTTTACCAAAAAACTATGTCCTACAGTAATGCTTTTTTAGAAAACGAACACAAATTTATGTGCAATATATGTAAGAGCAAATGATTAGGGGAAAGAAATCTTAACCATTTTCATCACAGGAATGGTTAAAAAAAAAATAAGGTATGAACCAAGATTATGTTATATTGTTACTGTTAAGAAAAATGAGGTAAAGACTTCCAATGAAGGGGAAATGTCAACACATCCTCATCAAACTTCCCTCCCCAAGACCAAACGAAACAACAAAGAGAACCCGAATTAGAGAGAAAACCTCCAACTTCTATGAAACCTTGAAGTGGCACAATCAGAAACTGCTAACTCCAAAGAGCTGCCAAAATACACCGGAATTTGGATAAAATCCAGGAAGGACACGAAGGGCACACCCAGACCTCTACTGATCTCACATTGAGCGCAGAGCCCTCCAAAACGGGGCAGCTCTGCCCCCAAGACCCCCACCAATACTCCTTTACCTGCGGGCCACTGGGGCACCGAACCACGTTCTGGAAAGGAGCCACCACGGCCGAGCTCTGCAGCAAAGCCCATGTGGACGATGTCTGGTGCTGATGCGGGGGCGGGGACGGGGGGAGGGGGATACCTGGGACCATACAGACCAGGTCAGACCAGATCTAGGAGTGGATGAATTTGGAGGTGAAAGAGAAGTGGTAAAAGGAGTCTCCTAGGTTTTTTTTTTTTTTGTATTTGAATTTTTTTCGAAAATCAGTTGGTGCACTTGTTGGTGTCACTTTTTCAAAGTTCAGTTTTTTAAAAATAGAAGCAAGCCCAAAGTGTCGGACGCAGAGACAAGTCAGGGATCCTCAGTTTCAATCCTGTATCTGCTCATAATTCATTCTGCGACAACAAACTGCGTTACTTGCAGCATCTGTAAAAAAGTTGATAAACACTAGTAGTCGCCGGACCGCCACCAGGATCAACGGAAGGAAGGTTTCAATTCTGAAGGCGCAATTAGGTTGCAGGCAGAATCTGCTCTCCAACCAGCTACTGCCTCGCCGTGGCCGCGGGGCATCTCGGGACTTGTAGTCCAGCCGGTCGAACTCGCTGTCCCGGCAGGCCCCGCGGCGGCGGCGGGAGGGCTACGTGGCGCCGCCGGCTGCGGTTGCGCCGGCAGGTGGGGCAAGATGGCTGCGGAGCAGGGCGTGAGGGTTGTAGGGCCCCGGCCCGGAGCGGGACTGGGCAGGGTGGTTCGGGCCCTCGTGCTGCTGCTGTGTTTTGCGGCCCGCGGAGGCGCGCTTTACTTCCACATCGGGGAGACCGAAAAGAAGTGCTTTATTGAGGAGATTCCGGACGAGACCATGGTTATAGGTGCGGGTGGAAGGGGAGAGTTTGGAACAAGACCTTGGTCTTGGGGCGGGGGGGCGCGGGAGAGTCCGCTCTTCCAGAGCGGGGAGCAGCGGGTCTCGCCGCGTCCTGGCGGGGGCCAACTCGACCCCACCTCGCGCTCATCTGACCTGGGTTCGCCCCACGTCCCTCCAGGAAACTACCGGACACAGCTGTATGACAAGCAGCGGGAGGAGTACCAGCCGGCCACCCCCGGGCTTGGTATGTTCGTGGAGGTGAAGGACCCAGAGGACAAGGTGAGCCGGCCCTTGAGCCCCGCCGAGCCCTCCGCTCTGCACTTCAGCGCCAGACCAGGCGGGTGCTGGTACTTCCCTCCTACTCGCCGCAGCCGCTCAACTGCTGGCCGTCGTCGGGGGTTGGTGAGAAGATCCCGGGTTTTCGCTCTAGGCCAAACTTGGGCTGCTGTAGGCTAGCTGCTCCTCTCAGCTTCCCGACTGCCGCATGACTCCGCCAAGCCCCTTCCCTGCCCCGAGCCGTTTTCCTGGCCTGTGAGATGGAAACGCACCTGTCTTGTAGGCGTGGTTCGTGGGTTAATTGTGGTGCTGGCCATCAAAGAATTTCGTTAACTCTAATGCTGTGATGTCTAGACTTGAGGAGTTCACAGAACGGGGTGCTTTCCAAAACGAATGAGCGGCTTTTAATTTCGACGAATAAGGATATTAAAGCAAAAGAAAAAAAAAAATCTTTAGTTGCCACCTTTGGTTTAAGAAAAGAACCACACCAAAAGAGCGGAAATGGCAGGAGCTCCAATAAAGAGCCCTTCCCAAGAGCAGTCACGTGTCAGCTCCATCTCAGACGCTTCACTCCTGCCCCAGAAGGTTCTCAGACAAGCTTTTGGCAACTGCTGCTGCGCAGCTCTAGACCTTTTAGTGTTGCGAGGTGCCGAAGGCTCTGTTTGCCAACTTTTGAGGCACTGAGAGCCTGAAGCCCTGTTTCCTTCCAGCCCCATCCCCCTGTAACACTGAAGGCTTTTCTCTCCAGGTCATCCTGGCCCGGCAGTATGGCTCTGAAGGCAGGTTCACTTTCACCTCCCATACCCCTGGCGAACACCAGATCTGTCTTCACTCCAATTCCACCAAGTTCTCCCTTTTTGCTGGAGGCATGCTGGTGAGTGGAACCACGTGGGATTTGTAGCTTTCAAGCTCTAGAGCCTGGTCAGGACTGGAGACTTGGTGGTGCTTTGGGTGTGAGATGAGTATGTCCGATTTTGTGTTTCCTAATGAATCTGGGTTTCCAGTGAACATCCAGGCACAGTTGCTGAGCTCCTTGTGTATGCCTTGGTCCAAGGCTCAGCCAAGCTGATTCTTGCCTGTTTTCCCAGAGACCCGTAGGGCCAGACACTGAGGAGGTCTCAGTCAACATTGGCTAAATGCACAAATGAAGGAAAGTGGGGGACCAGCTGTCAGCCCCTGGCAGGAAGTTGGAGCAGGGCTGCCTGATTTCTTCTTATCTTCCTTGTCTGTCCCCAGAGAGTACACCTGGACATCCAGGTGGGGGAACATGCCAACGACTATGCAGAAATTGCTGCCAAAGACAAGCTGAGTGAGTTGCAGCTCCGAGTGAGACAGCTGGTGGAGCAGGTGGAGCAGATCCAGAAAGAGCAGAACTACCAACGGGTATGTCGGGCAGGAGCTTCTGAGTGGGCTTCATCCCAGATGCCTTCCCCTGGCTCAGCCAGAAGTTGCATGCTGGTCGGATTCATTTTGAAACCCAAGGGACTTATCTGTCTGTGCCGCTCTGCAAGTCTAAAAGGTGGGGTGGGTACCACTCACTCCCGTTTGTAACCAAGGAGACAGGCTCTTAAGAGGCTGTCATTGCTCTAAATCACAGTGACACGTGCGCAGTGACAAGAGCGGGAATTGTTGCTAATACCGTGGGTGTTATTTCCGTGGCCCCAGGTGCTTCTAAGACCAGCTATTTCAAACTCACTTGTGTCGGGGAGGCAGGATGGGACCATGAATGAATCTGTGACCATAAGGACTATTACGTGTCTAAGCCTCAGGGACCTCGAGTTAATTGTCAGCTGAGGGCAGCGTTGCAGATATGCTAGCCCTGGGTTTTAAGAGAAGCAATATGAATTTTTCCGGGTTTTAAATATTGGCAAAACACATGTATGTGCCAGATGCCACCACAGGGCCACCAGTTCGCAGCTTGTGCCCACAATCCTCAAGGAGCAGCTGGGGAGAGCTGGGCAGAGAGATCAGAGCAAGTCCACTCCTAAGTGCTAGAGGACAGCTCTGTCTGACGGAGTGATACTGCAACTACTTTACCTCTCCCCCAGGCTCCAGGATAGGACCAGCGGAGTGCTGTCCCTGACAGAGGAGCAGACAGACTTAAATGAGTGGGTTCCCTGAGGTCCTCTGGCTGGGGAGGATGAAAGCAGTCCCCAGGTGGGGGGTCTCTTTGACTCTTTGCAGGTACTTGACTGGAACCTGAGCAGAGCTGGTTGGCCTGGGGCACCCTCTGGGAAGGGGATCCAGCAGTTAAAGTGGCGCCTGGTAGGGCCCAGCAAACTTCAGCTCCTCTTCCTTTCTCTCCTCCCGCAGTGGCGAGAGGAGCGCTTCCGGCAGACCAGCGAGAGCACCAACCAGCGGGTGCTGTGGTGGTCCATTCTGCAGACCCTCATCCTCGTAGCCATCGGCGTCTGGCAGATGCGACACCTCAAAAGCTTCTTTGAAGCAAAGAAGCTGGTGTAGCCATCCCAGGCCTCACAGGCCATCCTTCCTCCTGGGCTGGGGGAGAAAGGGCCTCCTGGAACTGATTTCTCTCTGGCAGGAGGACTGGTTCCAAGCCGTGGATATCTGGAGGGGAGAGGGGCTACAGGCACCCCAGGCACAAGCTTAGGGCAGCGGCTTGGCTGGCTGATACCGAGCAGGTGGTGGGGCGATGCCTGCCCCCTCCCCCGGGATCTGAGCCCTTTGCAGTAATCACCCGGGGGCCGGTGAAGCCACTGGGAGCCCCATTGGCACCTCAGAATCACAGTGTTACTGATCAGGGACGTGAGGCTGTTGTCTGGGGTGACTGGGGGGAGGGGAGCGGGTGGGCAAGCCAGTCTTTTTTCTGTCTTCCTTTGCTAACGTGGGATTTTGAGCAGGTTGGGTGTGGCTGTGATTCCCTGCCACCCTGGGAACCTCACTATACCCTCCTTGGGCCCAGACTGCTGATCCAGGATGTGTGTGTCAATGGAGGGGAGGGGTGGAGGGGGTTGCAGTGTGGGGAAAGTAGCCCTGAGGTTGACCTCAGCTTCTCAAATTGGTTGTCCTTTGGGGGGCTTGAGGAACTGAGGTCAAGCCAAGCAGAGGCCTTGGTGCTGGTTGGGGATGGGGCCTGCAGAGTCTTAGTTACTGATTTCATTTTCAATAAGTCTAGGTTTGTTACATTGGTTTCCCAATTAAAAAAAAAAAGTGACTTCTCGTCCAGTGTAGTTACTATAGTGGCCGTAACACGGAGGTAGTTGGGGAATATCAGTTCTGCCACTGTGTACCTCACGTTCCAAGATGAAAATCCACCTGTGAACTTTGGTCCTCCTAGCCTCTCTCCACCTTCCCGCAGCAGGGGATAGTGGGGTTTGCCCAAGACCATAAAACAAGTGACTTGTGGGCTTGGTGCTCAAATTTACACCATTTTCCTCTGTGTCCGCTCCCTTGAGATACAAGTGCCCTCCCTGCGTTTCCAGAGCAGGTGGACGGCATTGTCACGGTGCTGCCAGGAGGTGCCTCATTCGGAAAGGTAGTCGGCATTGAACAGAAGAGCACAGCAGGTTTGGGAAGGACAGAAGTCCCTGGGCTGGTGGGGATGAGGATGTTGATGGTCTTAACCAATAGCATGGGATTTCAGCAAGGACCTTGAAGGAAAGGAAGGATTCTGAGGTAAGAAGGCAGAGCCTGGGAGTTGGGCGCGTTGGCAAATGGAGGTCGATGGGCATGGTTTCCACTGGAGTTCAGGATTTTATTTTATTTCTTTTTTAAAGATTTTATTTATTTATTGACAGAGAGATAGCAAGAGCAGGAACACAAGCAGGGGGAGTGGGAGAGGGAGAAGCAGGCTTCCTGCTGAGCAGGGAGCCCAATGCAGGGCTCGATCCCAGGACCCTGGGATCATGACCTGAGCCGAAGGCAGATGCATAACGACAGCCACCCAGGCGCCCCAGGATTTTATTTGAGTGAGAGCACAAGCAGGGGGAGTGGCAGGCAGAGGGAGAACCAGGTTCCCCAGACACAGGACTTGATCCCAGGACCCTGGGATCATTCCTGAGCCAAAGGCCGACTGAGCCACCCAGGCAGCCCCCATGGAGATAAATTTGAGGAAGGTTAACCCAGCAGTGTGAGAGAAAGAGACTGGGGGGGGGGGGGGGGGGACGAGTTTGCAGACTACTCGAACTGCCAGGAGGATGTGATCTGACCTCATATTGCCACCTAGACCTCCTCCACATTAAAAACAAGATGCTTTTATAGAACAGCTTTGGAATTACAGAAAAATTGTATAAAATAGTTCCCCCCTATTAATGTCATGCATCAGTATGGCACATTTGTTAAGAAACGGTATCGATACATTATTTTTCACTGAAGTCCATACCATATGTAGATTTCCTTAGCCATTGCCTAAGCCTTTTTTTTTTTTTTTGGTTTCAGGATCCTATCCAGGATACCACATTACATTTAGCCCCTTCTTGGCTGTGACAGTTTCTCAGAATTACCTTGCTTATTATTACCTTGACAGTTTAGGAGTACAGTTCAGGTTTTTTGTAGAATGTTCCTCAATTGGGATTTGTCTGCTGTTTCATGATTAGACTGGAGTTCTGAGTTTTTGAAAGAAAGACTAAAAATGTGCCAGTCTCATTCCATCATATATGGTGCTGATTATCAACATGACTGTGGGTGTCACCATTTGACATTAAATTTTATGTGAAATCTGATTTCTTGAGACAAATCAGATCTGACGCTAGTGGGGCTTCATTCTGATGTGACAATTAGCTGGACCAAATCGCAGCTGTCCCCTTGAGGTGGGCTTGTGCTTTCAGATCACAGTCCCACCTCCCTGCTTCTGTCACTGGCCTTCCTAGACTGGTCTCTGCAGGGGTCAGCCTCAGCCTCCCCTGTGTCATCAGCGAACCTAGGCTGCATTTGCCAAGGCTCTGTTCTAGGGTGCAGTGCAATGCAGAGTTTAGCAGCGAGGTCCCTGGTGGGTATATGCTGGGTTTAAAGGAGAAAGGGGGCTGCTGGGGTGACTAAATTCCTCACCGACAGTAAAGTCCTTTAGGAAGCAGCAACTGTGCAACCAAGGTATCTTGGTTTACACCCTGAATTGCCTCTCTCTGCCCCAGTTTTTCAAGTGGGCACAAGTACACTACTTGTAAGGACTGAATGAGAGAACCAGAGTAAAGAATTTAGAACCATGCCTGGCATCTAGTAAGCACTCAGTAGATGTTAGCTATTTATTAGGGAACTTCACATTTACCTAAGAGCAGGGGAGATCAAGCCCCACGAGCTCTGTTGCTGTCTTTTTCCAGGTGGGAGGCTGGCCCAGCTGGGTAAGTTCCCACTGTGCCAGGGCAGATAAGTATAAGAACTTCGTTTTATACTCGCCCTTCAGTGCTCACCTCAACTCCAACAAAGTGCCCCCCTCCTGCATAATAACTGTCACTGACATCGGGTTGACTGTGCCCAGCACTCTACCAAGTATGTTGGCCTGTCCTTCAACCCAAGCAACCACGTCGATCAGGGACTATTTATCCAAGCAAGTGAGGAAACAGGTGGAAGGGGATGGTGCCTTGCCCCCTAGGGCCTGGGGTCTCTGCTGGACCCGAGGCTGAGCCCCGAGCCTGGCCTTGACCCCCTCCTGGCTTGTTGCGGAGGAAGAATGCGCCACCACCTGGGGCCGGGAAGAGGAGGAAGGTGCGGATCGTCATCCCAGAGCGCCGGTTTGGAAGCCTGGAGTCTAACTAAGTCTAGCACCGGCCCAGTGACTTGAGCCCCCTCCGGGCTCTCTGTTTCTCGGGAGAACAAGCGGGTCCCCGGCAGGGCAGTTGAGCGGTCCCGCGGTGGGAGCGCTCGGGCGTTCCTCGCACGCGGAACCTTTCACGCGGCGGCTTGGGGGAGCGGACGGCGCCGCTGGAACGGCGGACCCGGCGGACCGGGAGGCGGGGCGGACGGGCCGGGGCGGGGCGGGAGGCGGAGGCGCCGCGTAGGCCCGGGAGGCCGGGCCGGCCGGGCTGGGAGCTCGAGTCCCATGCGCCGCCACCTCCCCCCACGATGTTCCCCTCCCGGAGAAAAGCGGCGCAGCTGCCCTGGGAGGATGGCAGGTGAGCGGCGGCGGCCGGCCCGGGCCCCGTCCTCCCGGGTGCCGATCCTTTCCGGGCCGCCCCGCGGAATCTAGGAGCCCGAGGCCGTCGCGTCCCCGTCTGCGGGGCTTCCTGAGGGTCTGTGGTTCTCCTTGTGGGTCCCTGTCTCTCTCTCTGGGTCCGGGTCGCCGTCTCTCCGTGTGGGTCTCTGTGTCTCGCGGTCTCCGTCGCTCCGCAGGTCTCCGTTCCTCCGCGGGTCTGTATTTCTCCGGTGACTTCCCCTTGTGAATTTCTGTCCCTCGCTTTGCGAGGCTCTGTCACTCCATGTGGGTCTCTTTGTGTCTGTGTTTCTCCACTGGCGTCTGTCTTCGTGCGGGTCTCTGACTCCATTGACCTCTCCCCATTGGATCTCTGTCTTTCTGTCTGCCCCTGGCCCCTGAGGGTCGTTCTGCCTTGTCTCTGGTCTCCCGCTTCCCCCCTTCACGTCCATGTAGCCTCAGACCCTACCCTCTCTCACGCTTCCCCAGCCTTTGCTGACCGCCCAGAAGCTTTTCCGACCAGACCGAAGCTCTGGATGCTGTGCCTGGCAGGCCCCTGCCTGGCACATACTAGGCACTCCGCACACGTAATGCTGGTTCATTTCCGGTGCAGCTGTACTCGAGTGGGACCTGCTCCATGGGTTAGGTGTGAGCTGGATCCAGACCTTAGCTAGTGATGTTCTCCACTAAAGCAGAATCAGGGTAGGGCAGTCATTTGCCTGTCTAGATTTGGGGGGGACACTGACACTTCATTCTTAAGATGTGCCCACAAAACTCTTCTCACCCAGAACACCGGATAGCGGGTCTCCGGAGACCCAGTGAATGACACCTCATTCCCTGTATGTCTCTTGAGTTTGCCAGGTGCCAAAAGATTATGAAATATAATGGGCACAACTCTTTCATTTGGGGGATTTTTCCGACTTGGTGTTGAAGTCGGAAGACAGGAATATAAGAGAAGGAAAGCCTGGACAGTGGAGTCAGCCCTGGGCGGCAATCCTCTTTAATAGCCATGTGACCCAGAACAGATCACTTAATCTTTCTGACCTCAGCTTTTCCATCTCTGAAACAGGGATCATAATATCTACTCTGCAGGGCTGCATGAGGATTAAAAGAGACCACATCCGTAAAGCTCTTGACACTGTGCCTGGCACAGAGGACGTGTCTAACAGGTCCCTTTGCAGTTGGGAAGTGCTGTTAACCAGAGCAGCTGATATTCAAACCTGTATCACTAAGATTTGTGTAAGGAAAGAGAGGAAAGGTAATGGAGGAGAAGTTCCATTTCCTGATCCCTTTCCATTAACCTTTGGAACATACCTGTGCTCCCAAAAAAAGTTACCCATGTCAATTCCTGCTTTGGACCCAGGGGGTTCAAAGGTCCATGCAACCAATGCAGGCTAGTGTAGCAATCGAGAGTGCTGGCTCTGGAGCCAGCCTGCCTCGATTTGAATCTGCCTTTTCTAGCCTTGGGCACAGACTGATGGGAGACAAAAAGACCTCCTCTGGTCTGCCCCTCAGAGCAGGGTGCCCCAGGGCCTGGGAGCTGCTGGGCCTGCGGATCTGGAGTTTGCCACCAGGTGGCGCCAGGAGCTCTCAGTGTCCACTTGTCCTGAGGAATTGAGATTTGGTTCTGAATTCAGTTGCTCAGCGATTTGGGCCCTTAGAGCCCAAAGGATAGGATTGCCTATGAGAACGTGATCCTGGAAAGGGAAGCTGGACTGAAGGAACAGCCTGTGAAGTTGCACAGAGTGCCCAAGCCATGCCACACCCCCGGATAACAGTCACTGCTTCTTTTCCCAAAGGTGGGATGTTTCTTCATGTCCGTATCCCCGGTCTACATCCCACCCCCAGAAAGAGTCCCGAGGGCGAGAGAGAATCTGTAGAGGTTCCAGCCTTCCCAAGCCACTGGCAGGATTGGGCTCCGCTCCTCCCCAGCGGAGAGCCCTACCACAGGACAATGGGGGGTAAGTCAGAAGCCCTGTCTTACCTGGCCACCTCTCTGCTGTGTGTGGGACCTGGCTGCAGGGCTGCGGGCTTCCAGGTTGTGCTCTAGAGAAAGTCAGGAGCTGCTCTGGCTCTGGTGTGTGACTTAAAGCATGTCCTTGACAGCTTGAACCTTTCCCGTGACTCACCTAGCAAGCCCTCTGCTGTCTAAACTGGGGCCGCAGGCAGAAACTGATGACCTGCGGGGGAAGACAGCGAGCAGGGACACAAGTGATTACAGATCGCTAAGAGCTCCGAGGAGGGAAGGCCCAGAGGCCATGGAGGGAGTGCTCTATCAGTTTGTGCCCACGTTGAGGGGAGGGCCCTGCGGGCCCTGGCGTTGGAGTTGAGGGAGAGGGACCATGCCAGCCATGACATGGGACGTTGGCCCCAGAGGATCAGCAGCGGGCTTCCAGGCAGATAAAATAAGGAAGGGCACCGCGGACTGTGTGAGGGCTGGAGCAGGAAGGACTATGGTGAGTGGCGAAGCTCTGGGTTACCCCACGTGTGCCCTGGGTGAGTGGTAGGGAGCAACTCAGGTCGAATTTGTGCCGCCTGCCAGCTAACTGGTGACTCCTAAAGGCAATAAAGCCAAGTGTTTTGCAGGTTATTGCAGGGGGAGTAGATCGAGGAAGCTTGCTTTTTCTTAGGTTGCTCAGCTCCTTTGCTATCCTCAGCAAAGGGATCAGGTGAATCCCACCTTCCTAACCTAGAGAGCAGCCTCTCCGAGCACTCCCTCAGTGTCCAGGCCATTCAGGGGCACTGGCCGCTTCTAAACCCAGCCTGGGTTCCATTCCCGGCCTGCATCTTCTTTCCCTCTTCCGTCTCTCATCTCTTGTGGCATGGGCTGCCCCTTGGACTGAAGCTTTGAGACTCATTCAGTGAACTGCCACTGGCCATTTGGGCCTTGTGTTGTTTTGGGGGCAGATCCGATCTTCCCAGAGTCAACTCAAGTCTCTTCCCTGGACGGATATCGGCACCGGCCCCTGCCTTGGGGGCCTTTCTGGTGTGAGAAGCAGGATGAAGCCAAGGTTTCATCTGGGGGTGAACTGACAGGGGAGCGGGGTTGGAAGGCAGCGGATGGGATCTCTAAGGCAGCACTCCTGCCGTCGGCTCGGGCTTTGGACCTCCAGCCATTGTCCTGGGGAGGGGCAGGTACAAGGCACAAGGAGTCTCATCCCTGTCCTGCAGCAGCTCTTGGTCTGACCTGGACTCACTCACAGAAAGTAAGGGTGTGTGAAGAAACTGGGGCAGCTCTGCCCCGGGGACGGAGGGCTTCCTGGAGGTGGCGTGACAGAGGCTGGGCCCAGAGCAGTGAGCAGGATTCTGATGCGAGGTAGCAGCATGAACAAAAGCATTCAAGTGTTGGCTTCTGCACTAACTCCCAGGCGCTTGGGGCAGACCGGTCCTTGTACCCAACTTCGGGGGAAGCCAGAGGAGGGGCCTGTCAGAGGGCCCCCTGTGCCACCCGCCCTCCTGACCCTGTCCCTGCTCTTGTCCCAGGTCCAGGTTGCTCCCCGGCGGCCTCCCCCGGAAGTGCTCCGTCTTCCACCTCTTCGTTGCCTGTCTCTTACTGGGCTTCCTCTCCCTGCTCTGGCTGCAGCTCAGCTGCTCCGGTGATGTGGCCCGGGCAGCCCGGGGACAAGGGCAGGAGACCCCGGGCCCACCCCGGTCCTGCCCCCCCGAGCCACCTCCTGAGCACTGGGAAGAAGACTCATCCTGGGGCCCCCACCGCCTGGCCGTGCTAGTGCCCTTCCGCGAGCGCTTTGAGGAGCTCCTGGTCTTTGTGCCCCACATGCACCGCTTCCTGAGCAGGAAGAAGATCCAACACCACATCTACGTGCTCAACCAGGTGGACCACTTCAGGTAGGGGCGGCCTCCTGATTCAGCAGCCCCTCTCCAGGGCCTCACCTTGCCCCGGCCCCTCGGGCTCCTCCTTTTCCCACAGGAGTCCCATGCCAGGGGGGGTCTCTGGCCTGTGAAAGCCCCCCCAATCCCTGGGGAGCAGTGGTGGCGGCGGGGCAGGGGGGAGCAGTAGACCCTTCTCGCTGGTGTGACGGGAATTTGAGGGGAGGATTTGGGGCTAAGGAAGGTCCTGATCTATCTTTTTTAAAAAAGATTTGTTTATTTATTTGAGAGACAGAAAGAGTGAGCAGGTGGGAGGGGCAGAGGGAGAGAGAGAATCCCAAGCAGACTCCCCGCTGAGCACAGAGCCTGACGTGGGGCTCGATCTTATCACCCTGAGACCACCACCTGAGCCGAAACCAAGAGTCGGACACTTAACCACCTGAGCACCCCCCCAGGTGCCCCAATACCCATTTTGCAAAGATGACCACAGCTCCTGTATGAGGAATAGCTTTTACCTGGACACCAGAGGGGTGCTGGGTGGTCGGAGGTGAGGGTCTCTTGCCTCTGTGGGAGATGTGGTGGGGAGGAGCTTTCTAGTGGATTGGCTGTGGGTGTTCGGGGAAGGGCGGGTCAAGACCACAGCTTCGAAGCTGCTCACTCCGCTGGGAGACAGGTCCAAAGGCTCTGGGGCCCCACCTGGCCCTTTAGGCCACAGTTGCCCCAGTTTTCACAGCCCACCCCTCCTGGTCCTCACTGTCTCTTCCCCCAGCTTGGATTCCACGGTCCACCAGTAGCATCAGTCCCTCGGCCCCTGGGCCGCAGGATGTGGCTGGAGAGGTGGCTGGTCTTCCTGGCAGTGGAGGGCCTGCCTGGAGCCCCGTGCTCCTCTGGCCTGCTGCCTCTCGGCTCTCTGATGCAGCTCTGCCCCCTCTTTCCTCTCCATCCTCCTCCTCAGCCTCGGCTGATTACTTTGCTTCCTGTGTGAGGAAACAGAACCAGCTGGAAGAGAACCCGCCCCGGTGCCCACCAGCGGGGGCCTAGGCGCCCACTGTGCCAGGAATGCCTTGTCCCAGCCCCTCCGCTCGGGCCCTGATCCCCTTCTCGCTGTGCTGCTCAAGGACGTGGCTCCAGCCATGGCTCCTTTCTCGCCCGCACCAACGGGCACTCGCAGCAGCACGCCCACTGAGATAGCGCCCATCTAAAGAAGACAAGACCCCGTGACCTCCCATCACCATTTCTCTGCTCCCCTTTGTAGCAAAACCTCCCTCTCTCCCCTCACGCTCTCTGGAACCTGCTCCGCTCTGACGTTTACCCCCGTCATGACACGGAGGCAGCTCTCGCCGATACCACCAGTAAGCCCCAGTGAGCCCCAGTGAGCCCACCACCGTGCCCCGAAGCCTCCCCTCCCTGACCTCTCAACGTGGTGCTCTTGGGGCTCAGCGCCTCAGCGTCCTCTTTTCTGGCTCCAGTCACTCCCTGGGGGTTTTTGGTCGGTCTCACGGCGCTAAACCCTGCCCGTACCCTGCTGACCACCCCCCCCATATTCTGACCGCCAGACCCACTCGTGCAACCACCTGCGTCACCCTCCTTCTGGGGATGTCGGGCAGCCCAGGCTTAACATGATCAAAACAGCATTTCTGATTTCCCACCCGCCCCCCCTTCCCCATTTCAGGAGCTGCCCCCTCCTCGCTTCTGCTTGCTCAGGCCAGAAAGCCTCAGAATCATTCTCAACCCCTCTCTCCCTCACGCGGTGCATCCGGACCCTCAGAATACATCTAGAACTTGCCCCCTTCTCACCGCCCCCCTGAGCTAAATCACAACTGTCTCCTGCCTAAATGAGTGTAGGAGCCTCCCAACCCGACTGCCTGCTCCCGCCCCTGATCCTCCCGTCTCTTCCCAACACCCCAACTGCCGTGACCCCGTTACACACCAAGTCACAGCACGTCCTGCCCCTGCTCCGAGCCCTGCGGTGGCTCTTGCGTCTTCCTGCGGGTCACAGTCCCAACCTGCCAGCCCCCCCCCCCCACCGCATCCCTTAAGCCCTCCTCGGTCCCTCTGCTCCTGCCTCAGGCCTTGGCGGTTGCTTTCACCTCTGCTCGGAGCCCCATCCCCTCCACTCCCCTCCCCTGCCACTCTGTTACCCTGCCCCCCCATCCCCCCTGTCTGAAAGAACACCGCCCCGCCCCCCAGCGGGCTCCCCCCTCCTCGCCCAGCTGTTCTTTCCTTCGCAGGGCTCGCCGGGGTCTGGGCACATACTTATTTTTCTCCCTTGTAAGCATGTCAGCTCCCAGAAGGCAGGGCTTTGATTTCTCAGTGCGGGCACTGCAGTGATCCGGGCGGTTTCCGGCACATGGTAGGGGTTCGGTAGACCTGTGTGAGCGGAGCCGGGGGGGGGGGGGGGGCATGCAGCCGGGCAGCCCTCCCAGGGAAGGCGGCGTGGGGCGCCAGGCCGGGTGCTGCGGAGGACAGCCTCCTGCTCACCGTCGGGGGGAGAGCAAGCCCCGCCCCGCCCCGCCCGCCCGCTCGCTCAGCCTCGGCCACCCCCCTGCACAGGTTCAACCGCGCGGCCCTCATCAACGTGGGCTTCCTGGAGACCAGCAACAGCACGGACTACATCGCCATGCACGACGTGGACCTGCTGCCCCTCAATGAGGAGCTGGATTACGGATTTCCCGAGGCCGGGCCCTTCCACGTGGCCTCCCCGGAGCTCCACCCGCTCTACCACTACAAGACCTACGTGGGCGGCATCCTGCTGCTCTCCAAGCAGCACTACCAGCTGGTGAGGCCCAGAGCCAGGGGGCGCCCGCCTGCGGGAGCCCGGGAGCAGACAGCCACGTGGGAGACTCGGTTAGGGAGCCCCGGTACCAGCTGGCTTCAGAACAGAACACGGGGGGTGGGAGGGGGGCCGGTTCCTTGGCTCTCAGACTGGACGGGTCTGGGCGGGGCCGGGGGAGGGTCTGGCTTCAGGTGTGGCTGGCCCAGCCTCTCAGACAAGGGTCCCCCGACACCATCTCCCCCGCCATCTCTCAGCTCGGCTTTCTCCGCAGAGTGGATTTATTTTCAGACATTCGAGGTGCGGGGTGCTTGGAGCTGTGCCCCCCGTCCACCTAGGCCCAGGTTCAGTGGAAGATGAAGTACCTTCCCCAGCAACCCAGACAGGAGTCCCAGAACTGCGCTTGCTGCCTCTTGATTGGCCTGACTTGAGTCAGGGGCCCACCCCGGAGTCAGGGGCTTGGCTGGAGGTGGGGGGGCGGGGAGGACCAAGTGACTCAGACCTCCGTCTGCTGCACCTCTCTTCAGGCTGTGGCTGAAGCCAGCTTTATGTAAATGAAGCTCCAGGTCGGGTGGCAGACAAAGGTGCTGCGGCAGAGCCCAGCTGTCCCCGTCCCCCCAGGGAGAGACCAGGGCAGAGCCTCCCGGGGAGAAGCGGGGGCATGGGGCAGGCAGAAGTCAAGCACGAGCCGGCACTTCTGCCCATCACCAGCTCCCCGGAGAGGTGCTCTCCCGCCAGCCAGACTTTTTTGAGAAACCAGTCATCTCACACAAGTTCAGGGCCCCATTAGAACAGGCAGAGGGACTGGGCTGCGGTGCTCGGCAGCGGGAACTGGGTGTCCATTCAAACCTCCCCGGGGGCGGGGGGGGGGGGGGGGGGGGGGGGGGGGGGGGCCCGTCCCCCCCCCCCGGGGGGGGGGGGGGGGGGGGAGGAACAGGGGGCCTTGGCCGACTCCCAAGTGGTAGGAGACCAGGGAGCACCCCTGGGAGGATGGGGCAAGTGACGCTCCCTGTCTCTGTGTTAGTGCAACGGGATGTCCAACCGCTTCTGGGGCTGGGGCCGCGAAGATGACGAGTTCTATCGCCGCATCAAAGGGGCCGGGCTGCAGGTAATGCCCCCCCCCCCCCCAAGGACTCCCCCTCTCCTCAGCCATTGTGGCTGCCCTGAGGTTCCCTTCTCTGGCTCAGATGAGATTCCTGGGGCTTGGAGATGGCCACCCCTGCCCTGCCCCAGATGAGCACCCCTTTCTCCTGCCGAGTGGCAGTGCAGGCCCCTGCCTGTGGCCTGTGGCCCGTGGCAGGCGGGTGGACCCCGGAAGACTAGCAGTGAGGGTCAGAGCTCCGGGAGGGCGGCCTGACCCACCTTCCTTTGGCCTTCTTAGCTTTTCCGCCCCTCGGGAATCACAACTGGGTACAAGACATTTCACCACCTGCATGACCCAGCCTGGCGGAAGAGGGACCAGAAGCGCATCGCTGCTCAAAAACAGGTGCTGACTGGTCCCCTGATTGGGGACGCATAGGTGGTGACATGGGGAAAGCAACAGGGCCAAGCCTTACCACCAAGCTCTCCTTGGGCCCAGATGGCCCTGTCCTCCCCTGCTTGGCCCAGCGCAGTCCCCACTCTGGGGGCTGCCATGAGCACCTGGGTGCCGTGGGCCAGCCGAGACCTCAGGGCCTGGGCAGGCGGGGAGCAGGGGAGGGGCTCCGCTGTAGGTGCCGACTCCCAGGCAGACCTGTGACACAGGGACCACCATCCCGCACCCTGCCATATCAGTGCATCGGCTCTCCTGCTTACTGCCGTGGTGCTGCTGGGGACAGCCACACAGCCCTGAGTACATGCCCTCTCCCCCTTCCCTTCCCAGGAGCAGTTCAAGGTAGACCGGGAGGGCGGCCTGAGCACCGTGAAGTACCGCGTGGATTCCCGCACCGCCCTGTCGGTGGGCGGGGCCCCCTGCACTGTCCTCAACATCCTGTTGGACTGTGACAAGGCCGCCACCCCCTGGTGCACATTTGGCTGAGCTGGCGGGTCAGTAAGGAAGCCTGTGCCCACAGGCCACACAGCTCCTCAGGCTCAGGACAAAGCCTCAGGACCGGGGCCCGACTCCAGTAGGATGTGGAGGGGCCCAAAGCAGCGGCTAGCAAGCCACCCGCTTGCAGCAGCCCGGCCCCCCCGGGGCAGGCTGGAGCCGGGACAGGACACCCTTGGGTGCCCGGGACGCTGCTAGCAATGAACAGCGATGGAGAGAGGCTGGAACGCGGCTCCCACCTGGGACTGCCCACCCCCTTCCCGCTTGCCCTGTTCTGCCCGCCTTGGTGCACTTAGACCTGAGGGCTTTTGGTTCCTTCCCCTGGACCACCTCGGGCAGAAGCCAGGCGGTGGACATCGGTGGCCAGGTGATCCAGAAGGTTGGAACTGCAGAAACCGGCATGCAAGTCCCACAGGAAGGGAACCTGTGGAGGCCAGCTCCCGCTGGGTGTCAACTGTGCAGGAATGTGGGCCCCGTGTTGCCGGATCTTCTGATTTTTTCAAAAGAAACTAGAATTCTGGATTCTTATGTGAAATCGGGTACTTTTTAAACGCTAGCAACTAATTGAAACTTCAGAAAAGGATGGTGGGCTAGACAAAACGTGTTGTGGACCACCAGTTTGTCGCCTGTGACCAAGCGGAGGGAGATGGGGCAAAAGATGGCACCTCCCTTAGTGATGAGCTGGCAAGGGGTTGGGACAGGGCTGGGGACACCAAAGCCAGGGGAAGGTCAGGTGGGAGAGAAGCCGGACGAAGGGCAAGGTTCCTGCCACCTCCCACAGCCCTCCAGGCTTCACTGCCCTTCTGGGCAGTCTGGTCCCCCTGGGCTCTGATGGGCTCCGACTCTGGGGTTGGGGGGGGGGCTTCATCCTGCCACACTGGGATGGACAGACGTAGATCCACAGGCCCGGACTCAGGGTAGGCAGAAGGTGCCGGCAAGGACCTGGTCGTAGCTCGAGGTGGGAAGACCACATTTCTGAGGTGGGAGGAAGAAGACGAGAAGCAGGAGAATCCTGAGTTGTTCCCACAGCATGAGGGCAGATTAGCACTGATCACACGATGTCCAGGAGAAGCAAAGGAGGGGAGCCATGGGAGACCATGGAATTGGGGAGTGACCTTGGAGGAATTACCTGCAAGGAAGCCTGGGGCCAATGAGAGTGGGAGGTGAGGGGCTCTGCAAGGTAGATCACTCCTTCAAGGCATCTGACTGCCAAAGATTTGGGCCAGAAGTCAGGAGAGTCTTGGGACCAGAGAAGGTTGGTTTGTTTAGCAATAAACAGGACACCTGAAATGCCAGAAGAAGGGAGTGAAGTCCCAGAGTTCAGGAGGGTGGATTCAACAGCTGTGCTCCAAAAAGACTACCCCTCTGAGGATGATCTCAGGGCCGCCGTGTACAGTTGTGGGGGTTGTGCACTGCATCACCTGAGCGCAGTGTGAGTACAATGTAACTATTCAGATGTCTAACAGAGAGTCCTTGTTATCCTAAAGTGACCTCTTTCAGCAGTTCAGCTTCACTCAGCCTGGTGAGGGGCGAGCACAGGGCGATGATGGTGCAAGGGCAGTGGGAGGGACTTGGTCAACTTGAGACCCAGGAGAGGGGAGTGAAGCGCTCCCTGTGGGCCAGTCTCTGGACAACCCTGGCTGCATCATCTTGGACTTCTATAACATGGAGGCAGAACGCCAACTTCTGGAGTTGGCGAGACTGGACGTGCCATCAGAGCCCCCAGCTCGGTACTCACGTAGCACGTAGCAAGACCCACAAGAATAGGGAGCTCCCTCCTTGCCACCTGCATGGAAGGAGTAGAATGAAGCAGGACCAGCTGCCTTGGCTGGGGGAGGCCCCCTACCCCCCCCCCCCAAGCATGGCCACGCCACCACCTTCCAGGAGCCCATAGGCACCCCAGGCCAGGCCTGATGCAGCCTGAATGTGCAGCCTCCCTGCTTCTCCAGCCGGGGCCTCCCCACCTCACCGCCCCCCACCCCTCCAGCAGAGGAGGAGGGGGGCATTGAGCGGTGGTTGGCTCGGGGAGGAAGCAGACAGCTCGGCACCTTGGTTGCCTGCTCCACTAGGGGAGCTGACATCCTTGTCTTGCCGGCCAGGACGTGGAGGAAGTGGACCCAGGACGTAGCTGGGTGGCATTTGACCAACATGGTGGCTAGAATAGCACCTAGCCGTCAGTGGGCATTAACCACATACAGAAGTCTTGCCGTTGCATTCTCTCATGAAGCCTGTCTTTACCTAAGCTAGGTCCTGATTATTCACCTGTTCTATAGACGAGGAGGATGAAGCATAGAGCGGTAAGTAGCCTGCTGAGGTCAGAGAGCCTGGTGGAGCTTGGGATTTGGACCCCAAGACTCCGACTTGAGAGCCCGATTCCTTCATCCCTGGCCTGTACAGCAGGTGGCAAGAGACAGATGTTCCTTTCCTTCCAGACCTTCCCTCCTCCTCTCCCCAGCCGGAGGGGGCCTGTGGGAGGGCTGGTCAATGCTGTCTGGTGCCCCTCCCACCTCTGGGACAAAAGCAGAGCCAGGGGGGCGATCCACAGTGTCTGCCCCTTGCCTCCTCTCCCTGGGGTAAGGTGGGGGTTTGCCTGTTGGAGAGGTCCCTTGGGACATCGGCGGCATCCACAGCATGGCATTCTGCCCGAGGAATGTACCAGGGGCTTGGGGAAGGCCTCCCCCAAAAGGCAGGATCTCGCTAGTGAAGCCACATTGCAGTCCCGATGGGAAGAGTTCCAGAGGGATCAACAAGGGCAAGGCAGAAACACACCGGGGACAGCGTGTCATGTTGAGGGACCCGGAAGCAGTTCAGGGTGTCCCTGGTACCCTGATGCGGTGTAGGAGTCGGGGGAGGTGGGCAGGAGAGGGAAGGCTAAGGTGACCCCTGAGGACCTGGGAAGGCCACACTGAGCAACATGTACATTATTCCATGGGCGCAGGGGTTTCAAGCAGGGGAGAGTTTCTGAGCAGGGAGACATATGGTTGGGTCTGTGTTATAGAAATATCCTTTGGGATCTAACACCCTGCCGGTCCGGGGGTTGGAGGATGGAGTCTGGGGGAGGGAGAGCTTAGGCTGAACAAGACATGATGAAGCCAGACTGAGGCCAAACAAACAAGGACACTAGAAGAACTTAAGGCCACTGGCACCTAAAGCTACAGGAACCATTAAACCGAACCAACTCCTAGCCAGACTAACATCAAACTTGACGTTAAAGGTCTGTATCAGTCCCTTTAGCTAATAAATCATGCATTACAAGCCTTGCTAAAAGGCAAGAAAAAAAAAAAACAGACTGAAGAAAAGAGAGCAAGAATCAGAACCAAACTCAGATATGACACAGAGTTTGGAATTACAGATAGGAAATTTAAAATAACTATGACTTGTATGTTAAGGGCTTGGGATATTATGATTTGTCAGAAATATATATTTGGTCATTCAGATGACCAAAAGATATTTCTTCTCATATATTTGGTCTCCATCCATGGTTCCTGGCTCACAGCTCATAAAAACCCTTGGCATTCCCTCAGTAATAAGAGCAATGGGAGCATCTTTGGTTATAATATTTGGTCTCTTGTCCTCAGTTCTGGAAATCATTGAGAGCCGTAAAGGTGAAATGGGTGTCTTATTATTCATTATAAGCCCCTTAATACTACAACTGGGTTTATGGGTTTTTTTTCCTAAGATTTATTTATTTATTTTAGAGAGAAAGAGAAAGTGCACAAGCAGGGGGAGGGGCAGAGGGAGAGAGAGAGAGATTCTCAATCAGATTCAGTGCTGAGCTCATGGCCTGAGCCAAAACCAAGAGTCAGATGCTCAGCTCACTGAGCCACCCAGGTGCCCCTCATTTTTAGCTTGAATAATTTGTGTGTGTGTGTGTGTGTGTGTGTGTGTGCATTCTTTAGGATTTTCTATATATGGGATTATGTAATATGTAAATAGAAATAGTTTTTCTTCTTCCTTTCCAATATAGGTGCCTTTAATTTCTTTTTATTGCCTACTTGCCATGGCTAGAACCTTCAGTACAATGTTGAATAGAAGTGACAAGAACAGACATCCTTGTTTTGTTCTTGATCTTAGGGAGAAAGCTTTGTTTTTCAACACTAAGTGTGATGTTAGCCCTGTGGTTTTTGTAGATATCCTTCAACAGGTTGAGGAAGTTCCCTTATACTTCAAATTTTTTGAGTGTGTTTATCATGAAGAGGTGTTGAATTTTGTCAAATGTTTTCTCTGCATCTATTGAGATGATGATCATGTGGTTTTTGTCCTTTATTGATATGGTGTATTGCATAATTGATTTTCAGATATTAAACCAACCTTTATTCTTTTTATTTTATTTTTAAAATATTTTATTTAAAACCAACCTTTATTCCTGAGATGAATCCCACTTGGTTATGGTATATATACCTTTTTTATACATTACTGGGTTCAATTTTCTAGTATTATGTTGAGGATTTTTGGGTACACTTTAATGAGAGATATTGGTGTGTGGTTTTCTTGTAATATCTTTGGTTTTGGTATCAGGGAATACTGGCTTCAAAGAATGAGTTAGAAAGTGTTCCTTCCTCTTCTGTTTTTTTTTTTTTTTTTTTTTTTTTTTAAAGATTTATTTATTTATTTATTTGAGAGAGAGAGAATGAGAGAGCAAGCACATGAGAGGGGGGAGGGTCAGAGGGAGAAGCAGATCATGACCCGAGCCGAAGGCAGTCGCTTAACCAACTGAGCCACCCAGGCGCCCTCCTCTTCTGTTTTTTGGAAGAGTTTGTGAGGAAACTGAATTTGTTTGTGAGGAAACTCATTCATTTTTTCTTCAAATGTTCGATAGAATTCTCCAGTGAAGTCATCTGGGCTTGCGTTCTGTGTGTGTGTGTGTGTGTGTGTGTGTGTGTTTGTGTGTCAAATTTTTTAATGACTAATTCAGTCTTTTTCCTTGTTGTAGGTCTGTTCAAGTTTTCTATTTCATCTTGAGTCAGTTTTGGTCATTCGTGACTTCCTAGGAATTTGTTCATTTCATCTAATTTATCTAATTTGCCAGCATACAGTGCATAATATTCCCTTATACTTCTTTTTATTTCTGTAAGGTTGATAGTAATATTCCCTCTTTCATTCCTGACTTGAGTAATTTGAATTCTCTCTCCTTTCTCTCTCTCTGTCTCTCTGGATGTTCCCTCCACCCCTTACTCCCAGTCAGTCTAGGTAAAGGTTTGATAATTTAAAAAAAAAAGGTTTGATAATTTTGTTGGTCCTTTCAAAGAACCAAGTTTTGGCTCCATTGATTTTTCTCAATTTTTTTAATTCTTTATATCATTAATTTTTACTCTAATCTTCATTAGTTCCTTTCTTCCTCTTGCTTTGGGTTTAGTTTGCTCTTCTTTTTCCAGTGTCTACATATATATAGTTAGGTTATTGATTTGAAATCTTTTCATTTATTAATATAGTTGTTTACAGCTGTAGGTTTCCCTCGAGCCTCTGTGTTAGCTACAGCCCCTAAATGTTGGTATGTTGTGTTTTCTCTTTCATTCATCTCAAAGTATTTTCTAATTTCTCCTGTGATTTCTTCTCTGGCTAATTGGTTAGTTAGGTGTGTGTTGTTTAATTTCCACATATTTGTGAAATCTCCAAATTTCCTTCTGTTATTAATTTCTAATTTCCCTCCATTGTGGTCAGAGAATGTGCTTTCCACAATTTTGATCCTTTTAAATTTACCGAGGCTTATTTTATGGCCTATCATATGGTCCCTTCTGGAGAAGTTTCCAGATGTACTTGAGAAGAATGTGTTTTCTGCTACTGTTGGGTGATTCTGTACTGTCTTTGGTTTTTTGACATTTAAAAAAATAAATAATGTTTATCCAAATTAATTTCACCACTTCCAGATATTTGCAAATTATCAGACTCACTTCTCATACCAGGATTTATCTAAGGTGTCCCGTAAAACCAGATGAGCCCTGCTCAAAAAGTCCTCTACTCATTGCAGGAATATCATTGAAATAGCCATTTCTGACAGGTAGCATATCCTAACACACACTACAGACTTTCCACTCTTGAGTGGATTGCTTAATCTCCAACTGCAGTTTCCTCACCTCAAAAATGCAATACCTGCTTTGCAACTTTGCTTTGAGTATTAGGAACACTGCATAAAGCACCCATGTCAATGTCTGCCATGTGATAATGCTCAATAAACATGAGTCATAATCAGTATTAGGCTATTTATATGCATCCTGTCTAGTTTAATATGTAGTACACCATAAACTAGATATTATTAAATAATGATATTAGGAGCGCCTGGGTGGCTCAGGTGGTTAAGTGACTGACTTGATTTCAGCTCAGGTCATGATCTCAGGGATCAAACCCGCATCGGGCTCCATGCTCAGCCCTGAGTCTGCTTGAGATTCTAACTCTCCTCCCTCTGTCCTCCCCCTGCTCGCTCTCTCTCTAAATACATACATACATACATACATAAATCTTTTAAAACTATAATGACATTATTAAATCTGTATTTCCTTCCTTCATAAATTAGACATTATTGGAAAAACTGAGGCTATAGTTAAGTGACTTGCTTAAGTTACCTACACGGAGAGTAAATGCCTGAATTTCAACTCTGGTTTATTTCATTGGAAAGTCAATTTTCCTACCACTGTTGGAAAAATCCTTTCCTCTAGCCTTTTTTTTTTTTTTTTTTTTTTTTTTTGCATTTGGGGTTTAAGAACAGAAAGAAAGAAACTTGAATCAGGCTATGCTGAATTATCAGAGGAGAAATAATAAGGAAGCAGAGACCATGACATATTTTTTTAAGTTTTTATTTTATTCACCCGGTGCTCATCCCAAGTGCCCTCCTTAATTCCCATCACCTATTTCCCCCATCCCCCCACCCACCTCCCTTCTGGTAACCCTCAGTTTGTGCTCCGTAGTTAAGAGTCGGTGTCTTGGTTTGTTTCTCTCTCTCTCTCTTCCTTTGCTCCTGTGTTTTGCTTCTTAAATTCCACATATGAGTGAAATCAAATGGTGTTTGTCTTTCTCTGACTGACTTATTTCATTCAGCATACTACCCTCTAGCTCCATCCACATTGTTGCAAGTGGCAAGATTTCATTCTTTTTCATCGCTCAATAATATTCCTATATATATATATATATATATATATATATATATATATATATATACACACACACACATATACCACATCTTCTTTATCCATTCATCTATTGATGGACACTTGCTTGTTTCCCTATTTTGGTTATTGTAAATAATGCTGCTACAAACATAGAGGTGCATGTATCCCTTTTGAATTAGTGTTCTTGTATTCTTTGGGTAAATACACAGTAGTGTGATTGCTGGATCATAAGGTAGTTCTATTTTTAACTTCTTGAGGAGTCTCCATACTGTTTTCCAGAGTGGCTGCACCAGTTTGCATTCCCACCAACAGTGTAAGAAGGTTCCCCTTTCTCCACATCCTTGCCAACACCTGTTGTTTCTTATATTGTTGACTTCAGGCATTCTGACAGGTGTGAGGTGATATCTCATGTAGTTCTGATTTGCATTTCCTTGATGATCAGTGATTTTGACATCTTTTCATGTGTCTGTTGGCCATGTGGATGTCTTCTTTGGAGAAATGTCTGTTCATGTCTTCTGCCCATCTTTAAATTGGATTATTTTGGGGGGGGGTGTTGAGTTGTGTAAGTTCTGTATGTATTTTGGATACTAAGCCTTTGTCAGATATGTCATTTGCAAATATCTTCTCCCATTCTGTAGGTTGCCTTTTAGTTTTGTTAATTGTTCTCTTTGCTGGGCAGAAGCTTTTCATTTTGATGGAGTCCCAATAGTTTATTTTTGCTTTTATTACCCTGGGCTCAGGGGACCTACCTAGAAAAAAGTAGCTGTGGCCAGTGTCAGAGAAATTTGCTCTCTTCTAGGATTTTTATAGTTTCAGGTCTCATATTTAGGCTTTAAATGCATTTTGAATTTATTTTTGTATACGGTCTAAGAAAATAGGGGCACCTGGGTGGCTCAGTCGGTTAAGCATCTGCCTTCGGCTCAGGTTCCTGGGATCAAGCGCCATGTTGGGCTCTCTGCTCGCCAGGGAGTCTGCTTCTCCCTCTCCCTTTGTCTGCCACTCCCCCTGCTTGTGCTCTCTCTCTGTCAAACAAATAAATAAAATCTTAAAAAAAAATAATAACATGGTGTAGATATGAAGTGCCTAGCACAGATAATAGGTGCTCAAATTTAATTATTTTTTACCTATCCTGGGAGACAGGGGGATTTATTCTTCCTGAAAAATGAGAGACCATTTTTTTTAGATGTATTTTCTTGCTTCCAAGCACAGCTTCTGCTAGTCAAGGTCCTATCACAGCTGTGGAGATTTTTTTTTTTTAAGTTTATTTATTGATTTAAGTAATCTCTACACCCAACATGGGGCTCGAACTCACCGCCCCGAGATTGAGAGTCGCATGCTCTACGACTGAGCCAGCCAGGTGCCCCAAAGCGTGGAAAATTAAAGCGTGTTGACATTTCTTTTTTTCTCACACCTATTGCTCTTGAACGACTTACACAATTTGGATGAGCCAAGCATAAAAGGGAGGACGTCGCTAAGTTTGGTTCAGATGACTAGGGAAATTCTGAGATTAGGACATGAGCTATTTCTGGCTTTTAGGTCTGAACCCAGATCTCTACTTTTAGAGGATTTTTCTCACATTGTACATTCTCATGAGTAGTAACAGTAACTAGCACGTTTCAGTGACTGGGGGCAGGAAACCCTCACTTTGCAGATGGGGAAATAGGTTCAGGGAGGATAAGGTTCTTGCCCACTAGAAAGGGGTGGGAGGCTGGTCTTCCAACCCAGTCTGTCTGCACTTTTCAATGGTTCTATGTTGAGTGACTTTACCCAAGCCTTGGGCCCTACCTCATTACAGTCGGGAGATTTCCCCTTTAACAGGGTCCTGTGTTGGCACTCTCCTCTCTTTGATAGACCCTCGCTTTGGCTTTCCTTTTCACAACTTCTACTCCTGCCTTCCCAGAGAGGACCCCTGATGGGATGAAGTATGTTCCCAATAGAAGGAAACTCTAGGGAGAGTTTATTTTCCTGGGACAAATGGAGAAAACATTCTAGGCTCATTGGTTAAAATCAAGTCTACCTACAAAGCCCTATAATCTGAGCTGCTGTTCCCCCCACCATCCCCTTCCAAGTTTAACTAAACATAGAGAGCGCAGAATGTTGCATGACAGCCTATACAAGAGGAAAATGGTCCCCCCAGACATTTAACCACAAGAATTTTGTTGTTTTGGGGGGCACCTAGGTGGCACAGTCAGTTGGGCATCTGACTCTTGGTTTTGGCTCAGGTTGTGATCTCAGGCTTGTGGGATTGAGCCCCGTGTCGGGCTCCGCACTCAGCACAGAGTCTGCTTGAGATTCTCTCTCTCTCTCTCTCTCCTTCTGCCTCCCCCTCTAAAATGAATAGATAAATCTTAAAAAAAAAGAGTTTTTTTTTGTTTTTAATTTAATTTGAATGCCTCTGTGCAGAGTACCACCACCCTGCTGTAGAAACCAGCTGTTTCACCTTTTCCAAGGTATTTAAGTTTTTCAACCCTTGATCCCCCCATTTTCTGAAGAAGCACTAAGTAGACCCTCAGGGAAGACCCTGCTTCATTTCTAGAAGAGATGCAGAGTCAAATCTTTTAATTTCAGCAATTCTTGAAAAGCTGCATTTTGGTTGATCTTAAGTAAGTGGGAGGCTCTGGGAAGCACTGACATATATGTCCCGGTCATGAATTGTAGACAGGCTGGTTAAATAGCTTCTTTTTGTGGCGACTCTGACCTGAGTGTCTACAGGGAGGAAGTTTGCAGGACCATAAACCCCTTCCAGGAAGAACAAAAGGAGGCACACCTCTTTATGGAGGCCTTCCTGAGGCTAATCTCTCGGACTTCTAGAAGGACGGTATGAGTTCGCATCGTGTGCATTGGCAATGGAAGGCACTGTGTGTTCACAGCTGTGGTTTAGTTGAGATGTGGTTATGTGAATGCACTGGAAATCACCCAGGGCTTGAAGACTAAAGAAAACTGAGGAAGATGTCAACAGGACTCCCATTTTAATCTCTTTAGAAAAAAAAGCAGAGGCGTTATTTATTTATTTATTTTTAAAGATTTTATTTATTTATTTGAGAGACAGAAAGAGAGCACAAGCAGGGCGAACAGCAGAGGGAGAGGGAGAAACAAACTCCCCACTGAGCAAGGAGCCTGACACAGGGCTCAATCCCAGAACCCTGAGATCATGACCTGAGCTGAAGGCAGATGTTTAATGGACTGAGCCACCCAGGCACCCCAAAAAAGCAGAAGTTTTTTTTTTTTTTTTTTTTAAAGATTTTATTTATTTATTTGAGACAGAGAATGAGAGAGAGAGAGAGAGCACATGAGAGGGGTGAGGGTCATAGGGAGAAGCAGGCTCCCTGCCGAGCAGGGAGCCCGATGCGGGACTCGATCCAGGGACTCCAGGATCATGACCTGAGCCGAAGGCAGTCGCTTAACCAACTGAGCCACCCAGGCGCCCAAAGCAGAGGTTTTAAATGACAAAAGGAAAGTGTACTGTTTAAGACAAGACTTTATGTGGAAGTAACACAAGAGTAGGAAACTCTGAATTGACAAATGACCACCACCACCAAAAGACACTTTTACTCTTTTTTTTTTAAGATTTTTATTTGTTGGGGCGCCTGGGTGGCTCAGTCGGTGAAGCATCTGCCTTCAGCTCAGGTCATGATCCCAGGGACTTGGGATCGAGCCCCGCATCGGGCTCCTTGCTCAGCAGGGAGTCTGCTTCTCCCTCTGACCCTACCCCCTCTTGCATCCCTCTTTCTCAAATAAATAAATAAATAAGTAAGTAAGTAAGTAAGTAAAAAGACTTGCCCTCCAGCTTTGAACAGCCCAGAACAGACTGCCCGCACCGGTGGCCCGGGAACCAGTCGCCGTCATACACTATCGCCCTGATTAACCTGCTCGGTCCCTAACAAGGAGGAAGATTCAGGAACCAGCGTGTCTTCAAGGCCAGGATCACCGGGCTCTCCCTTTTGCTCAAGGAGAGTAAAAGAAACAGGGAGTGGTCAGTCCTTCAGTAATTATCTGTTGAACCAAGTGCTGTGCAGCAGTGACTGACCCCCCCTCCCCGGAGCAGACAGCCTGATGAGGACCTCAGACAGCACACACATTAGCCAAGGGGACCGTGGTTACAAAAGGTAAGCATGGGATATATGGGAACATGAATGGGGAGCCGATCTACTCCAGGACGCGAGATGAGGGAACCCTTCTCTCCGACGGTGGCTTGCCTTTCATTGCCATTTGAAATTTCTTCATAAAAAAATAAAATAAAGTAAAATAAAGAAATAAATAAAATAATAAAATTAAATTAAATTAAATTAATAAAAAATAAAAAAAGAAATTTCCTCATGAAGAGCAGACCCAGTGAGAGGGCTTTCTCAGGCTGAATCCTGAGATTCAGGCTATGTGAATGCACTGGAAATCACCCAGGGCTAAGAGACTAAAGAAAACTTTAGGGGTCCACCCTAAAGAAAAATAAAGTTGGACTACTATTCAGCCATCAAAAAAAAAAGAAAAAGAAAAAAGAAATCTTGCCATTTGCAACGACGTGGATTGAACTAGAGGGTATGATGCTAAGCGAAATAAGTCAGTCAGAGAAAGACATGTATCATATGATCTCACTCATATGAGGAATTTAAGAAACAAAACAGAGGAGCATAGGGGAAGGGAGGAAAAAAATAAAAGACGAAACCAGAGAGGGAGACAAACCCTAAGGGATTCTTAACCATAGGAAACGGAGGGTTGCTGGAGGGGGCGTAGGTGGGGAGATGGGGTAACTGGGTGATGGGCAGTAAGGAGGGCACATCATGCAATGAGCACTGGGTGTTATATAAGACGAGGAATCACTGACCTCTACCTCTGAAACCTCTGAAATTAATTGAATTTAAATTAAAATTAAAAATGGGGAAAAAAAGAATCCTGGGAGCTCCTGTTTTTGATGTCTTGAAATGGCTTGAAAAAGCTCAAGTTAGATTGCTGCTGGGTGAGAGACCACAGGGACAGAGAGGTTCTGGACGATGAGAGGCTCTCTTGGACATTGGGCCTCAGCCAAGCTCCCAGCAGAGTGCTGCTTCATGAGTGAGCTCAGCCTACACCAGCAAGAAACCGCCAACTGAGCCCAGACAACCTCCAGAATTCTAGGAAATAAATTATTGTCGCTTTAAAAAAATAATAAAATAAAAATAATAAGATAAAAATAAAGTAAGCTCTACACCCAACATGGGGCTTGAACTCACGACCCTGAGATCAAGGGAGATATGCTCTGCCCACTGAGTACAGCCAGGTGCTATACTTGTCTATTTAGACATCTGTTTGCCTTCTACACTCGTTGTTCCTCAAGTGCAAGAAGGTGTTTTATGTAACTATATGGAACTCAAACATAAGCTATCCATAAATAGACCTCAATTTTCCAGGCTTTAGGAATCATTCTTTTCTTTAAACCCCTGGGGAAGCAACAATCCAGACCCCAGGAACTCGCCAGTCCCCGCACACTCACTCTCTGTGGGTCACTTTGCCACTGTCACCACCCTCCCCATCCCATGTGGCCTGAGTATGAGCAGGAGACCCTCTTCTTATTCCCCCAAATAAAGATAACAGGATATAATAGGAAAACCTTATTGAAGACTCTGGGACAACAGAAAAGAACTTCTGTTTCAGTGCAGAAAAGGTAATTTAAAAATAAGATAGATACCAATTATTTCATTCAACACATACTCTTAAGCTTCTGTGCCAAGCACTGTTCAAGGTTTTGGGCACAGGGGCGCCTGGGTGGCTCAGTCAGTTAAGCGTCTGCCTCCGGCTCAGGTCATGATTCCGGGGTCCTGGGATCGAGTCCCGTGTCAGGCTCCCTGCTCAGCGGGGAGCCAGCTTCTCCCTCCCCCTCTGCCCCTCCCCCTCTGCCCCTCCCCCTCTGCCCCTC
>NW_022589735.1:24048881-24081821 GCF_004348235.1 Phoca vitulina
CCCTCCCCCTCTGCCCCTCCCCCTCTGCCCCTCCCCCTCTGCCCCTCCCCCTGCTTGTGCTCGCTTGCGCTCTCTCTCAAACAAATAAATAAAATCTTAAAAAAAAAAAAAGATATTGAGCATATAGCGATTAACGAGACAGACACAAAGTCCCTACTTTGAGGGGCTTGCATTCCTGCCAGGGGGAGAGAGAGAATATGAACACACTCTGATTTCAGGGAGTGGTAAGAGCTAGAGCTATGATAAGCCAGGTTGATGAAGGGGCTACTTACTGACAGGGATGGCGGTGCTTCTGGGGGGGTGGGGGGTGGGAGGAAGGATCTTCAGCCAGATTTTCTGTTCAAACCAGGATTTGAGGCCAGATAGTAGTAGCTTTGAAACAGGATCATTAAAAAAAAAAAAAAAAAATGTAGGCACACGGTTAAACTCCCATGGGGGGCAGGGCAGCAGGGGCAATGCTGGGGAAGAGGGGTGGGCGGTGGTGAAATTCTCACCCCAGCTGCTGCCCAGATTGGTGAAAAGGAAGGTGTGGGCACAACTTGTTAATGAGCGTGGAGCTCAGGGCCTCTTACAGACAGCTTGCTCGGGTGGGTCTGAATCATCCATCTTGAGTCCCCTTTCCTGCAAGCTACAAAGAGCGCCTCCTAAAAAAGCCACCTCCTTTCTACCTCCCTGGAGAAGTCAGAGGAGGTTTCTTCAGGAGGCAACAGGAGGAACACTGGTTTTAAGTATCGTCCCTATGTTAATTACAATTCTTGTTCCCCAGGAATAGGACACAGAGGAACAGAGACGTGAGCTGGTTTGGTTCTCCTCCCTATTAATGCATGGCCCCACTGGTGGCAAACTGCAGTGTTTTTGCTTATAAAAATATCTTAATGAGGGGGTGCCTGGGTGGCTCAGTCGTTTAGGCGGCTGCCTTCAGCTCAGGTCATGATCCCAGGATCCTGGGATCGAGTCCCGCATCCGGCTCCCTGCTCAATGGAGAGCCTGCTTCTCCCTCTCCCTCTGCCTGCCTCTCTGCCTACTTGTGCTCTTTCTCTAGCTCTCTGTCAAATAAATAAATAAAATCTTTAAATATATATATATATCTTAATGATTCCTCTGATGTCTTAAAAATGACGCAGCCAAGAGTTTGCAAGCTAATAAGCTTCTCACACTCAAACCAATGACTCCCTGGTGACTGTTTTTCTAGATCTTTGCATTTTAATTCTATTCCTTTCCTCTGTTGGACTCAGCCTCCTTTTGGTTAAATATCATTCTGGAAAAGAGGGGGGACCTTTAAGATTTGGGCGGTTTAGGTCTTTATGCAACAAAATTATTCAGCCTCTGAGCCTTTCTAAATGAGAGGTAAAAGTACCTCTGAATCTTGAGGATTAGGTGAGACCCTCATCATATGGAAAGTCTATTAACTCTTCATGCCGACAAACCCAGAGGTTCACATTCTATTCCACAAAAAGGACGTAACTTTGCTCTATATACAAACATAAAGTAAAATGGCATTAGATAGTTTTTCCAGGGACTTCAAACAAGGAAGGAAAAGATTCCCCAAAGAGCTAAACACAGACATTTGCAACGACGTGGATGGAGCTGGAGAGTATGAGGCTAAGTGAAATAAGTCAGTCGGAGAAAGACAAATACCATACGATTTCACTCACATGTGGAATTTAAGAAACAAAACAAACTAGCAAAGGGAAAAAAATAAGAGAGAGAGACAAACCAAGAAACAGACTCTTAACTATAGAGAGGTCACCAGAGGGGAAGGGGAGGTGGTGGGGGGATGGGGGAAACAGGTGAAGGGGATTGAGGTGTGCACTTGTGATGAGCACTGGATGTTGTATGTAAGTGTTGAATCACTAAATTGTACACCTGAAACTAATATTATACTATATGTTAACTAACTGGAATTTATTTTTAAGATTTTATTTATTTGAGAGAGAGAGAGCACATGAGCAGGGGGGAGGGGCAGAGGGAGCCGAAGGAGTAGACTCCCTGCCAAGCAGGGAGCCTGATGCGGGGCTCAATCCCAGGACCCTGGGATCATGACCTGAGCCGAAGGCAGACGTACAACAGACAGAGCCACCCAGGCACCCAACCAACTGAAATTTAAATAAAAGCTAAAAAAAAAAAAGGGCTAAACATAGAATTAGCATATGACCCAGCAATTCCACGCCTAAGTATATGCCCCAAAGAATCGAAGACAGCGACTCAAACAGACACTTGCCCATCAATGTTCTAAACAGCACTATTCACAATGGTCAAAAGGTGGAAACAACGCAGTGTCTACCAACAGTTGAATGGATAAACAAAATGCAGCCTATCCATGCAAGGGGACATTAGTCAGCCCTAAGAAGGAATGAAGTTCTGACATGTGCTATGACATGGATGAACCTTGGAAACATTATGCCAAGTGAAAGAAACCTGACACAAAAGGACACATATTGTATAATTCCACTTGTATGAAATATCTAGAACTAGGATCCAAGTGCCCCGTCTTACTGATTTTTTGAAAAGTTATGCAAGTAATACATAAATGTTCTCATTGGAAACCCATGCATTTTTTTCCCAGGAAAATTCAAAAGTTCCAAATTGCCATATCTCTCTGGATATCTGAGGCTGGATGAGCTTTCATGATCGCAAACCAGATTCTACCTTTTGATTTCCCTACTTTTTTTTTTTTTTAGTGAGGTGAACTCCAAACCTCAGAACTATCCTCAGTGCTTTCCTCTCCCCAGCTCCACATTCCAGTCAATCCGTAAACTCTTCCTTCGAAATGACAGGCCCTTAAGCTCCCCTCTGCCAAGCTCCCCTCATCACCTTGTGACTCCGTCCTTTTGCATCCCTGACCTGAGCTCCTTGCTGTCTGATGTAGGTCTCTCTACTCTGTGCTGTACACCAGGGATTGGCCAATTCTTCCTGTGAGAAGAGCCAGATAACAAATATTTTAGGCTCTGTGGGCCATACAGTCTCTATAGCAATGACTCAATTCTGCCTTTTTGGCATGAAAACAGATAGACGTAAAAGAATGGAAGTGGCTGTGTTCCAATAAAACTTTATTTACAAAAACAGGTGGGGGGCCAGAGTTTGACAACCTCTGGTGTACCCCACAGAGTATACACCTCCACCCTCAAATGTCATTTAAAATAAGATTCCCCTTTATAAAGCAATCATCAATGGCTCCTCGCCACCTAGAAGACAAATTTCAAACTCTACAGCTTAGTGTTTGGGGTTCTCCTGATCAGATCTCTACCTGCCTTTTCCAAGCCTAAAAGTGCCTCTGCTAATTGAATAACTCCTCTGTTCCAGCCAGATGGTCACCTAAGGAAGTCAATTCAATTTTTCCCATCTTAACTTTACTCTTCACATGTCTCTTACCCAGAAGGTCTCTTTTCTCCCCCAAGATATTCGGATTATACCCCTTCTTCACCCCCTGTCTCAAGCCCTACCTCTCATGAAAGGCATCCCTGACAAACCCAACTTTTTTTTTTTTTTTAAGATTTTATTTATTTTTTGACAGAGAGAGACACAGCGAGAGAGGGAACACAAACAGGGAGAGTGGGAGAGGGAGAAGCAGGCTTCCCACTGAGCAGGGAGCCCGATGTGGGACTCGATCCCAGGACCCTGGGATCATGACCGGAGCCGAAGGCAGACGCTCAACGACTGAGCCACCCAGGCGCCCCGACAAGCCCAACTTTTGACAATTACTCCTTCTGGCACACCTCGTCTCTCTTGGCATTTAGCCTAGAGTTTTTGTTTGAGTTGTAATAAAGAGAACGAAGTACAGCTACTGTTTGTCTGGAGGTACCAGGCTTCTCAGAGGACACGGCTTGCTGTGTTTGTTGTGATCCACAGTCTGAGTCTCAACTTGGAGTCCAGAAATGGAATACAGCCAGGACTCATGAATGGCTTCAACTGGGTAAATGAGACACCGAAACAGTAATTTATAGTGAACCAGGTTAACAAATTTCTTAAATGAGAGTCCCCCAGGGAGAGTGTAATGATTACTGGAAGGTCGCTTGAGCCAGATCGACCCTCAATGACAGAGGTCCTCAGGCCCAGACAGGATGCCACCACCATCTCACTGCAGGGACAGACCCGCCCGGGACACTAACATGGTCTGACTCTCTGGCTCTGCTTTCCTGGGTATAAGCCCCATTCTTTAAACACAGCTTCTCTGAGGCTCAGTAGAATGGATTGGATTTCAATTTTGGTTAAACGCAGTTCCTAAGGACGTACTGGCCTGTTTGGTTGGATGTTTGCAAATTTCTTTGGACAGATGCCTCCTGAAATGTCTGCAGTAACTATCCTCATCCTCGTGTATTGGTTCTTTCAAGATTCAGTCTCTACCCTTGGAGATCGTTTTTCAAGTTTGGAGGGTAATGTATTTCGCCTCCTTTTTTACTGACCATATTGTGTTTATGTCTTATATGCCTAGTAGGCATGGAAGCTTCTGTAGGAAAGAACTGTCTGTAATCCCCTTGCTACTCAAAACTATCTCCTTACCACAGACTTACTAAGTCACACCTGCATTTTAACATCTTGATGAATCGTGCAAATTTTTAACAGCTTTAATTCACCCAGTTAAGGTATACTATTCAGTGGTTTTCAACATTTTTACAGGGCTGTGAAACCATTACAAAATCCATTTTTAAAACATTTTCTTGACCTCCAAGAGAAACCAGTATCTATTAGCAGTCACTCCTCCCTCCATTTTCCCACTGCTGTCCTCCTCAGTCCTTGGCAACTAATAATCTATTTTCTGTCTTTCTAGATTAATCTATTCTGAATACTTTATATACATGGAATCATACAACATGTGGTTTTTTGTGACTGGCATCTTCCATTTAGCATAATGTTTTCAAGGTTCATCCATGTTGTAACCTGTCAGTACTTCATTCCTTTCTATGACTGAATAATATTCTATTGTATGGACATACCACATTTGGTTTATCCGTTCATCCATTCATGGACATATGAGTTCACAAAGCTATTGTAAATAGTGCCACTGTGAAACATGTGTGTACATGTTTGTTTGGTGCTTGTGTTCAATTTTCTTGGAATGGGACTGCTGGATCAACTGGCAACTCTGTTCAAGTTCTGGAGGAACCGCCAAAGTGTTCTGTAAAGACACTGTGCCATTTTAGATTTTCATCATCACTGCACACGGATTCTAGTTTCTCCACATCTTATCTGCCTTTTTGATTATAGCCATCCTAATAGGTATAAAGTGGTATCTCATCACGGTTTTGATTTGTCATTCCCTAATGACTAATGATGTTGAGCATCTTTTCATGAGCTTATTGCCAGAACACGTAACTTCTTTGGAGAAATATCTACTCAGATCCTTTGCCCACTTTTAAATTAGGTTATTTACCTATTTAAATTAGGTTTAGCATCTGACTGGCTCAGTTGGTAGAGCACACAACTCTTGATCTCGGGGTGGCGAGTTCAAGCCCGAGGCTGGGCGGAGAGCCTACTTAAAAAATACATAAATAAATAAGTTAGGTTTTTTATCTTTTTATTTTTTAAAAAAGATTTCATTTATTTATTTGACAGAGAGAGAGATGGTGAGAGAGGGAACACAAGCAGGGGGAGTGGCAGAGGGTGAAGCAGGCTTCCCACTGAGCAGGGAGCCTGACACGGGGCTCGATCCCAGGACGCCGGGATCATGACCTGAGCCGAAGGCAGACGCTTAACGACTGAGCCACCCAGGCGCCCCTACCTTTTTACTGTTGAGTTGTAGGAATTCTTTATGTATGCTGCATACTAGACTCTTCTCAGATATAAGATATGTGAATATTTTCTGTGGGTTGTCTTTTCACTTTCTTGTTTTAATCACATTGTCATAAATGTATGCACATGTATAAAAGATGATTCTAAGAGTGCTTGTATTTTGTTGTTCTTTTCACTTTCTTGATATTGATGCACAAATTGCTAAGTGTTGATGAAGTCTAATTTCTCTATTTTTTATTTTGTTGTGTGCTTTTGGTGTCATGTCACAAACCCTTTGCCTGACAAGAAGTTGCCCTTTGTTTTCTTCTAAGTCTTTTATAGTTTTAGCTCTTGATTTGTGTGTATGGAGTGAAGTTGGGACCCGACTTCATTCTTTTGCAAGTGGATATCCAGTTGTCCCAGCACCGTTTGTTGAAGAGACTATTCTTTCCACATTTGTTAGAACAACTGTTCTGTATCCTTAGCACATTTGTCTTAGCACCCTTGTCAAAAGTCAACTGACCACAAATGTATGAGTTTATTTGTGGATTCTTTATTTTATTTCATCGATATATATGCCTAACTTTATGTGAGTCCCACGTTTTTTTTCTTTTTAGATTTTTAAAAATTTTTAAGTAATCTCTACACCCAACATGGGGCTCAAACTCAAAACCCCGAGATTAAGAGTCGCACGCTCTACTGACTGAGCCAACCAGGTGCCCCCAGGTTGTCTTGATAATTGCATTTTTGTAGTAACTTTTGATATCAGGAAGTATGGGTCCTCCCAACTTCTTTTTCAAGATGTGTTGGCCATTCTGGGTTCCTAAAATTTGCAAATGAACACCAGGATGAACCTTGAAAACATTATGCTAAATGGAAGATGCCAGTCACAAAAAACCACATGTTGTATGATTCCATGTATATAAAGTATTCAGAATAGATTAATCTAGAAAGACAGAAAATAGATTATTAGTTGCCAAGGACTGAGAAGGAAGCTTGTCAATTTCTGCAAGCAAGCTAGATGGGGTTTTGATGGGGATTGCACTGAGTCTGTAAGTCAATGTGAGAAGTATTGCCATCATAACAATTTTAATGATCCATGAACATAGAAGGTTTGTTACATCCCATACATTTCAGTATGTTGTATTTCCTATTTTATTCATCCCAGAATGTTTTCTATGTGTGATTTCTTCTTTGACTCATTGACTATTTAGGAGTGTGATATTTGATTTCCATATATTTGTGAATTTCCAAAAGTTCTTCTATTATTGAAATCTAACTTCCATTGTGGGCATAGGCCAGACTTTGTATGATTTCAATCCTTTTTAATTTATTGAAGCTTGTTTTGTGGCCTAGCATATGATCTGTCCTGGAGAATGTACTATGTGTGCTTGAAAAGAATGTGTATTCTGCTATTGTTGGATGGAGTATTATTCTAGAGATGTCTGTTGGGTCTGTTGGATTATAGTGTTCTTTGAGTCCTCTACATCCTTGTTGCTCTTTTGCCTGATTGCTGTATCTATTCTTGAAAGTTGAGAATTGAGGTTTCCAAATATGATCGTTTAATTGTCCATTTCTCCTTGTTATTCTGTTGTTCATTTATGCATCATATTTTGGGGGCTCTTTTGCTAGTTGCATATGTTTATAAAAAGTTGTAACAGAATAGATAAAACTTTATGGCAAACATCTTACTCTAAAGTTAAAACTAAAGCATTGCTTTTATGAAGCATAAAAACAAGGAAGAAATAACAGCAGCTGGGGTAGAAATTGTGAGCAAACAGGATAAGATAAAACATAATCTGTCAGAGCTCAGGAAAGAAGTGGAAGAATAATAAAATAAATTCATCACTGCAATGATAATGAAATTCAAAGACCTCTGAAGCAGATAAAGACCCTAAAGTACCCTAATAGAGGACACATATGGAGAAAGCAATCAGGATGAAGTTGAACTAAAGGTATTAAAAGAGGGGCGCCTGGCTGGCTCAGTTGATAGAGCATGCAACTCTTGATCTCGGGGTTGTGAGTTTGAGCCCCACATTGAGTGTAAAGATTACTTGAAAATAAAATCTTTAAAAAAAAAAGGTATTAAAAGGACTAGAGGGAAAATTACAGCTATAGAGAACAGACAGAAAGACTCATGTAAGGACAGTCCTTCAACAGGAAAATCAAAATAAGATAACAGAATATGTAAATATTTAAAAAAGACAAGAAGATTATAAGTTTCTAAATTACAGACCTGTACTGTCCAATACAGCAGCAACTAGCCACATGTGGTTATGGAAACTATAATTAAGTAAAATGTAAAATTCAGTTCTTCAGTCACACTAGCCACATTTCGAGTGTTCAGTAGCCACGTGTGCCTAGTGGCTGCCATACTGGACCACACAAGATCAGAACATTACATCATCACTGAACGTTCTATTGGACAGCACTGTTACAGACCAATAACTTCTCATGAACAGAGGTACAAAATTTTTTTTTTTAAGATTTTATTTATTTATTTGACAGAGAGACACAGCAAGAGAGGGAACACAAGCAGGGGGAGTGGGAGAGGGAGAAGCAGGCTTCCCGAGGAGCAGGGAGCCTCACATGGGGCTCGATCCCAGGACCCTGGGATCATGACCTGAGCCAAAGGCAGATGCTTAACGACTGAGCCACCCAGGCACCCCCAGAGGTACAAAATTTCTCAAAAAAATATTAGCAAATCAAATCCAGTGGCATACAAAAAGGATGATATATCTGACTAAGGCGGGTTATCCCAGAAATACAAGGTTGCTTTAACATTAGAAATATCAACCAACCACCACATTAACCGAATAAGAGAGAAAAGACACAAGATTAGATGTCGAAAAAGCATCTGGAAAAATTCAAAACCCATTAATGATTAAAAAAAAATACCTTGGTAAATTAAGAGGTGAAGGGAATTTCTTCAATCTGATAAAAGTCATCTACAAAAAAACCTCAACTAACATCTTAATTAATGGTGAAATACTGAATGACTTTCCCCCAAGATTAGGAAGAAGGTAAGGATGTCTGCTCTCATGATTACTATTCAGTGGTGCCCTGGAGATGCCAGCAAGAGCAGTATGTCAGGAAAAATAAATAGAAAGCACAAAGATTGAAAACAAGGACGTAGGGGCGCCTGGCTGGCTCAGTCAGTGGAGCGTACCACTCTTGATCTCAGGGTCATGAATTTAAGCACCACGTAGGGTGCAGAGCTTACTTAAAATTAAAAAAAAAAAAGGAAAAACATGAAGAAGTAAAGTGGTCTTTATTCACAAATGCCATGATTGTATACATAGAAAATCCTAAGAAACATACCAAGAAAAAAACCCCACTTGGAGTAATAAATGAATTTAGCAAATCACAGGTGAAAGGCCAATTCACAAATTTAATTGTATTTCCATATACTACCAAAAAAGAAGTGAAAAACAGAAAGTTTTTTAAAAATACATTTTATAATAGCATCAAAGACATAAGATACTTAAAAATGAATTTGCAAAATATTTGCAAGACTTTTTCATACTTGCAACTACAAAACATTTCTCAGAGAATTTAAATACCTAAATAAATGGAGAGATATACCACGCTCATGGATTAGAGATTTACATATTATTAGGATGTTAATTCTCCCCAATTTGATGTATAGGCCAATAAGCACATGAAAATTTGCTCAATATCATTGGTCATCAGAGAAATGCACACTAAAACTACAATGAAATACACTTCACACTCACAAAAAATGGAGCTCATATTACAAAGACTGACTATACCAAATATTGTCAATGATGTGGCATGATTGGAATTCTCGTACATTTCTGATGAGAGTGTAAAATGGTACAATCACTTTGAAAAAGAGTTTGGCATATTCTTATGAAATTAAACATACACTGACCCTATAACCCAGCAATTCCACCCCATCTATTCACCCAGAAGAAATGAAAACATGCCCCAAAATACACTTGTTCAAGGATATTCATAAGAGTTTTACTCATAATTGCCCCAAGCTGAAAACAAACCAAATGTCCATTAATGGGAAAATAAATAGACAAATTGTGGTATACTCACACAATGGAATACTACTCAGCAATAAAAAGGACTTACTTATACATGCAACATCATGGAAGCATTTCACTTGTTTTTTTGAAGATTTTATTTATTTATTTATTTGTCAGAGAGAGAGGGAACACAAGCTAGGGAGTGGCGGGCAGAAGGAGAAGCAGGATCCCTGCTGAGCAAGGAGCCCCATGCAGGACTTGATCCCAGGACCCTGGGATCATGACCTGAGCCGAAGGCAGATGCCCAACTGACTGGGTACCACCCAGGCATCCCAGCATGGAAGCTTTTCAAAAACATTATTTAGAGGCACCTAGCTGGCTCAGTCAGTGGAGTGTGCGACTCTTGATCTTGGGGTCATCAGTTTGAGCCCCACATTGGGTATAGAGATTACTTAAAAAATATATATTTAAGTATTTTTTTTAAAACTCACATTATTTTTTTTTTTTTTTTTAAGATTTTATTTATTTATTTGAGAGAGAGAGAATGAGAGACAGAGAGCATGAGAGGGAGGAGGGTCAGAGGGAGAAGCAGACTCCCCGCCGAGCAGGGAGCCCGATGTGGGACTCGATCCCGGGACTCCAGGATCATGACCTGAGCCGAAGGCAGTCGCTTAACCAACTGAGCCACCCAGGCGCCCCTAAAACTCACATTATTTAAGCAAAAGAAGCCAGACACAAATAGTACATACTCTATGATCCCATTTCTGTGAAGTTCAATAATGGATAAACTATTATTATTATGTTACAGAACAGAGCCTAGCACTTCTCCCCAGACTGACCTATAGATTTCAATACAATACCAATCAACATCCCTAAAAATTTTTTGTGTGGAAATTGTCAAGCTCCTTCTAAGATTTATATGGAAATGCAGAGGGCTGAGACTACACAGACTCCGAGAAGAAGAATGAAGCAGGGGGACCTTCTTACAGGACAAAGAGATGAAATCTACACTGTGGTGTTGGCACGTGGCTAACAGACCAAGAGAATAGCCTAGAAACAGGCTCAGGCATACATAGATATTAGGTTGACAACAAAGATATTAAATCAGAACAGTGTGGAAAGAACAGTTATTTATTTATTTTAGAGAGAGAGAGGGGAGGGGCAGAGGGAGGGAGAGAATCTCAAGTAGACACCCCGCTGAGCACAGAGCCCGATAGGGGGTCGATCTAACGACCCTGAGATCATGACCTGAGTCAAAATCAAGAGTCGGACGCTTAACTGCTTAATCAACTCAGTCAACCAGGTGCCCCAAGATTTTATTTTTAAGTAATCTCTACACCCAGCATGGAGCTCAAACTCACAACCCCGAGATCAAGGGTCCCAGGCTCCACTGACCGAGCCAGCCAGGCGCTCTTCAGTTTCAATAAATCTTGCTCAGACAATTGGGTATCTACATGGAAAATATAAAAACAACCCATATGTCACCTACACACAAATACCAGTTCTCGGTGGATTACAGATTTGTTTGGAAGAGGTGACTTGATACGGCTTCTAGAAAATAATAAAAGAAAATGTCTCCATGACTTTGGGCTAGAGAAGGATTTTTTAAATAGAACTAAGAAACTGTAACCATAAAGGAAAATATTGACCAAGCAGACTATTTTAAGAACTCTTAATCCTGTGACACAATTGAGAGAACAAAGAGGCAAGCCACAGAGTAGAAGTAAATATTTGCAACACAAATAACCAAGAAAAGGTCTGTGTGTCCAGAATATCCAAAGAGACTCTGTCAATCAATAAGGCAGACAACCTGATAAAACACAGGCAAAAAATCTCTTCAGGAGGACAGCTAAATGGCTAACACAGGGGCGCCTGGGGGGCTCAGTCAGGAGGACAGCTAAATGGCTAACACGGGGGCGCCTGGGGAGCTCAGTCAGGAGGACAGCTAAATGGCTAACACGGGGGCGCCTGGGTGGCTCAGTCGGTTAAGCGTCTGACTCTTGATTTCAGCTCAGATCATGATCTCAGGGTCATGAGTTCAAGCCCTGTGATAGGCTCCAAGGTCAGCATGGACTCAGCTTAAGATTCTCTCCCTTTCGCTCTGCCCCTCCCCACACTATTGCGCTCTCTAAAATAAATAAATAAATCTTTTAAAAAATGGCCAACATAGCATGTTTTTGCTCAATGTTACTGGGAATCAGGGAAATGCAAATGAAGACTACATTAAAATGCCAGTCACCTACAAAAAAGCTAAAATTAGAAAGATTGGCAAGATAGTGTATTGGTGTGAATGTGAAACATTTAGAACACTCATACACTGCTGAGAGTGGTGTGAACTGGTTCAAACACCTAGAAGACAGCTTGGCACCACCCTCTACAGTTGAAGATATGCATACCTTGTGGCCCAGCGATCTCAACCCTTAGCTCTCCCCAACGAACGTGTGCAAACGTGTAGCAAGAAACACGTGCAAGAACGAACAGTAGCATCATTTATTTTTTTTTTTAAAGATTTTATTTATTTATTTATTTGACAGAGAGAGAGATAGCAAGAGCAGGAACACAAGCAGGGGGAGTGTGAGAGGGAGAAGCAGGCTTCCCGCTGAGCAGGGAGCCCGATGCGGGGCTCGATCCCAGGACCCTGGGATCGTGACCTGAGCTGAAGGCAGACGCTTGACGACTGAGCCACCCAGGCGCCCACGGTAGCATCATTTATAATGGTAAAAACTGGAAACACTCCAGATGTTTACCAACGGTAGAAAAGAAGGGATGCCTGGGTGGCTCAGTCGGGTAAGCATTTGCCTTCAGCTCAGGTCGTGATCCCAGGGTCTTGGGATTGAGTCCCCGCATTGGGCTCCTTGCTCAGCGGGGAGCCTGCTTCTCCCTCTCACTCTATTGCTCCCCCACCACCACCACTTGTGCTCTCTCACTCTCACTCTCTCACAAATAAATAAATAAAATCTTAAAAAAAAAAAATAAATGCACCATGGTGTATACATATAATGGAATATCACAGAGCCATGAACATGAGTGAATTATGGTTTTCCACAATACTGATGAAGCACACAAACATGGTTAATGAAATAAGCCACATTGGGGCACCTGGGTGGCTCAGATGGTTAAGCGTCTGCCTTTGGCTCAGGTCATGATCCCAGGGTCCTGGGATCGAGCCCCGCATTGGGCTCCCTGCTTGGTGGGGAGCCTGCTTCTCCCTCTCCCTCTACTGTCCCCCCTGCTTGTGCTCTCTTGCTCTACCAAATAAATAAATAAAATCTTTAAAAAAAAAAGAAATAAGCCACATTAAATATATATATATATTCTATTATTCCACTTATATTAAGTTCAAAACTGACAAACCCAAACAACAGTGTTTCAGGGTATACATTCTTGGATGGTAAAACCATGAATATGAAGGCTGGGTGGTGATCAGGAGGGAGCCCGAGGAGAGCTTCTGGGGTTCTGACAGTGTTCTTGCCCCGACTGGTGGTTATAAGGACATTTGCTTCATGGTCTCACTGAACTTTACGTTTTTGTTTCATCCCCCTTTCAGGGTGTTGTATTTCACAACTGAAACAAGTTTTTTGGTTTTTTTTTTTCAAGACTTTATTTATTTGAGAGAGCGAGCAGGAGCGGGGTGAGGGGCAGAGGGAGAAGCAGACTATCCTCTGAGCAGGGAGCCCGACATGGGGCTCAATCCCAGGACCCCAGGATCATGACCCGAGCCTAAGGCAGACGCTCAACTGACTGAGCCACCCAGATACCCTGAGCTGTTTTTTTGTTTTGTTTTGTTTTGTTTTGTTTTTTTAAGTAATCTCTACACTCAGCGTGGGGCTCAAACTCACAACTCGGAGATCAAGTGTCACATGGTCCACCGATGGAGCCAGCCAGGCACCCCACAACTGAAACAAGTTTAATAGTTCACAAAAACTTTCCCGAAGTGAAAGTAGACTTGAATCTACATGTTGGAAGGGAACTCTGCATCCCCCCAAAATATGATCAAATTGGACTAAACTGAGTCACATCCTAAGAAAAGTAACTGAGTTTTAAATATAAAGATAGACTCCTTTATGCAGCTAAGCAAACAGATAAGGTTACTTACGGGGGGTGTGGGGAATCAAGCTGGCCTCATACTTTCCCACAGCAATTCAATTTTAGAAGAAAATGGAATAACAGCTACAAAATTATCATTGAAAATTGACCCAACAGACTATAAGAACATCCAGGAATCACAACATTTACATACACAAAAAATAACCAGTAAGAAGGAAGGCCTGGAAGAGAAGATCCCCATTCACAGTAGCAACAAGAAAGAGAAATTACGTAGGCTTAAGCCTTTCAAGAAATACGAAAACCAAAAAAAGAAAAGAAACATGCAAAACTCCATAAGGAGAACTAAAACACTCTTGAGAGACAAAAGTAGACCTGAACAAATGGAAAAACATTTGTTCTTAGATAGGACGACTCAACATGACAAAGATGACAATTCCAAGTTAATTTATAAATTAAAGGATGTCAACTGAAAAACACAAACAGGCTTTTTTTTCTCTGATGCTAGATAAGTTGATCTAGTTGATATGGAAAAATAAGTAAGAATAGGCATTTTATTTTATTTATTTTTATTAAAATTTTTTTTTTAATATTTTTTTATTTGACAGAGAGAGACACAGCGAGAGAGGGAACACAAGCAGGGGGAGTGGGAGAGGGAGAAGCAGGCTTCCCACTGAGCAGAGAGCCCGACGCGGGGCTCGATCCCAGGACCCCGACGCAGGGCTCGATCCCAGGACCCTGAGATCATGACCTGAGCCGAAGGCAGACGCTTAACGACTGAGCCACCCAGGCGCCCCTATTTTTATTAAATATTTTATTAAGTAATCTCTATACCCAGCGTGGGGCTTGAACCCACAACCCCGAGATCAAGAGTCTCCTGCACTCCACCGACTGAGGTAGTCGGGTACCCCAAGAATAGGTATTTCCTTTTTTCTTTTCTTTTTTTAAGATTTTATTTATGTAATTGAGAGAAAGAGACCGAGAGAGAGCATGAGCAGGGAGGAGAGGGACAAGCAGGCTCCCCACTAAGTGGGGAGCCTGACGCGACACTTGATCCCAGAACCGGGGGATCATGACCTGAGCCAAAGCAGACGCGTATCTGACTAAGCCACCCAGGTGTCCCAAGAGTAGGCATTTTCAATAAAACCCTTAAAATTAGCCGTTAGGGCGAGCTAGCCCTACCAAATATTAAAACATTTTATAGAGCTCTATAATATGTGGTATTGGTGCATAAACAGAATAATGGAACAGAACAGGAAACCCAGAGATAGACCATCATGCAGAGGCAAATTTAGCACAGTATAAAGAAGGCATATTAATTTAGTGGGGAAGGGGTGCCTGGGTGGCTCAGTTGGTTCAGTGTCTGCCTTCCGCTCAGGTCATGATCCCAGCATCCTGGGATCGAGTCCCCGCGTGGGGCTCCCTGCTCAGTGGGGAGTCTGCTTCTCCCTCCCCCTCCGCTTGCGCTCTCTCTCTAAAATAGAGAAAATCTTAAAAAAAAAAAAAAACTACTTAAAAAAATCAGTGGGCAAAAATAAAAATCTGGATAGGCGAATGGCCACTTGGGGAAAGATAAAATGGGATCCACTGTGCACTTCATGCACCAGAGTCGAAAGCGTAAAACCATGAAACCAACCTCGGAGCAAGTGATGAGGGGACGTTTTCTCTTTGTGCTGAATCATTCGCTTGTCAGCGGGGCTAGTGTGGCTCTTCCCAGAATCCCCTTCCCCCCGTTGGCCAAAAGAGGAACTCGCAGGTGGCGTGCGAGGTGGCCGGGAGGCCGTGGCTGTGACATTCTGAAGACCAGCGCGGGCAGGGCTGTGGTGACAAAGCATGCACGGGGGCCAGCGAGCTCGGTGGGTCCGCTCCTTCTCTTCTGCACCCTTCCAACGTGTGGCCTCGGGGCCACCACCGAGGGTTTGGCTGTGGTCATACCGAGGCACCAGCTCCCCCTGCGTGGCCCCACCTCAGCTTCCCTGATTGGCTGGTGGCTGCTCCCAGCCTCCAACCTTGACTTCCGGAGCTCCCCTCACACTTAGGGAAGATTGAGTTCCAATATGAGATCTTTCCGCTTCCCTGGTTGAACCCCAGGCCGATGGATTTACTGGTGCTGGAAACAAAACCCTAAAGGCGTTGGTTTGGGGTCAGCTAGAAAGTGGCAGAGCAGCAAGGAAGTTGTCATGAAATGTATTTTTTCTTTTTTTTTTTTAAGATTTTATTTACTGGGGCACCTGAGTGGCTCAGTCGTTAAGCGTCTGCCTTCGGCTCAGGTCATGATCCCAGGGTCCTGGGATCGAGCCCCGCATCGGGCTCCCTGCTCGGTGGGAAGCCTGCTTCTCCCTCTCCCACTCCCCCTACTTGTGTTCCTGCTCTCACCGTGTCTCTCTCTGTCAAATAAATAAATACAATCTTTAAAAAAAAAAAAAAAGCCACTCCATGCTAGACACAGGTCATTCCCTTTAGAATAGGATTTCTTAGTGAAGTCAAGAGCCACTGGGAACAACGAACGGCCTAGGAAACCACTCCCAGAAAGCAGATCTGGGTCCTAATCAAGAAACATTCCCTGCTTCTGGAACATTCCTGGAATATTCCCTGAACATGTGTGCCTTGCTGAATTTCAGAGTTTTTATGGGATCTGTGATTGTTTCATGTGTCCCATTCTTTCCCTTTTTGAACAGCCAGGTTTATTGTGGTTTTCCTTATCTGGTTTTAATATTGCACATTGGATGTATGGGGGGGTGGGGGTGCGGACAAAAGAGGAATCGTGTGTATTGAGTGCCATCTATATTTGAACCTGATTTAGATAATGAGATAGACTTTAAACCTGACTAATGATATTATAATGAGATAGGATCTTTGGGGACCTTGGGAAGGGGTGAGGTATTTTGCATCTGGGAAGGGTGGAGCCTCCCAGAAGGGCTATGGTAGATAGTCTCCAAACTTCCTTCCCTCTCTAACAATACATGTCACCTCTCACAGCATGTGGTGGGTTCCATCCTATCTCTTGAAACAGGGCAGATCTTCTGACTTGCTTTGACCAATAAAATGTGAAAAGAAGTGATGCTGTTGCAGTGATCGACCTAACCTTTAAGAGGACTGCGGGGTTCCACTTCATCTCTTGGAAGTCTCCCTCCATATAAGAATTCCAACTGCCCTGAGACCATCATGCTGAGGGGAAGCCCAAGCTAGCCATTCGGAGAGGCCACACAAGATGAAGAGATGCCTGGCAGGCCCTCGGACGTGCTAGCCACCTGACCATGCCCCAGACTAGCAAGTGAAAAGCCCTCTTGTATATTCCAGGGCCAGAAAACACCACCTGCAGGACAGATCTGGTTTCAGAATCATGAAAAATAACAGATTGTTTTAAGCTACTAAGTTTTGGAGCTATACACCAACAGAAAGCGACCTCAGTGATACATTGTTGAAAAGGCACGCCTGGGGCGCCTGGGTGGCTCAGTCGTTAAGCGTCTGCCTTCGGCTCAGGTCATGATCCCAGGGTCCTGGGATCGAGCCCCGCATCGGCTCCCTGCTCTGCGGGAAGCCTGCTTCTCCCTCCCCCACTACCCCTGCTTGTGTTCCCTCTCTCGCTGTGTCTTTCTCTGTCAAATAAATAAATAAAATCTTTAAAAAAAAAAAAAAAAGAAAAAAAAAGAAAAGGCACGCCTGGCTGGCTCACTTGGTGGTGTGGGCGACTTTGACCTTGGGGTTGTAAATTTGAGCCCCAGGTGGGGTGTCCAGATTACTTAAAAATAAAACTAAAAAGACAAAGAAAAGGCACAGAACAATGTATACAGTAAGCTATCGTTCATGTGAGGGAGGAAGGGAGATATGAGTATGTGCGTGTGTGTGTCTTTGTATGTGCAAAACAGATTCATTTAAAAAAATGCACAAATTAAAAAAAAAAAAAACAGATGCAATGCAGTTCCTGGCAAAATCTCAAGAGGGCTTTCTCATAGAGCTTGATAAGCGAATCTTAAAATTTATACGGTAAAACAAAGGCCAAGAATATTTAGGCACTCCTGAAAAGGTACAAGGTAGGGAATTTGCCTACCAGATATCGAGACTTATTATAATGCCATGGTAATTACCATAGTACAGTACCGGCAAAGGGACAGACAAGCAGATCAGTGGAACTAAATAGAAAGCCCAAAGACAGGACTGTAAATGGGTGTTTGAGCCCATAGGAGGTGAGGAAGGTGTTCAGAGGACATATCTCTTGAAACATACATACTGAAATGTTTACATGTGCAAACATATGATTTGTTTGAAATAAGGATGTGGAGGGCGCCTGGGTGGCTCAGTCGGTTAAGCGTCTGCCTTCGGCTCAGGTCATGATCTCAGGGTCCTGGGATCAAGCCCTGCATTGAGCTCCTTGCTCAGCGGGGAGCCTGCTTCTCCCTCTGCCTGCAGCTCCCCCTGCTTGTGCTCTCTCTCTGACAAATAAATAAATAAAATCTTAAAAAAAAAGATTTACTTACTCTGAGAGAGAGAGGGCATGTGGGAGGGGCAGAGGGAGAGAGAATCTTAGGCAGACTCTGCACTGAGCACAGAGCCAGACATGGGGCTCGATCTCACCACCCCAAAATCAGGACCTGAGATGAAACCAAGAGTCGCCGCTTAATTGATTGCACCACCCAGGCACCCCGAAGCCTTCTAATTAAATCATCACTTCTACTTATTTGGAAAGCCTCCTTCAGACTTAGTTTCTTCTGTAAAACAGGCATAATTGCTACCTTATGGGGTTATTGTGAAAATTACATGAAATTATCTAGGCTCGAGATGCAAGGAACGGAAATCTTTCTTTTTCAAATTACATTAGACAACAGCTCCAGCACCTGGTGGGAATCTAATCTTACCTGGGGGGTGGGGGGTGGGAAAGAGCCCCCCCCCTTTCTGCATCATCATAAGACTCTCCCATGCTCCCACAGTCCCAAGAAGGTCACTGGAGATTAAGAACACCTAAGGGACACATCCACCAATTGCAACGTGTGGACTTTAGGTGGATCCTGAGCCAGACCAATGGACCATAAAAACACACTCTTGAGCAAACCAAGAAAATGTCAACAAGGATCGAGTATGGGAAGATGCCAAGGTGTGATAATGGTATTGTGCTTGGGTTCCAAAAAACATGCTTATCTTTTAGAGATACAGCCTAAAATATGTGTGGCTAAAATGGGATCATGTCTAGGATTTGCAGTAACAAAATCCAGTGGTGGAAATGGAGAGGAGATGGATACAGGGGTAGCTGGCTGGTAGGTCCAAGGGAGTTCATTGTTCTCCTGTTCTACTTTTAGGTACGTGTGAAATCTTCCATGGAGTGGGGAGGGAAGGGAGAGGAGCAGGGAGGGAGGGAAAGATGGAGGAGGGAAGATGCTGGGAACATTCCCTGCCAGGTAGAGAAGAGCTCCCTTCTCTCAGAGCACAGCTCAGCTCTGCGTGGGGACGCGGGCTGCCTCCTGCAAGACATAACGTTGCTCGCCCACGGGAGCTTCAGAGGACAATGGTTCCCCACACCCTGCCACTTTTGCGCAGCCTTTTTGGGGGTCAAACCCACCCAAAAGGCTGCTGTATCAGTCTGAGCAGGTTCAGGCCCCGGTCCCTCCTGGATCCCGCAAGCCCTGTACTTCTCAGTCCCGGGAAACCATGCATAAGAGGTGGGGCCACTTCCCTTTCTCGACGCCCTCAAAGACCACAGCAGTCCCTCCTCCCTCTTGAAATACACCAAACATTTCCGCCCCTTTGGGCACAGCCTGGCAGCCCTCGGGGAGCTCTGATCTGAGAACCAAAGAGCCTGGCCACCCCTCCCCCACCCCCCTGCCCCTTCCTCCCAGTAATTCCTGTTCTTCCCCCAGCCAAATGCAGACAAGACTTCTTGCTCTAGAAGTGCCACGATAAACGTGAAGTGCCACGGGTCCCCATGCTACCAGTAACGGGAACCTCCAGGGCGTCCCCAGTACTGAACGGCAGCCGTCCCTTCCCTCCAGGAGGAGCTCCTCGCGCATCCACCAGCTCTTACTGCCCCCTTGTGGTCACTTGCTTCCCATCACTGTTCTCGCCAGATTCCCGCCCCCCCCCCCCCCCCCCCCCCCCCCCCCCCCACTAGCCAAAAAACCCCCCCCCCCCCCCCCCCCCCGCAAACCTTACACTGGGCCAGCCTTCAGAGGGGTAGACATTTGGCTCCATAGTGAGAAAACTTCGTTCATACATGAGTATCTTCCCATTTCTTTGCTCTTTAAAAACTTTATTGGTTGAGATTTTTTTCTTTTTTTAAGATTTATTTGAGAGAGAGCACGAGCGGGAGGGGCAGAGGGAGAGGAAAGACAATTTCAGACAGACTCCGCACTGAGCGAGGAGCCCCACGCCGGGCTCGACCTCAGGACCCCCGAGATCACGACTTAAGCCAGAACCAAGAGCCCACCGACTGCGCCCTGAAATTTCTCAAAGGTGGGGATAAAGAAACCTTGCGAGGTGGCGATGGGGAAAGGGGTCGGGATAAATGCTCCCTGCTTCTATATAGGTGACAGAAGCTCTAATTCCTATAAAAATGCCCCCAGCGGACACTGCACTTGCTCCTAGTGTGGTGTGACTGGATCTAACTCCCACGCACCTTTTTCGGGGGCCCTGGTCGCTGTCGGTGACTTAGCCTCTGGTCACAGCAGAACAGCGTGTCACAGCAGAACAGCGTTTGGAGGCGCAGTGTGAACTGGGGCGGCAGTGGTATCCCAGGCTGGGGCAGGCCACGTGACCCTCCTGTTTGCTGCCTCCACTTCAGGGGTACGGAGGGTGAGGTTCTAGACCCCAGGGAGAGGAGGGCACAGGCAAACGATCTGATGAAACCAGTTGGTGGCTGGACCACTGTTTTCTCTCTTTTTTTTTTTAATTTAATTTATTTATCTGAGAGAGAGAGAGAGCACCCATGAGCAGGGGAAGCAGCAGAGGGAGAGGGAGAAGCCGACTTCCCGCTGAGCGGGGAGCCGGACGCGGGACTCGATCCCAGGACTTTGAGATCATGACTTGAGCGAAAGGCAGACGCTTAACCAACTGAGCCACCCAGGCGCCCCTGGCCCAATCCTTTCCGCCTGGTGTGAGCCGGTTCTCAGCACCCCAGAGAGCAGATCTGTCCCCAGCTGCTCCAGATGTCTTACCCCTGAGCAGACAGCGCCAAAACAGCAGGAATCCTTCCAACTTACTCCTACAGTCTAGAAACCATGTCCTCTGCCTCATCGCTGTAGCGTAAAGCACCGGACAGTTGGGTGGCTTTTTGTTTTGTTTTGTTTTTTGTTGTTTTTAAATGTATTGCAATGCAAGTGCCAACTTAAGCTTTTGATTAAGCTTTAGACTGCGGAGGCACACGTCAAAGACTGCTATCTTGAACAAACCCATTACCAGCCTTGTGACTTGGTACTGAGCCGGCCTGAGTCCCGGCAGATCCTTTTACAGACCTTTGCTCTGGCCACTTGTTTTTCTTCCCAAGCTGAGCTCTAATTCCCCTTCTTGGGTTTTACGTTCACCGACAAAGAGTGAGCCCAAGAAACCGAGGCCCCTACCCTTGACCTCAAGAGCAGCAGAACCCCAGGTTCTCCCTCTACCTGTAACCTTGACGGTGTGGCCCCAGGCATGGCGTGTACCCTCCAGGACTCGTAATAAACCCTGCTTTCTTTTTTCAAAGTTTCCTGGGTTTTGCTGAGATGTGTCTTGCAGTCCTATCAGGAACCACAAGGGCTGGTCCAGCCACATCCCTAGTTATTGAGATGCTAAGATGAGCACCAAACACCTGCTTTGCCCAAAGGTGCCTTTCTTTCTCTCTGGCTTCTGGAATTCACCATCAGCAATGTGCCTGCAAGGTAGTGTTTTCCCATGACTTGGAGGAAAGCTTGCCTTTCTGACTGGTGCAGCTACAGCTCTGGAGAACTGGGAGGGAGGCCCGTGCAGCGTAGATGCCCAGGCTGAGTAGCCAATAGTCCCAGATTCAATAACCACACGTCCTTGGGAAACCCGGCTAACCCCCAAAGCCTCTTTTCTCAGCTCTAAAAGAAGGAGAACACCAGCACCCACCCCAAGAGTGTTGGTGTGATATGTGTGGAGGATGGTTGAGATATGCCCATATCACTGTTTCCATGTGCAAAGTAAATGTGGTCAAGTGCATCTCCTTCACAAGTCATGGGGGTGGGGGCTGGGGTGTCAAGACTTCAGCCCAGCAACTCAATCTCCTCTGGTCCAAACCATCTCTTCCGTGTCCCTTTGCATGTACAACTTTGAATTCGGGATGTCTGACAGTCTCTTCAGCGACCATCTCTTTCAGATGAACTTTCTGTCATTTGATGGAAATGATATTGTAGCCCATCCTTGTGTGCCTCTCCAAGATGGCACCGGGGTGCACGTGGGAGTAGGGGCAGAAGGGCCAGGAATCCACTGCACATCCACGCTGATCCCTGCAGCAGAGGGTCAATCTGGTTTGGTCTGGCCGTGGATATGTGAGTGTTGGGGGGTGACTGGTCCCATCTGACCTTTGGGCCACTACTGAAGTCTCTGGGTCCAGCCATTTGCCTGTGACCATAAAGGCCATGCATCTTGCAGCCCATCTGTCCCTACCCTAGACCTGTCTGCTGGCCCACTGGCCCCCTCAACCCTTTCATGTTCTCCCCATGAGGTAGGTGGGAACTTCTGGATCCCTGCATGCCTCCCCCAGGCCATCAGGAGCCAGAAACCCTGTCTCAGGCTCATCTACCAGCTGCTTCCCCCTGCCCTTGTGTTAGGGACAGAATGTTAGTGCCCCCTCCATCATATGTTTAAATCCCAACTTCTGGGGCGCCTGGGTGTCTCAGTTGGTTGAGCATCCGACTCTTGATTTCGGCTCAGGTCATGATCTCAGGGTCGTGGGATCGAGTCCCACGTCGGGCTCCACGTTCAGCGGGAAGTCTGCTTACGATTCTCTCTCTCCCTCGCCCTCTGCCCCTCCCCCCACTCGAACTCTCTCTAAAATAATAAATAAATAAATCTTAAAAAAAAAAAAAAAGAAACCTAACTTCCAATGTGAATGGGATCAGTGTCCTTATCAAAGAGACCGGAGAGAGTCCCCCTGCCCTCTCTGTATGTAAGGACACAGCAGGAAAACCACCTGCAGCCCAGAGGAGGGCCCCCGCCAGCACCCAGACATGCTGGCACCCTAATCTCAGACTTCCAGCTTCCCAAACTGTGAGAAATACATTTCTGTTGTTCACAAGCCACCCAGTCTGTGGTTTTGTCGTAGCAGCCTGAACTGACTCAGACACCTGCGACTGCTCTCCTGCTCCTCCCTGGATGTATCTATCAGGCCTCCCAGACCGTGCTTTCACCCTGACATGGAAGCAAATGGAACATTCGCCTCTGACCTCTCGATCCTCTCTCGGCCTCTCTGCTCCTGCCCTCATTCTTTTTTTTTTTTTTTTTTAAGATTTTATTTATTTGACAGAGAGCACAAGCAGAGGGAGAGAGAGGGAGAAGCAGGCTCCCTGCTGAGCAAGGAGCCCGATGTGGGGCTCGATCCCAGGACCCTGGGATCATGACCTGAGCCGAAGGCAGATGCTTAACAACTGAGCCACCCAGGCGCCCCTCCTGCCCTCATTCTGTGGGGGCAGGAGGAAGGGACATGCTGGACCTCCCTCTGCCATAGTCCCTTTGGCTCAGGGCCTTCGTGGGATCACTCAGTTTCTTCTATGATCTGGCCCATTGGGTCTCCAAACCGAGCCTGTTCGGGCGCCTGGCTGGCTCAATTGGTAGACCGTGTGACTCTTGATCTTGGGGTCGTGAGTATTGGGCCCCATGGAGGACGGAGAGATTACTTTAAAAATAATAAGAAGATTTAAAAAACAAACACGCAGGGCACCTGGGTGGCTCAGTTGGTTAAGCATCTGCCTTTGGCTCAGGTCATGATCCTGGGGTCCTGGGATCGAGTCCCACATTGGGCTTCCCACTTAACAGGGAGTCTGCTTCTCCCTCTCCCCCCCATCGTGCTCTCTCTCTCTCTCTCTGTGTCTCTCTCTCAAATAGATAAAATCTTGAAAGAAAGAAAGAGAAAGAAAGAAAGAAAGAAAGAAAGAAAGAAAGAAAGAAAGAAAGAAAGAAAAACTGTGTGTACCCTCTTACACATTTTTAAGATGACATCTAAAATAATCACTAAATAGATTTTTGCAAAGGGATAGAATTTCCCACCTTTGTAAATACTAATATTTAACATAAAAAACTGTTAATGTCAGTCTTCTAAATGTATCCAGTGGAATCTAAATATCATGGGACACCTGGGTGGCTCAGTTGGCTAAGTGACCGACTCTTGATTTTGGCTCAGGTCATGATATTGGGGTCGTGAGACTGAGCCCCGAGTCGGGCCCACTGCGGGGCATGGAGCCTGCTTAAAAGACTCTCTGTCCGGGCGCCTGGGTGGCTCAGTTGGTTAAGCAACTGCCTTCGGCTCAGGTCATGATCCTGGAGTCCCGGGATCGAGTCCCGCATCGGGCTCCCTGCTCGGCAGGGAGTCTGCTTCTCCCTCTCCCACTTCCCCCCTCTTGTGCTCTCTCTCTCTCAATAAAATAAATAAAATCTTTAAAAAAAAAAAAAAAGAGTCTCTCTGTCCCTCTCCCTCTGCCCCTCCCCTCCCCACTCTCTCTCTCAAAATAAATAAGTAAATAAATAAATAAATATTGAAACACTTTTTACCCATTATCTTCAAGTTTTTTTTTTTTAAGGTTTTATTTATTTATTTGACAGAGAGAGACACAGCGAGAGCAGGAACACAAGCAGGGGGAGTGGGAGAGGGAGAAGCAGGCTTCCAGCTGAGCAGGGAGCCCAATGAGGGACTTGATCCCAGGACCCTGGGATCATGACCTGAGCTGAAGGCAGACACTTAACCGACTGAGCCACCCAGGCGCCCCTATCTTCAGGATTTTAAATCCACGAACAACCTCTTCTTCAACATTTGGAAATTTTACATTTTTTCCTTTTTCTCCTTAAATTCATGTTTCCATTCCACATCCTCTGTATATATTCGCCATAAGGGGATGTATTTTTAGGCTTTAAAGTCTTTTATCGACCTTTATCATATTTAGCTAGAACAAAAAAGTATATAAACTGAAATACTGAAGTTTACTTTATTCCTGATCAACTGTAAATCCTAAGTGTTAAACATGTCTTCTGAATTGAATTATTAATACAAATAGAATGAGTACACATTTGACCAAAACGACAGAAATACAAATTTTGACAAATAATTCTTAAACATAAAAAGCATCTTTTATTGAGGTATATACTGCTTAAAACAAATTGATCTGGTGCTAGCAATTCTTTTTTATAATAAAATATATTAAACATTTTGTAAGATGAAAACTGTAATTAGAATAGTTTATACGATTTGATAAAACAGGTTACACTCCATTCTTGAAAAACACGAAGAATCTGAAAGAAATACGGAAATACTGGGGTGCTTGGTTGGCTCAGTTGGAAGACCATGTGATTCCTTTTTTTTTTTTTTTAAGATTTTATTTATTTATTTGAGAGAGAGAGAGAGCATGAGAGGGGTGAGGGTCAGAGGGAGAAGCAGGCTTCCCGACAAGCAGGGAGCCCGATGCAGGACTCGATCCCTGGGCCCCGGGATCATGACCTGAGCCGAAGGCAGATGCTTAACCAACTGAGCCACCCAGGCATCCCAAGACCATGTGATTCTTGATCTCGGGGTTGTGAGTTTGAGCCCCATGTTCGGTATAGAGATTACTTAAATAAATAAACAAAAAAAAAGAAATATGGAAATAGCATCTGTCAGTTTCAGCCAATGTGTCCTGAAAAGGCTGGTATTCCCAGAGACCAAGCACATTGCTCAGCATCACTAACCTCCACGGTACCTGCTTTCAGAGGCTCGTCCCCCCTAACTAAGGATAATTCTTCGGATGAGCGCTGAGAACACAGAGCTGCCTCCCAGGGATGTGTTTCCTACCTGTGATCTTTGCTTTGCTCCTAGGGAATTTGTTCAAGAGCAGTGCATTTCTAGACAAAAGGAGAGGTGAGTAAGACAGTAGATCTTAAAAGCTCTCATCACAAGAAAAATATGTTCATTAACTATGTATGGTGGCGGCCATTACCTAGATTTTTTGTGCTGATCATTTCGTAATATAGAAAAATATCAAATCATAATGTTGTACACCTGAAACTAATATAATGTTATAGGTTAATTATACCTCAATTTAAAAAAAAAGGAAAAAAGGAGAGGTTGAAAAGGTAAAGCAGGGGCGCCTTGGGTGGCTCAGTTGGTTAAGCGTCTGCCTTCAGCTCAGGTCATGGGATCGAACCCCACATGGGCTCCCTGCTCAGCAGGGAGTCTGCTTCTCCCTCTCCCTCTGTTACTCCCCCTGGTTGTGCGCTCTCTCTCTCTCTCTCAAATAAATAAATAAAATCTTTAAAGAAAAAAGATTTTTTTCAGATTCTATGTATTAGTCAATAAAGTAGTAAAACCTATTTTCTGGTTTCCCCAGCCCCCACTCCTGGAAAGACACTGTGCACCCCAGAAGTTTGTGTACCCTTGATTTGAAGACATCTGAGCATGTCTACGGGGCCTGGGGCCTAAACAAGTTTACAAAATCCTTCCCATTTTCAATCCTGTCGGCTCTCAGCTCTGAGCTGGAGTAAAAGCTTTGGATTCCAGCAGCAAGACCAAGGCAAAAAAAAAAAAAAGACTTTGGCAGGGAGGTCACATCCAAAGGAAAGCAAGAGAAAAAAAATCATAATAACACAATTCAAAACTCTTGCCCGCATTATGCCTGTAAAGTGCTCAGCGCAGTGAGTGGCTAAGCAGTAAATAAAGGGGAGAACCTAGCAGACAGATTTCACATGCACACGCCTCAGTGCCCATTGCGGTTCTGAGCCTCAAATGTCATTCACTGTGGGCTTTAGTAGCTTGGTGCAGAGCTGTTCCTGCCAAGTGAACAAGGTAAGATTTCCACCACCCAGATGTGAACAGTGTACACACTGTGCCCACCCCCCCAGCCACTCTGGCAGCCCCCTCCCCCCTTCCCAGAGCCACTGTGTCCTCTAAGTACTGAAGGACACCACTGCGGGCTTCAGGCAGGGGAGATGGAGATGGAGAGTCCCTGGTAGGTGGCTGGGAGCCTGCCAGTCACCCCGGGTGGTCGCTCCAGTCCCCCTCCCCTGACTGCAAGCTGGGATCTGGGGAAGAAAAGGCAGAGAAAGGCTCAGAGCAGAGGAAGCTCACCCTTCCGCCTACCCTGGCTGGAAGCTCCTGGAGAGCTGGCCCCTCTTTGCTAACCAGCAACCCTCAAGGAGAATGAACACGAGGGCTGGAGTCAGGCAGACCCGGACACCCATACGGCCCTGCCTGGTCGCCCACAAAGCCAACAGCCGCCAACTACTCTGCCTTGGCGGTCTACCCCCCTCCTCCGCATGTGCGGATTGGAAGCGCCTCATCTGATCATCACAGCCATTACCCGATTAACCGCGACGCCCAAGGAAGAGCTGCCGCCCTGCTCCAACGGGCTGCTCCGCATGGTCATTCCCCTCACCCCCCACGCTCTGTCCCCTTGATTTTATAACCCAAGCCACGTTGGGACAGCCTCTTCCCGTATCCGATTTCATCTCCCCACCCTCTTGAGAGCTACCTTTTTTCATCATCTCCAGGGTCAAGACCTCGGTCTGTGCTGTACTGACCTCGTTCTGTCCGACAGTGAACACTCTGCCTTTCCCACTGGTCCATAACTGAATCGCGGGAAAGACAGACTCTATGAAGGCAGATACCTCCCTCCTCCAATGAAACCCAGGGGAAGGAGGAGGGCCCAAGTTTTGGGGTTGGAAAAATTGCAATTAACATACAGCAGCTGCAGGCGGAAGGCGCGCTCGTGGCAAAGACTGTCCTGCAGGGGGTGCTGTCCCCTCAGTGACCCTCAGCCGCCCTGGCGGTCGGCGAGGAGTTTGGCTTTTTGCCCGGCTCAGTCCCGAGTGCTGGGAGGTGATTTACTAAGTGTGTAATTATTAAAATGTTTGCTTTGCTATAAGCAGTCCCAGAGAGCTCAAGCAAATAACACTCTTCTTTAAAGTTACAAGAAAGTACATGTATCCTGCAACACACACACACACACACAATTATTTTAGAAATACGCCATCAAACCACTTCTACAAGCTTTAGCAAAGTTCAGGGATTGGTGAGCAGTTCTTAGCCTTGGAAAATGCTGTTAGTGGGTACTGCAATCTAAGCCCCTTAAGTGTGTGTGGTAATGTTATGGATTTGATACATGATTAGGTATGTTTTTTCTAATCGTAGTCAGTTTCAGGTTTCCTTTTTTCCCCCTCTCTTTTGGTTTAACTTTACTTTTAGGGATATGAAAAACAATTTTGTGATTCTAAAGTAAAAAACTATATAAAAAAGTGAACTCAGAGAAGTCTATTCCTTTAATTCCAACCTGTGGGTGTTTTCCCCCCCACCTAGTGATTCTCGGGCACCAACGGGGCATGCTGTGATTCAACTCAGTTCGACACTGTCTACAAGGAGAGTCAGACGCCACAGGGTGAGGGCTCAACCCGATAAGCCCACCCCCACCCCCACCCCTTCAGATGCTAATCCCAAATCCAGGTAGTCGCCTGTGCTTTTAACTGATTGGCTACAGACGGCAGGTTCCAATGACCTCCTCCTGGGTTTTTATGAACTTGCTTGAAGAGCGGGTCACAGAATTCAGGGGAACACTCCCCTTACTAGATTCCCAGTTTATTATAAAAGACAGAACTCAGGAACAGCCAGATGGAAGAGATGCATCGGGCAGGGTATGGGGAAGGGGCGCGGAGCGTCCGTGACCTCTCCAGGAGCGCCGTTCTCCCCAAATCTCCCTGTGTTCACCCACCCGGACGGATGCTCTCAGAACCCCATCCTTTTGGGTTTTATGGAGGCATCATGACGTAGATGTGAGTGATGAAATCACCGGCCACTGGTGAGATTGGTTCAACCTCCAGCGCCTCTCCCCTCCCCTCAGTTCAGAGAATAGGACTGACATTTCCAACTCTCTAATCACATGGTTGGTTCTCCTGGCAATCAGCTCCCCCCTTAAGGGGGGGGTCCCCAAAGTCGCCTCATTAACATAACAAAAGACACCTTGGAGGCTCTCACCACTTAAGAAATGCAGAGGGTTTTAGGAGCTCTGAGGCAGAAATTGGGACGAAGACCAAATATGTATCTGTTGTTACAAGTCACAGTATCACAGCTCCCTTTCCCATCTTGGAAGTATATTTACAGTAGCTGCCTCCAGTAAGTCCTCCACGCCCACTGCTCTGGCCTCCACTCTGTCTCTTGGATGGAGGACTCAGCCGTCCAGGTGTCTGTCAGGGCATCGGGGGGCCCGGAGCAGGCAGGGCCCCTCCACGTCATGCAATGAGACTTAAAATCGGGTAAGTCAGGCTTCTGGCCATCTGGGCAGGACCAGAACCCCGGCCTTGGGCACACTCCCTCCAGGAATGGTAAGGCCTCTGGCAGGGCATTGGCGGGGGGAGGCGCCCACCTTTATCCAGCTGCTTCTACCAACCGGCGGTGTTTTTCCCTCTAAATCTTTACAACCCTGTAGGAGGGGTACTTTACCACGGGAGACACAGAGAGGCACGTGAAGGTTAAAAGACCCGACGGCCCCGACCCAAAGCCCCCGCTTATCACGCTGCACCACAAAAAACATCCTGCCCCTCCTGCTACTCACTTGCATCCTAAATTCCCCACTTGTCCCACCAGCAGCCAGCTTCCAAGCCATCTTTAGCTCTTCCGGCTCCTAACCCCTGGCATCCTGTCTGTGGGCACAGAATCCAGCCCTCCAGGGCTGGAAGAAACTACAAAGGGCATGCAGTTTGGCTGCCCACGCAACGATCGGATTCCCTGTAAAGCGTGGTGGCGAAGCACCTGCCCACGCTCAGCCCAAATGCTGCCCCCCAGCTCCGTGCCAGGGAGTTGGCCACTTCCTGACATTATCAGTTGCATCTTGAAGCGGTTCTGATCTTCAGGAGTCCGCCTTATGTGGCGCTCAGTCGGCCTCCCAGCTGTCTCTCCTTCCCACCTCCTTCACACACGTTTCCACCAGTCCTAGATTTTTTCTGGGGATTCACAGAACAGACTTGTCCCCCCCCCCAATCTTAGTCCTTTATTTTCTTTTATTTTTTAAGATTTATTTATTTATTTGAGAGAGCGCGCATGCAGGGTGAGAGAGGGGCAGAGAGAGAGAGAGACTCCCAAGCAGACTCCATGCTGAGCGCAGAGCCCGATGTGGAGCTAGATCCCGCAACCCAGAGATCAGGACCTGAGCTGAGATCATGACTTGAGCTGCAATCAAGAGTCAGACGCCCAACCGACTGCAATACCCAGGCGCCCCCCCCCATCTTAGTCCTTTAAATGTGAAGGCTAGGATCATGCCCCCAGAGGGTGAATATCCCCCATGGCTCCAGACCCAGACCATAGGACATGGTTTCAAGTCACTAGCCAGTCTGGCCCCTACTCAAACACGCTCCGGTTTATCCAAATCAAGCATGGTAAACTCTGCCTGTGAGGGTCAAGCGAGTGACCGCAGTGAGTGAGGTGGGTAGGGCGCAGAACAGGGAGTGGTGGGGACTGTGGCAAAGAGAGTAGTCTCCCGTCTATTGCAAACAGCAATCTCAGTATCAGCCAATGGTTGCCATAAAGAAGGGAGGCTCCGCATGGCCAGATCTCATTTTCCAGCAGCAACAGGAAATTTAGATTTGAAACGCCTGCATTTTTTTAGGTCCGTGATTCATTTAACACATGTGCACGCCTGCATTATAGGAGTCCAACACTAGGCAGGCAAACAAAAACTGTGGGCACCAGTATGCAACTTCTATTTTTCTTTTTCTTTTTTTTTTTTAAGATTTTATTTATTTACTTGAGATAGTGAGTGCACGAGAGGGGTGAGGGTCAGAGGGAGAAGCAGACTCCCAGCAGGGAGTCCGCCTGCAGGGCTCAATCCTGGGACTCCAAGATCAAGACCTGAGCCGAAGGCAGACACCACCGACTGAGCCACCCAGGCGCCCCCACCAGTATGCAGCTCCCACAGGCGTGTGAACACGTGACCTGTCCCATCCATCCCTCCTTGGGAAGGCCTATTCCCTCCCCCCCCCATATTCACCATTTCAGGTCTTTATCATTTGTCACCCGCCCAGGCCCGGAGTGTCCTGACCAGCCAACCGTCTCTCCTTCCCCAGCCCTCCTCACCATGGCCCAGTGCACCCCCTGTCACCAAGGCCCCTGCCCTAGGACCTGCCGTGGCCAGGCCTCAGTCAGCCAGGTCTGGCTCTTTCTGGAGAGCAGGACCCCTCAGCCTCTCCCCTCTTCTGACTCCATACCTGTGCTCAAGCCAGGCCTCCCTCTAGGAGGCTCAGCGCTGATCCCACATCTTAGGCTCTTCCACATCTGCTCCTCTTATCTTTCCAGCAAATAAGAACTCAGAACGTGGAGACTGGCAGACCTGGGTCTGAATCCATCTCTGCCATGTCTTACCTGGTGAAGTCATGCAGCCTCTCAGCCTCTGGAAAGTGGAGCTAATGGCTTTCACCTGTCAAGCTGGTGACACGAAGCAACGAGGCAATGTCTGCAAAGGTTCTAAGTAAACTGGGAAGAACAGCTGGGAGAAGCGCCAGTTCCCAGGGGAGGAGATTCCAGACCAGCCACCAGACTGCGGGAGTCCAGGGAGACCCGGAATGTTCGGCAAGTAGCTCCTGAGCAGCTACTCTGGGCCAAGATGAAGGCTCAGTCCTTGAAGTAAAGGCTGTCAAACCACCTTGAAACCTCCCACCACTGGCCCTCGGCTCAGTCCGCCACCCGCCCTCCCTCTCTGTGCACACCCTCACCCTTTCCACACCTGCTCACTTCCCTTCCCAGACTCTGCCCGTCCCTTCCTGGGACATGTTCGTTCACTTACTCCTTCATGCATTACACAATGATTTATTCAAGAGTTACCCGATGTTCTGAAAACAAACACCAGAATCCCTGCCCCTCGTGGGTCTTATATTCTAGTAACTCTGGTAACTCATTACATCACTTCTTTGCTTTAACAATTCCACTGGTTGCCAGTTACTTACACCTTTGTCGAACATCTTAAACTTGGCCTTGGGGACAGGTCAGGACCTGGCTTCCCCCCTTTTCGGTCTCTACCCGCTCCCCTAGGAAAGAAGGCTCTCACGGGCTGCAAGGGCCCCACACCCCCCCCAGACTGGGTGCCTTTGCTCTGGTTGTTGCCTCAGTCCCACAAAACCGCCTGCCAAGTGAGAGGCAGCTGAGTTTTCTCAGTAGGGGAACCTCTTCTCAGCCCTGCCCGCAGCCTGGGTCAGGGGCCTCTCCTCTCCAGGGCGCTCCCAGAGGTTAACTGTCCTTGTTCTTTCCCCAGCATCTGCACCATGGATGCTCAGCCTTGGGAATCTATTTGCATGTGTCCACACGCACTGAGGAAGTGGCTGGTAATGTATCAGTCGTTTGTGGATGGCCAAAGAAGTGAGCGGAGAGCACCCTTCAGAGGAGAGATTACAGAGAGGGTCTCATGGGGGATGTCCATGTGGCCTGGGCCAGGATGAATGAGCAGGACGTGATCACAGAGAGGAGAATCACCTACTGGGTGGCTGGAGGGAGCAGCGGGTGAGGCGACAGGATGGTGTAGGGGCGCAAAAGTCTCCTTCCTTCTGAGGTCTTTGGCTGGTCTAATAATTAAACTGATGCAAGATGAACAGGAGAAAAGCATACAGAAGTTTAATAACATGTATACCTCCTGTATACAAGGGAGAGACCCAGGAAAACTGAGGAACACCCCTCCCACCCCACCCCAGCTCCTCGCTCCCCACCCCTCCCCACCAAATGGCCCAAGCTCCTCATCTTAAATACCATCTTCAGCTAAAGACAAAGGATGTTGGGGGTGGGAGTCAGTTATGGGAGGGTTTACCAGGAAAAGCCCGGTAAACAAGAGTCAAGTTGTAATGCAGATTTAAATGCGGGCCTTATCCACCAACAGCAGATCCTAGAGATTTGGATCTTCCTCTTCCTGGTACTTAAGGGGAGACAGCCTAACAAATGATTTCTCTTGTAAATGTTTCTTACTAAAGGGTAACCTACTTAGTTTCCAGAACTTCGCCTGTGGCTGCTTTTTTTTGTTTTGTTTTTTTAAGATTATTTATGTATTTGAGAGAG
>NW_022589735.1:24081921-24100528 GCF_004348235.1 Phoca vitulina
GGGGGTGCCGAGGGCGAGGGAGAAGCAGGCTCCCCACAGAGCAGGGAGCCTGCGGGGCTCAATCCCAGGACCCTGAGATTGTGACCTGAGCCAAAGACCAATGCTTTGCTTAACTGACTGAGCCATGCAGGTGCCCCGTGTCTATTGTTTCTGAACAATAACCAGCATTTAAAATATATATATATATAGCCAGCATAAAATAATCAATATGCCAAAGAGGCATATTTGGGGGTGATCTATTTTGCCCCCCTTCAGGGGCCAGACGCATCATGGGACACACTAAGGAGCCATCCAGCATGCCATGGGCGAGGATAGGAAGGCAAGAAACAGAACAGAGAAAGAAGGTGGGAGGGAGGTCACCTGCCCGGGGAAAGGCCTGGAGAGCCAAGCTGGGGAATCTGATCTCAGCAGGCCAGGGGTCAAAAGCTCAGAGGGGACAAGGACAGGTTATGGAGATGAGGCCCAGGGGATCCAGGATAAGGGGAGACTGGGGCCTTCTAAAAAGGAGAAGCAGGAGCACCTGGGGGTCTCAATCGGTTGAGCTTCCGACTCTTGCTTTCAGCTCAGGTGGTGATCTCAGGGTCGTGAGATCGAGCCCCCCGTCAGGCTCCACGCTCATGGGGGAGTCTGCTGGAGATTCTCTCCCTCTCTCTCTGCCCTTCCCCTGCTTACGCATGCTCTCTCTCTCAAATAAATAAATCAATCTTAAAAATAAAAAATAAAAGGCGCCCAGGTGGCTCAGTGGTTGAGCTTCTGCCTTCCGCTCAGGTCATGATCCCAGGGTCCTGCGATCAAGCCCCTCATCGGGCTCCCTGCTCAGTGGGGAGTCTGCTTCTCCCTCTCCCACTCCTCCTGCTTGTGTTCGCTCTCTCTCGCTGTGTGTGTGTGTGTCTCTCTCTCTGTCAAATAAATAAATAAAATCTTTAAAAAAAATAAAATTAAAAATAAAAATAAATAAATAAATAAATAAAAAGGAGAAGTATTCTCAGCTCCTTAGTGATGAAGACAACGTGGATAAACAGGCTCAAGGCTGCCGTGGCCTCATACTTCCTTGAGAAGCCGGAAACCCAGTCTTTGTAGTGAACTGTCCTGATTGCACACACACACCGCAACCCCCAACAAAACATGATCCCGGGACTGCAGTTTGCAGCCTCGGGGGGAAGGGGTTTGGGCGGCAATATCAGAGCTGTGCACCGGCCTGCTAAGGCTGGTGACTGGCGTGGAAAATGGCCCGGAAGGGTCCAGAGTGAAGGCAGGGGACTGCTGCAAAGGGGCGGCCGTCCTTGCTGCGGGCCTGAGTCAGGGGTGGGGTAAAACGGAGAGGGGTAAGGTTGCCAGACAAAATACATAAATCCCCTAGTTAATTTTAATTTTAGATAAAAAACTTTTTTTTCTGGAGTAGAGCTGACACTCAACGTTACGTTAGTATCAGGCGTACAACTTAAGTGACGCAAAACAAATTTTTTTTGGATTAAAAAATGGTACAAAAAATAACTTCGTTTATCTTAACTTCCAACTTACTTGGGGGTTCTGTATTTTTTTTTAAGATTTATTTATTCGTTTATTTATTTGAGAGAGAGAGAGGACATGAAGGGGGGAGGGTCAGAGGGAGAAGCCAACTCCCCGCTGAGCAGGGAGCCGGACGTGGGACTCGATCCCGGGACTCCAGGATCAGGACCTGAGCCGAAGGTAGTCGCTTAACCAACTGAGCCACCCAGGCGCCCCTAGGTGTTCTGTGTTTTTATTTGCTAAATAAACCTGGCCATTCTAGAGAGGGGCCCTATGGCAAACAACCAGGTATATGGGGAGTGGGCGGCCGCGGTGGTGCAAGGTGTCCGGTGGACGAGGTCAGGGCAGCAGCACCTCCCTGGGGTGCCTGGTGAGGGCAGACGGGACCCCATAAACCCAGGCAGCCATCCTGGAGGAAAGAGCCAATTGAATCCCAGACGTCCCCACCCCGCCTCCTGGCCCCAGGCCATTCTCTGCAGGGTGACTCTTAGGCTGGGCTCCGGAACAACAAGGAGACTCTGGGTCCCTGGAGGAGGAAAAACGGAACCCCTTTCTCGGGGTCTCTTCCCACAGCACAGCCTAGCGCTGCCTGCCTCCCCTCGTCCCGGTCCTCTGCCCCCTGCTTAGGAGGATGGCTCCCCATCCCTCAGATCTCCCAGACCAGCCTTGTGCTGGAGTGGGTGGGTGGGCTGGGTGTTGTAGTGCGGGTGGGGGTCCGCCTGGCCCGCTACTCCTCCTCCTTGAACTGCCTTCACCAAGGGCCTTCAGCCTTGACCTTGAGCCCTGTTCTGTCTCCAGACATCTCATTACCTCTGGGGCTTCAGTGACCATCTGTATGCTGAGTACTAAAGCAGGATTTTGATCCTGCCTGTTTGAACGCCAAGGGCATATCTGACCTGCTATACTGGGCATCCTTTTCAACCTGCCCACCCCCTCTCCCCCTCTCCTTCCCTCCCTCCCTCTCTCCTTCTCTCCCTCCCCCTCGGTCCCTCCTTCTCTCCCCTCCTTCCCTCTCTCCCCAAGTCCTTGTATCTCTTCACTTTTCTTTTCTCTCTCCATTTCTGTCTTGTTCACAAAACCGCTTCAGAATTTCTCCTGGAGGGGCGCCTGGGTGGCTTAGTTGGCTGAGCGTCAGAGTCTTCATTTTGGCTCAGGTCATGGTCTCAGGGTCCTGAGATCCAACCCCACGTGAGCCCCACATGAGCCCCACATGGGGCTCCATGCTCAGGGGGGAGTCTGCTTGAGATTCTTTCCCTCTCCCTCTGTGCTCTCCCCACCCCACTTGCGCACCCTCATGCACTCTCCCTCTCTAAAATCAATCAATCTTTTCTCTATTAAGATTTTATTTATTTACTTGACAGAGTGAAAGAGAGAGAGAGCACAGAGAGAGAGGCAGATGCAGGCTCCCCGCTGAGCAGGGAACCCGATGCGGGGCTCGATCCCAGGACCCCGGAATCATGACCTGAGCCGAAGGCAGATGCTTGATGCCACCCAGGCGCCCCATAAATAAATAAATCTTAAAAAAAAGTTTTTTCTCTCCTGGATTCCCTAAGAAATGTAGACCTTCCCTCCTCCACCCAACCACACAAAACGAAACTGATAAAGAAACCCGCACATGGTAAGAAATCCGCACACGGTAAAATGTATGATTGCCTTAAAAATGTTGGAAAAGTCGCCTCTGCTTGACACAACGGAGACCTGCAAAATCTGATCCAGGAGACTGGCACTGACAGAAGTAAAAGTTGCGGAAGTAAATACAAACTGACTGATGCAGAAATTGACTTTGTTTAGATTGAATAGGGCGCCTGGGTGGCTCTGTCGGTTGGGCGTCTGCCTTCGGCTCGGGTCCTGATCCTGAGGTCCTGGGATTGAGTACCACATCGGGCTCCCTGCTCAGCGGGGAGTCTGCTTCTTCCTCTGCCTGCCGCTCCCCCTGCTGGTGCTCTCTCCCTCTCTAATAAATAAATAAATCTTTTTAAAAAATTAGATTGAATAAAATTAAATTGAAAGGAAGGGATAGCCATGAAAGTAATTTTAGCAAAATAAAATTTAAATGCAAAAAATAAGAAATGGCTTGACTGTGCTGTACTTAATTTGAGATCAAGAAGTTAATTTGCTTTGGGTAGCCACGTGCAAAAGAATGAAATGGGGACACTATCTTATACCAAACACAAAAGTGAACTCACAATGAATTAAATTAAAGACTTAAACGGAAGACCTGAAACCATAAAACTCCCAGAAGAAAACATAGGCGGTAAGCTCTCTGACATCAGTGTTGGCAATGATTTTTTGGATTTGATCCCAAAAGCAAAGGGCAAATGGGCAGAGGATCGGAATAGACATCTGTCCAAGGAAGACATCCAGATGGCCAAGAGGTACATGAAAAGGTGCTCAACATCACTCGTCATCAGGGAAATGCAAGTCAAAACCACAAGGAGACATCACCTCACACCTGTCAGAAGGCTATTATCAGTATGGAGGTTCCTCAATAATTTAAAAAGAGAACTACCCTATGATCCAGCAATTCTATTTCTGGGTTATGTACCCGAAGAAAACGAAAACACGAACTCAGAAAGACATATGCACCCCCATGTTCATTGCAGCATGATTTACAATAGCCAAAGGATGGAAGCAGCCTAAGTGTCCATCAATGGATGAATGGATAAAGAAAATGTGACGTATTTATACCATGGAACATTTAGCCATAAAAAAGAAGGGAATCTTGCCACTTGTGGCAATGCAGATGGACCTTGACAGCATTATGTTAAGTGAAACCAGTCAGACAGAGAAAGACAAATACCACACGATCTCACTTATACGTGGTATCTAAAAAACAAAGATAAACACAAAACCAAGCTCAAAGATAGAGCAGACTGGTGGTTGCCAGAGGCAGGGGGTGGGGTGCAGGGCATGGCTGAAATGGATGACAGAGTTCAAATGGTACAAACTTCCAGTTATAAATTAAATAAGTCATGGGGATGTATGGTATTGAGTAGCACATGATGACTATAGTTGCTGATACTGTATTGCATATTTGAAAGTTGCTAAGAAAGTAGATCTTGAAAGTTCTCATCACAAGAAAAAAAATTCTGTAATCATGTATGGTGACAGATGTTACCTAGACTTATTGTACTGATCATTCACAATATATACAAATTTGAATCGTAATATTGTATACCTATAACTAATATAATGTTGTGTGTCAATTATAGAAAAAAAAGAAGTTAATTTGCTTTAGTGTAATTTACTCCAAAAATGCTTTATTGACCCAAGAAGAAAAATCATAATTCTAATTAAAATAAAAAATTCTAGGGGTGCCTGGGTGACTCAGTCAGTTAAGCGTCTGCCTTCAGCTCAGGTCATGATCCCAGGGTCCTGGGATCGAGCCCCACGTTGGGCTCCCTGCTCAGCAGGGTATCTGCTTCTCCCTCTCCCTCTGTGTCTCCCCAGGCTTGTGCTCTCCCTCTCTCTCTCTCTCAAATAAATAAATAAAAATCTTTGAAAAAAATTCTAATCAAGATATTTCCATTCAAGGAAACCACAGGGTCAAAATGCCCCTCACCTGTTGAAGACTAGTAATTTTATATAATTGCCTGAACTCCAGACACAAATATGCAACTCCCCACAGAACGTTCTCACTTAGACATCCCAAAGCCTCATCAAATATAGATGCCCAAAACCAAACTGTTGATTTTCTCTTACCAAATTGTTCCTCCTCTCAGACATCTGTCTTTGATTTTGGGACCATCACCCATTTCGTTACTCATGACCAAGACTAACAAGATAGGAATGGCTGTGCGGAGGTCTGGGAGAGGATAAGATTTCAGAGAGGTGACCTTGATACTTGAGGACGCAATTGCCCTAGAAGCTTTTGCCAATTGAAAATAAGTGGCTGGGAGGGCAAGCTCACTTCTAGTGGCCTTGCGCAGCTAGAGACAAAAATCAGAGTCAGGATGGGGCACCTGGCTGGCTCAGTTGGTAGAGCATGCGATTCTTGATCTCAGGGTTGTGAGTTTGAGTCCCACATTAGGTGTAGAGATTACTTAAAAATAAAATCTTAAAAAAAACAAAACAAAACAGAGTCGGGGGCCTGCCATAGGTTGGGTCCCAATAAACCCTACATTGGGTTAAGCCCCAAAGGACTGCACCCTAGAAGTAAAGGTGAACTGAAAGCAAACCAGCCCTTCCCTGAATCACAGTCCAGCTCTGAGTCATCCTGGGGCAACATCATGCCCTAAGTATGAACTAACATGATCTCAGTTTGCTGATCCCTCCGGGCACCTGGCAAAAGCAATAGAAAATTCTCTTTGGCAAATGACAAAATCACCCCCCCGCAAATTATTTCTACAAATAATATCATAACTGTAATGTTCAATGTACAAAAACAACCAGACACATGAGGAGGCAAGACTCCTTGAACTAAAACCTTGAACTAAGCCCATCCGCAATGACAGTCAACAGAAATAGAACCGGAAGAATTCCAGACTATAAAACAAATTACACCTACTATGCTCAAGAAATTAAGTACCAAAATTGAAACTTTCAGCAGGGAGCAGGAAACTCTATGAAAGTCTATAGCACATGTGAAAAAGGAATAAACTGAAACTAAAAACTGAAATTATAAATTTCATGGACTGTTTAACAGCAGATTTTACAACACGTCTAAAGAATGAATTACAGAACTGGAAGGCTGGTCAGAAGAAACAACCCGGGAAGAAGTATGGAGAGAAAAAACAGGATGGAAAATACAGAAGAAAAGTTTACAGATATGGAAGTTACAGAGAGAAGATCTCACATATGTCTAATTTCAGTCCCAGAAGAAGAGAAGAAAGAGAGACCGGAACAGAGACAATATTTGAAAAGATGATGGTTGAGAATTTTCCAGAATGGATGGAAGATATCTATCTATAGGTTTAAGAGCTGAAATGGATCCCAAGCAGAATAAATAAAAAGAAATCCACACCTTGACCCTTGATCATGGTAAAAATGTAGAAAATCCAAGACAAAGAGAAGAACGGTAAAAGCACCCAGAGGAAAATAATAGATAATAGTGCTGGTTACCTCTTGTCTCTCAGGTTACTACTCAGGCTCCAACCTGTTCTGTGATGCTGGGGCTAGGGTGTGCAAACTACATTTCCCAGGCTGCCTTGCCAACTGACTTCCTGTTTGGTTCGGCCAGTAGGAGGCACTAGAGGGAGATTAGCAGGTGGAAGAAGGGGATTCCTGCCTGTGGGCTTCACTTCAGGCACCTCCAGCTCCTTTCAACACTCCCAGCACCATCCGGGCCAAATCCCCTTGCAGGCAATAGCCCAAGCCATCAGGACCCCTCTTCTGAGGGTCCCCAGGTGGGGGTCCTCCTCCAAGACCCTAGCTGCTATTAACCTTACCTCTTCCCAAGCCCAGGAGAGGAAACTGTAAACTGGGCTAACCTCAGCACCCTCTTTTGCTCTTTCGGCCTTCCAAAATCTGTGTAAACAATCCACTTTGTGTATTATATCCCCTTTGAAAAAACTAGCATGGTTTATGTTTTCCTAAGTGGACCCTAAGGGATCCAGAACTCCTTAAAGGAGCCACAGAGGGGGAACCTGGGTGGCTGAGTCTGTTGAGCGTCTGACTCTTGGTTTTGGCTCAGGTCATGATCTCAGGGTCATGAGATTGAGCCCCGTGTTGGGCTCTGCACTCAGCATGGAGTCTGCTTGGGATTCTCTCTCCCTCTCCCTCTGCCCCTCCCCCCTGCTCGCAATTGCACGCACGCTCTAAATAAACAAACAAACAAACAAAATCTTTTTTAAAAAATTAAGGAGCTACAGAGAACATGGTAGATCGCATCTTTGTCCCCGATTATTTGCCACCAGTTCCTGTGGGAAGCTAGTATTTTTCTACCCTGGTGACATGAGGCTTTAGCCAGTGACATGCAAGGGTAATGATATTTAAGGATAAGCAACACCTGCTGTCACTTCTCAGAAAAAGCTTTAAGAGCCATCCCATGATTTTGCCATGGCTCTTTTCCCTCTGCCAGGAGACTAGCGAGTCCCAGGTAGGAGTTGCAGCCGACTACCCCAGGGCATGAAAAGCGAGCTAAAAATAAACCTTTGTTGTTGCAAGCCGAGGAGACAGAGGGGGATGTTTGTCATAGCGACACCTGCCTGATGCACACAATTGGACTGCACCTCACTCCTCAACAGCAAAAATGGAAGGCAGCAGACGGTCAAACAATAGCTTCCATGTACTGAAAGAAAATTACTGACAACTTAGAATTCTATACTCAGAGAAACAATCCTCCAAGAAGAAACACTATCAAGATGTCCTCAGGCAAAAACTGGGAGACCAGGCCACCAGCAGACCGCTACACATTAAGGGAAGCTAACGACTGTTTCTGCAGAGAGACAGAAAATGATCCGCGAAGGAAGATCGTGGACACAGGAAGGAAGGAAGGAAGGACAAAATCCATGGTCAATAGATGGGTCCATCTAGCAGAAGACCGAGTGTATGAAAGAACAGGAACAGATACAGCACACAGCACGTGGCTGGATCCTGAACCAGAAAAGGGTGTTGGTGGGAAGCTGGCTGAATCTAGATGAAGCCTGTAGTTTATAAGACTGGGCCGCTGCTAAGCCCTTCACTGTCATCACTGTGCTGTATGTATGATGTACGTATGATGTTAACACAGGGGGAAGCTGAGTCAAGGATCAAGGATATCAGCGAACTCTACTTTTTTTTTTTCTGCAACTTTTCTCTACGTCTCAAACTGTTTCCAAATAACACAGAACCACTGGGGTCCTGTGCTGCCGGGCGGTGCCCTCTGCCCAATCCTGCTTCCTCTCCTTTCTTTCCCAGGTGCTCCCGCCCATAAACCCTTGCACCCCGAACCCCATGTCAGCATCTGCTTCCCAGAGGATCGCCCCACAACAGGCTCTTTGGTAGGCTGTGTGACCTTCCCACCAGCTCATGTGGGGGACCTAGCCCAGGGATGGCGGGTGGTCTGTGTCCCCATCAGCCTGGTAAGCCCCCTGAGGCTAGCAGCTGTATGCAAAGTAAGAGGCTGGTACAGGGCCTGAACCCCCGACCTCCACACCTGCCAAGGGCATGATGAACACAGGCGTGGAGGACCTTGCTGACCCCGGGAGGGTCTGTGTGTGGGCCTGGGTGGGTGGACAGAGTGGGAGGGGAGCTGCTGCCCAGGTAGGTTGGGCTGGAGGGTGGGGTGGGGGCGTGGCAGTGCCGGGCAGGTAAGGGTGTGTGTGAGCCTATCTGGCTCCCCTGGGTGGGGCTGGGTAAATGTTCAGGTGCATGGCTCCGTGAGTCGGGCCTGCTGTGGGCTGGGGACGGAAGCCAGATAGCAAGGCTGTGTCGTGCACATCTACTCAGCAGGCCGAGGAAGCAGGAGAGCTGAGGCCGAGGAAAATCTCTGCCTCAGCAGAAGAGGCAGGGGAGAGGGTGCTGATTTTCAGACTCTAAGGTCTGGGACGCCTTAAGTACCAGGGCCCAGGGCAGCGAGGGCCGTGCCCCGACTTGGCTGACCGGCAGGATGTGGGCAGATGGAAGGGTGGGTGAGGGGCCCACTGGGTGGACACGTAAGTAAGGGAGTGGGTGGGTAGCCAGGTGCCTGAGACCCTCCCCCCGAGCCCAGGACCTGACCGCTCAGGGCTGTGGCTCCTGTACTCTGTGGAAAACAGCCCCCTCCTGGCACCGAGACAGTGTGAACTGGCATATGAGCTCATTTCTCCACATGGGCAGGAGTCCCACAGGTGACCCCAAGATCACTCCTCCTGGCCTTTCCTAGAGGGGAGAGCTTCCCCATTCTCCCTCAGGAGAGCCGTGTCCATGGGCAGGTGGCCCGAGGGCTGGTGGAGGGCACAGCAGAGAGGCCTGCCTGGCCGATTCCCCAGGAGCCTGAACCCTTCAGCTTTGTCTTTGGCCATCGTACCGGATCAACCACACACCCCAAAATGAACGCCAATTACAATGTAAAATGTTTGTCTACACTGAAAATATCGATGGACGAAATATCATAATGTCCCGAATTGGCTTTCAAGTAACCTGGGAGTGGGGGAGGGGCGGGGGCATGGAGGGAGGGTTATATGGAGACGAATAAAATCCTAAAGTGCGGTGATGAGTACCTGGGAGGGTTTTCATTCTCTCCTCTTGACCTTTGTGCATATTTGGAAATTTCTGTAATGAAGCTTTAAAAGTAATCTAGGTGAAAAAATAAAAAAAATAAATAAGTAAACGTAATCTAGGTGAAGTCCTTGTTCAAAGGGAAATGACTGACCCTCCACCAGCGTCTTTAAGGGGATGCGGGAATGTGAGGATTCAAGTTCACTCCAGCGTACCGCTGGTTTTTCTTTCTTTTTCATTTCTTTTGTTTTTTTTTTATTTTGAGTGTAGTGGCCACACAATGTTACATTCATGTCGGTGTTCAATGTGGTGACCTGACTTTTTTTTTTTTAAGATTTTACTTATTTGTCAGAGAGAGAGAGAGAGCACAAGCAGGGGGAGTGGCAGAGGCAGAGGGAGAAGCAGGCTTCCTGCCAAGCAAGGAGCCTGATGTGGGACTCGATCCCAGGACCCTGGGATCATGACCTGAGCCGAAGGCAGACACTTAATCGACTGAGCCACCCAGGCGTCCATAACCTGACATTTTTTTTCCTCCCTTTGTACATTTTCTCAGTTGTGGTAAGATACACATAACACGCAATTTGCCATGGTAACCATTTGTAAGCGTGCAGTTCAGCGGTGTTAGGCACATTCGTGCTGTGGTGCAACTGATTTCTAGAACACCTTCATCCTGTTGATGTGCAGTTTTGCAGTGACTTCCCCAGGTTTCTCTTAATACTCCCTTCACCCCGTCCCACCCATAACTCCCTTTGATGGAGGGATGGGAGAGGCCAGGTCTCCCCACCTCCATCCGGGTGGCAGCCGGGCCTGGGGCCAGGTTTCTGGGGACCCGCCAGTGGGCCAGCCGGGCGGCCTCGACTTGGGGCGGCGTTGGCACTGCAGTCCCAGCTGGCTCCTGCAGGTCTGAGCTCTCTGCCCCAGGACAGGCACCCGAGCAAGCCCTGGCAGCTCTCAGCTTCCACCCTAACCCGCAGCCTGGGGCTGCCCCGGTCACTGGGGGAGGGCGGGCAGCGGGGGTGAATAAAGGCTCCTCCCCTGCACAGGTGACTCAGGGAGGGCCGTCCAGGTCCCGGGAGTCCACTTTCACCCCAGGGTGGGGGGCACGTCTCCCTGGGTGTGGTGGCGGGGCGGCCGCACTTGGTCGTACCGGCTTGACCCTGACAGTCGCAATGCCACAAAGTGGCTTTTTTGCAGACGGTGTGTTGGAGCTGAACCCAGCCAACCGTCAGGTCCTGGAGGAGGCCCTGGGGGAGTCTGGACATAGACTGGGGGCCGGTCGCTGTGTGTTTGGGGCTTGCTGTCTCCTGAGGGTGACAGACAGATGAGCCACAAATCTGCACTGCGACTCGTGTTGCCACAGTAACAGCGGATGGGGGCGGGGGCGGGAAGAGGGACACAGTGCCCTCAATGCATTCTCCCCAAGACTGGCGCGTACAGATGAGGACACTGAGGCAGCCCCCAGGGCAGAGGCGCACCGGGCCGGGGCAGGGGTCAGGCCCGAAGGAGCTGCAGGACCGGTCCTAAAGCTGGGGACGCCATCGCTCCAGCAGGGGAGACTGGGGACAGAATGCGTGGGCTGGGATGCACCCTCTGGGGCAGGGTGGGCGACAGCTGGGAGCCCAGGCAGCCAGAGTCAAGGGGACCATTCCTAGGCTCCACGAGCGGCTCCTGGATGTTAGAGTCCCGGCCAGTCTCATGCATATCCTCGCCTGGGGAGACAGACCCAAGGCACCACAAGTGCACGCTGGGTGGGGGCCAGCCACTTCAAGACGGGCTCCAGGAAGCATTCTGTCCTTCTGACAACCTTTCCTCCTTTTCCCGTCAGAAGGGAGAAGGACAAACTAACATGTTCAGACGCCTACCATCTGCCAGGAGCCGCGTTGCGTGCTTTGCAGACGTTATTTCACACGAGCCCCTTGTTTGAGATGAGAAAACGGAGGTGCACAGACAGAAAGTAAATGGACCAAGGTCAGCCGATTCCGGAAGTGGTTGCAGCCACGGAGCTTGCTTCCTTTCTCGTGGCCTCGTGCCCTCAGGGCCTCAGCCCTTGGCACCTGGGCGTTGTGGCTGAACCTGGCAGGCTAGGAGGCAAGAGACCCAGCTCTGCCAGTAACTAGCTCTGATGTGTGTTTTGGGGGAGTTTTTCCATCAGAGGAGGTTGGACAGAAGGGACCCAAGGGTTCAATGTGAATGCTCTATGGTTTACGCCCTAAGGTATGTGCTTGTGAATCTGTGTAGGAGGGCATGAAGGTGAAGGGCACAGGGTATGAGGAGGCGGACAAGGAGGCACTCCTTGGATTGGGACCAAAGCTGCCTCTCCCCTGGGGCAGCTGGTCCCCTTGGGCCCCCGCACTCCCCATCCAGGGGGAGCAGGACAAACTCCAAAGGCTCAGAGAAGCCAGGCAGGAAGGAGCATCTGCCAGGCCGGCTTCCCAACTTCCAGGGAGGGGTGGTGGTGGTGTGGGGTGTTCTTGGCAGCCTGGAGCCCAGAGCCCGTGCAAGAGGTGAGGGACAGACAGCCTTGTCCAGGCTGGAGGGGGCGTGGACAGTTCAGTTTCTTTGACCGAGAGCTCTGCTAGAGGGATAGAGCCAGGCTGCTCTGGTGCACCTCCCCCGACCCCGCCAGCTCCAGCCCCCTGCACTCTGCACCCAGCCCGCTTCAGAGAAGTTCAACAGGTTCAACAGGCCTCTGCTCTGCAGTTGCCCTTCTTTGCTGGGGGAGCCGCTTTCTAGGGATTCCGTTCAGCCAGGACCCTCCTGCCCTTCTCCCCTCCCCTCTCGGTGCTAAACAACCCTCCTGTTGGGAGGTTCCAAAATACTGCACATCCTTCCCCTCCTGCCTCCCTCTGGCAGCCTGGTGCCGGGAAAGAACACTGGACTCGGGGGTCACGATCTTGGATAAGTTGCCATGTTTATAACAACAAAAAGGGGAGGGGGTGAATCTGAGTTTTCACCAGAACCTATCTTTGATGCCCCACCTTCTCCTCATGTAATTTCTTGCCAAAACAAGACAATTCTGCATTCAAACTATCTCATGAACCTCCTCCATCTCTTCCTCTCCCCACTGCCCCTGCCTTCTGTGGCTCTGTTTCCTTTTCTTTTTTTTTTTTAATTTTTTAAAAAAATTTATTTGACAGGGAGAGAGAGCACAAGCAGGGGGAGCGGCAGAGGGAGAGGGAGAAGCAGGCTCCCCTCAGAGCAGGGAGACCGAGGGGCGGGGCTCGATCCCAGGACCCCGGTATCATGACCTGAGCAGAAGGCTGACGCTTAACCGACTGAGCCACCCAGGCGCCCCGCGTGGCTCTGTTTCTGTTCCCTGAGATCCCTATAGTCCAGCCTCCCTGCCTGGACCTCTACACAGGGCCTGGGTACACAACACCCCAAAGTCCAGCTTGGTCCTCACACCTCCCTCTCTCAACAACTCAGAGGCTCCTGGCATGTAGTTGGTTTGTTTTTTTTTAAAAGATTTATTTATTTATTTGAAAGAGAGAGAGCACGAGCGGGGGAAGGGCAGAGGAAGAGGGAGACAAAGCAAGACAAAGCAAGCCCCAACTCAGGGCTCCATCCCAGGACCCTGAGATCATGACCTGAGCTGAAATCAAGAATCAGAGGCTTAACCAACTGAGCCACCTGGGAGCCACCCTCCCCAGCACCTATTTCTAATTAATAAGCTTGCATTCCCCAGAATGTGCTCTGCCTTCTCTGGCTAGAGGCTCCTGACCACGGTGAGCCCTTTCCTCCATGGAAATGCTTCCCATCCGTCAAGTACCACCTCAAAAGCCATCTCCCCAATGAGGCCTTTCCTCGGGTCGCCCGAAAGGTGAAGCGTGTCCTTGTGCTGAACCTTCATCTGTCCCAGCGAGTAACCCCACCAGACTGGGGTGCTCCTCGAGGGCTAACATCCAGAGTAGTAGAGAGTTTTCTTAGAGATGAGTCCCCTTAAGTTTGGCACTTCCATCGTTAGCAAATGGGTAAGGACAGCACTAAAGACAAGGGGTTGCAAATTGGTGACCCATGGGCCCAGAATGATCCACGGGGGACACAATTTCTCTTCTTCATTGTGGTAAAATTCCCACACCATAAAATCAACCATTTTCAAGTGTACAGTTCAAAGGCATTTAGTACATTCACAAGGTTGTGCAACCACCACCTCTCTCTGGTTCCAAAACATTTCCTCATCCCAAAAGGAAACTCCATGCCCATTAAGGAGTCACTCCTCATTTGTCTCTCCCTACAGCCTCTGGCACTAATCTGCTTTGTGTCTCTCTGGACTTACCTACCTCATCTAAGTGGAATCTTACCATAGGGGGCCTTTTGTGTCTGGTTTATTGCACTTAGCCTCATTTTTTTGGAGGTTCATCCATGTTGTAGCAGGTATGAGCACTTCGTTCTTTTTTATGGCTGAATACTATTCCATCGCGTTGATATACCACAGTGTGTTTATCCATTCATCAGTGGATGGGCAATTTGGATCTTGTCGCCCACCTTCGGCTATTGTAAAGAGTCCGGCGGCAAACATTCGAGTACAAACACTTGCCTGGGTCCCTGTTTTCAATTGTGGGGATATACCTAAGAGTGGAATTGCTGGGTCATAGGATGACTAGGTTTAACTTTTTGAGGAAGGCACGCGCTTTAATTGTTTGAATCTGGATACCTTCAAGTGTCCATCTCTGTCTGTCTCCATCTTTCCTGCATTGTCTTACGCCCGTTTGACTCACATTATTTGTCTGGCCCCTGAAGGCATCTGAACTTGCTGCCCCTAGAAGGCTCTGGCGGCAATAAATAAATAAATAAATAAAAATAAAATGCTTAGCGCTGAATTCAGTCGCTCAGGAGCCAGAGACCTCGGTCTATCTCTCCATCTCTCGGAGTACTATTTTGCTCCACCTCCGAACCGGTAATAATGCTTACCTAAGAGGAGGCGGCGAGGATCTGTGGGTGATGGACGGAAGGCGCCTCTCCGGGAGCTGCCGAGTTCTGGAAACGGAGAGGGGCTGGCGAGGCCAGGAGGAGGAAGAGCGGGGCGGGCAGGGCGCCCTCCGGGGACCTCGGCGGCGCCGCGGGGGCTGCCGACCCTTCGGGGATCGGCGCGGCGCGCACGGGGCGGCGGCGGCGCGGGGCGCAGCCGGCAGGGAACCTCGGGCGGCTCGGGCGCGGGACGCCTCGGCCGGCCGCGGCGGCGTAGGCGCGGCGAGTCCGGGCGGGGCTCAGGTTGGCTCGCGGTGGGCGGGGGTTGCCCCCCGTCCCCGCCCCCCACATCCGGGGGCCCGGCCGGGCTCTGGGCTGGCGGCGCGCGGGTGAGTCAGGCCGGGTTTTCCCTCCGCCTCTGGGCCAGGCGAGCGAGCGCCGCGGAGCGCGCGTCCCTCCCTCGCCAATCCGGCTCCGGCGTCCGCCCGCCCGCCCGGCCGCGTTTTCCCCGGCGTCTGCCGGCCGGCCGCTCCGGGCCGCCTCGCAGTCTCGCCCGGAGCCGGTGCCTGGAGGGAGGGTTCGAATCCGCGCGAGGGAATTGCAGCGCGCGGGGGGCACGGAGCGGCGCCAGCATGGTGAGTGCGACGCGCCGGGGGCCGGGGACTGGGCTCGGGGGTGGGGCGGGCCGCCGAGGTCTCGCTTTCCCGGCGACCTTGGCCAAGCCGCAGCCCTTGGCCGGCGAGGTGCCCGTCTGAGAAGTGCGCGGGGGTGACGGGGTGCGGTGTGCGCCCAGGTGCCCCCTGCTTCCAGACACTGAAGCACCGAAGCGCGGGATCAGGGACCGACCGCGACGCTCCTCTGGAGGGGCAGGGGGCAGGTTACGCTGCTCTCTGCAACCCCTGCAAATGTGCTCTCCTCGGAGCAGCGCCCGGGACCCATGCGCCGCGGCTGGGGTGGGGCAGGCGCCCTTGGCGCGGGAGTCTGACCCGGGCTTCGGTACCCCAGCTCCGCCGCTCCCGGTAGGCCCAGGGAGGGGCCAGCAAGAGACGCCCCCTCCCGCCCCCCAGGTAGCCCGCGGACCTCCCGCAGTTCTGGGGAGCCCACGCCTCCGCCACGATCTTCCCGGCGGGGAAATTCTGTGGGGATGCCAACATCGTCTGTTCCTCCACCTTCGCCACGAGACCCCTCTCCCGCCCCCTCTGAGATACCCCCTTCCTGCTCCGGTCTCCTGTAAGGGCGGCAGCTGCCGGCCCGCTGCTAGTGACCAGGGATCCCCGTCCTGTGGGGACACTACCAGTTCTTGGAGGCCGGAGCACCATCCCAGTCTGGCCAGAGCCTTTGGCCAAAGCGAGGGCCTGCCTGGGGCCAGGGCGACATCAGGACCCTGACTGTGTCTGGAAAGAGGACTGAGCTGGGACCTGTCGCCTCCCACCCTGTACCCAGCCCCCCAGTGCAGATTGGGGCTTTCCTCATTTGCATCTGGGGCTTAGCCTGGCTGACCTGCGACATTGGCCCCCGTGCCCTCTCCCTGCCCAGCCAAGGAGGGAGTGGAGGCAGGAGGCCATCCTGGGCCCAATGATCAGCCTCCTCCCAGGGCCCTCCTGGGCAGGGCTCCCCTGCTGGCTGGCTGAGTGTGGGTGTGTATGTGCGAGACTGTGAATGAATGCGGCCAGCCTGCTCCCGCCACCGCCTCTAGAACTAGCAGCTTCCAGGGCTCCGAGTCCCCAAGCAGCAATGCTTCCGCTATTTCTCTCTGACCCAGGCGAGGCAGGAGGAATTCCATGCTGAGGGGACTGGGGTCCAAACCTGCCTGGTTTCAGATGCCCTTGGGGGATTCCACAGCTGTGGGGGGCTGGGCGGACATACATACACTGCCGCGTGTGCCCATGGAGGGCAGCTGGTGATCCCTGCCTGGGACAGCAGTAGAGAAGGGCCTTGCCCAGGGAGTTGGAATTGTTCATCATTGTGGGATCTTGGGCAACTGGCTCCTGGGCTTCAGTTTCCTTGCCTGCCCCCCACTAGGCTGTTACAGAGATGAGCTCAGATGATGAAATAAAAGGGCTCAGAGAAATTGTGGAGTGGTATACATCTCTACGTGACTCTGTGGTGATACTAAGACTCACTCCTATGGGGTTAGATGCAGGGCTCTGACTCTTCAGGTGTCTCAGTGGAACTGGGGTATGCTGGCCTCTCCCATCAGGGCCCTGGGCCCCCCTCACCCACTGCCCCTCCTTTGGAGCTGGGACATTCCAGTCCAATTCCTCAGGGGCAGCTGCAGACACTCCCTTCAGTGAAGCTGATCCCCCAGCAGGTGGTGGGACCCTCCCCTGGGGCCTGGGCTCTGGAGGGGCTAACCACAGCCAAGGCCGGACTGGGAGCTTCAGGCCCACATGCTCTTGGATGGGCCAGTCTAGAGGAGAGGCACGCTGGGGTCAGGGTGGGCTTCTTCTTGGTTTTTTTTTTTTTAAGGTTTTTTTTTTTTAAGATTTTTTATTTATTTATTTGAGAGAGAGAGAGAACAAGTGGGTGGGGGGAGGGGGAGAGTCAGAGGGAGAAGCAGACTCCCCACTGATCAGGGAGCCCGACAGTGGCTCGAGCCCAGGACCCTGGGATCGTGACCTGAGCAGAAGGCAGGTGCTTAACAACTGAGCCATCAGGGTGGGCTTCTAAACCTGAGGAGCTGTGTACTTTCTCCAGTGCGGCTGAACATGACCTCAGGCACGTGCTTTTACCTCCTGGGCCTCAGTTTCCTCTTCCGAAGGGGAGGATGTCAGTATTCCCAGGTGTTGTGAGGCTGGGGTGAGCCCCATGTCAGGCTGACTAACGGACACCGGGGTGCTTCCCTGCGTGTCCTGTCTCTGTTTCATGGCCAGGGTGGCTCCCTAGCCTCGTGTTCCTGTCTCCACCAAGGGCTGATCTGAAAGAGATGCCCCTCTGTGTCCAGGGCTTTCAGTGCTGCTGGCTAATCTTGGGGCCAGGGGTTGGGGAACAGGAGCTCAGGGGTCCTGTTGGGGCCAACTGGGTCCTGTGCAGAATATGGCCCAGCCCAAACCTAGCCAGCACGGTCGTGGGGGGCGGGGGCGGGTTTCAGCTCAGTGTGGAGCTCTGAGCCCCAGGGCGCGTACTGAGCTCTGGGCAGAGGAGCCCTTGGAGGCACTCGGAAGAGGCCCTGCTTTTTGCTCTGATGTTCCCAGAGGGGCGGCAAGGCACTTGCCTTCCTCCCTCCTCCCCCACCAGATCCTCTCCAGCCCAGCCAGCACAGCTGCCCTGGCCTGATCAGGCCAGTCCCTGGGCCTCCAAGCAACGGGGAAGGAATGTGTGTGTTGGGGGGGAGGTGGGATGGACCCCTTTAGGAAAAGGGACTGTCCCCAGACTGAGACCTGGGCAGGGTGGAGCCTCCTAGAAGCCCGGGGCCTCAGCCCTGCTGGGAGAGCTGATAATACAGCCTGAGAAGTTACCTAGGAAGGCTTGGGTGGAGGGCGAGGGCCTTGGGGAAAGACAAAAGGAAGGGGCTGTCTTTGTCCCCTTCATCCAGTTCCACAACTCTTTCTAATTGCTTAGGTCACACATGGAGAGAAGCCCCTCATCTCACTCACTCACACACACACACACACACACACACACACACACCTCTCTGCATCTAGCGCACACACACACCTCTCTGCATCCAGCGCGCGCACACACACACACACACCTCTCTGCATCTAGCGCGCGCGCACACACACACACCTCTCTGCATCTAGCGCACACACACACTCCTCTGCATCTAGTGCGCACACACACACATCTCTGCATCTAGCGCGCGCACACACACACCTCTGCATCTAGCGCGCGCACACACACACCTCTCTGCATCTAGCGCACGCACACACACACCTCTCTGCATCTAGCGCACACACACACATCTCTCTGCATCTAGCGCACACACACACACCTCTCTGCATCTAGCGCACACACACACACACCTCTCTGCATCTAGCGCACACACACACACACCTCTCTGCATCTAGCGCACACACACACTCCTCTGCATCTAGCGCACACACACACACACCTCTCTGCATCTAGCGCA
>NW_022589735.1:24100538-24206412 GCF_004348235.1 Phoca vitulina
TAGCGCACACACACACACACCTCTCTGCATCTAGCGCACACACACACTCCTCTGCATCTAGCGCACGCACACACACACCTCTCTGCATCTAGCGCACGCACACACACACCTCTCTGCATCTAGCGCACGCACACACACACCTCTCTGCATCTAGCGCGCACACACACATATCTCTCTGCATCTAGCGCGCGCACGCACACACACATCTCTGCATCTAGCGCGCTCGCGTGCACACACACCCACACACACACACACCCTCTCTGCATCTAGCCTGGTGGCTGAGTAGGACAACTGGGTCTTCTTGCTAGTGTAGTGCTAGAGCATTCGCATGTCATGTGTGTGTCCCAGAGGGTGCTCAGCGCTGTGAGGGTGACCTTGTCCGTGACTGCTGTTGGATGTGACCGTCCGTGCTATGTCCTCTAACACAGGAACTACCATGCTGCTCACTGACTGGACTGCGGTTTGTGGGGGAGGTATGTTCTCTTCTGGCCCATGACTGCCTCTAGTTCAAGGGCTCTCTCCTGGGACCTGAGATTCTTTGTGGGGAACAGAGGATGCCTCTTATCCCTCCCTGAGACAGGAAGTCAGGATCTGTGTTTGGGGGCAGGTGGGCGTATTCGGCACCCCTGCTACCATTCCCACCCCCATGCTTGCACTCGGCTCCTGGTTCCTGAGACCCTTCACCTCAATTGTCTCTGTGATGGAAACCCAAAAGAAAGACAGGGCAGGCAGTCTCGCCCACTTCAGAGATGGGGCAACTGAGGCATGGCAAAGGGAGAAGCCATAGTGGCCAGGTCCCTGTGGAGAGACAGTGGGAGGACAGGGCTGGAGACCGGGTTCTTGGCTGTCCACCTCCCTGAGAAGCAGCGACAAGAGCTGAGTGGGCTCAGACACAATGGGTGGGTGTCACTGGGTAGGCCTGTCACAGTAAGGAGGTGTCAGATTGGGAGGGCAGGATACTTCAGTTCTAACCCTTTGGGCTGTGGGTGCTATCCGGCGCCCCCCAGACATTCAACAGCCATCCTGCTGAGATCACAGGCATCTCATTCCAACCAGCTCTGTGACCTTGGGCAAGCCACTTCACCTTTGGGAGCCCCAGTGCCCTTGCCTTCAAAGAGGGACAACAGCTCTATCATGGGACTCAGACCCCTACGCAGGGCTGTGTCGCTGGAGCTGGCCAGCACCTATGATTCCTTAACTGGATGAGCCCCCCGACCCTGTGTGCCCTGTGACCTCCTCAGAGGCTATTAGCTGGCCACGGGGTGGGGGTGGGGAGCAGGGCCCTGCCCCCCATCCCTCCCACTCCCAGAGAGCTTTGTCTTCCACAAACACAAAACCTGGAAATGGTTGAGGAAGATGGAGCCTCCTAACGACCATTGTTTGAGGTGGGAGTGGGTGTCCCGGAAGCAAATTGGGGTGGGTGGGGGGTGCACAGCTGCTGCATACCGGCTGGGTGTCTGTACGGGAATGGGAGCAGTTGCTCGCAGGGGGGCGGAGGCAGAGAAGAAGGTGGCATTCGCTCATTCGGCAGGTCCTGTCTGCACATCTACCGTGTGCCAGGCCCTGGACTGGACAGGGGATCCGGAGGGGAACTAGGGCCAGGCCCCACCCTCCAGGGTGTGATCTCAGCACAGGTGGGAGCTGGTCCCTAACCTGGTTTCTGGGCCGCCTGCCGGGGAGGAGGTCATGTCTGAGCAGCTGAGCTCAGCTTCAGGCAGCCTGTGTTGACCCTGGCTATGGGCCAGGCCCTGAACTGGACACTTTGTCCTGTTATCTCAGCCCATCCTCCCAGCATCCCTGAGTGATAAGACTGCTCAAGGAAGCTAGGGCCCACACGTGATTGGCCCCACGCTGGGTCAAGATCTGGGACACCCCCCCTCCGGTGGTGGGTTTTGGGGTGGCAGGGGCTCCCACTGTCCCTTCCCTCTGTCTCCCACCACTGCCCCTATGACTACGTGAACACCTGTTCCGGAAACTGGCCATTGTTCCCGCCATCCTTCCTCCCCTAGGCCCTTCCTGTTTGTGTCCCTCCCACTGCAGCCCCCAACCCCACCCGTGCCAGGTGCTTCCCTTGGGGAACTCTGACCCACTGCAGGAAGAGGGGCTGAACTGGGTTTTCCCCCTCCCCGGAGAAAAAGAAGGAATGGGGAGCCATAGGCCACCTCTCCAATTTGGGTGAGGAGCCTGGCAGGAGAGCGAACAAGGTCAGAGTCACACAGAGCCTGAGTCCTCAGCTGGCCCAGTCCTGGGAGGGACCCTATCCCACTGCTTTGGGCCTGTTGCCCCATGTCCCCCAATCACACTGGCCCGTAGCTGCAGCTGGGGCACCAGGCTGGTGGCTTGGGGGCCTCTACCCCCTTTCTCTTGCCAGCCTGGGAATCCTGTCCTGGATTCTGTCCAGGACCCATATCTGCCTCCTGGGCCTGGGCCAGGTAGGGAGCTGACACAGAGAACACATACCTGGTTTTAGGGGATCAGGGAAGTTGGGCAGCAAGTGCCCACCTGCCCCTGATGGAGCCTCCCGATCCCCAGAAGCAGCTGCCTGTGCCCTGTTGAAACTTCATGGCCACAGCCCCAGGCCCTGCTGGCATTGCCATGGGCAGCGTGGGCAGCCTGTTGGAACGGCAGGACTTCTCCCCCGAAGAGCTACGGGCAGCACTCGCGGGGTCCCGGACTTCCCGCCAGCCTGATGGGCTCCTCCGGAAGGGCTTGGGCCAGCGTGAGCTCTTCAGCTACCTGCACCTCCCCAAGAAGGACGGCAAGAACACCAAGAGGGCCCCTCGGAACGAGCCTGCTGACTACCCCACCCTCTACTACCAGGAACATCCTCGGGCTGGCGACTTCAGCAAGACTTCGCTGCCCGAGCGGGGTCGCTTTGACAAGGTGCATCTCTGCCCACTTCCCTCCCTAGTGTTGGAGGGTGGGGATGGGGGCGGCTTGGGGTCCCCTCGGAGACCCGGGTCCTCGGATGGGGCTGGGACATGAACCTCCTGCTGTAGGCCGGCCTGAGGCTTGGTCACAGGTCACCGCCCCCTGGGGATGTGCACCCCAGAGTCTCAGGATCCCGGGGGGCTGTGGGGACGTTGGAGGGCAGAGGTGAGGTCTGCCCGGGGCCTCAAACCTGCCCTTTTTCTTCCTGGCAGTGCCGCATCCGCCCATCGGTGTTCAAGCCCGTGGTGGGCACTGGGAAAGGCTTCCTGTCCATGCAGAGCCTGGCCGCCCACAAGGGCCAGAAGCTGTGGCGCAGCAATGGCAGCCTGCACACGCTGGCCTGCCACCCCCCCCTGAGCCCAGGGCCCCGGGCCAGCCAGGCACAGGCCCGCGCCCAGCTCTTGCATGCCCTCAGCCTGGATGAGGGTGGCCCCGAGCCCGAGCCCAGCCTGTCTGACTCCTCCAGCGGGGGCAGCTTCGGCCGCAGTCCTGGCACCGGCCCAGGCCCCTTCAGCTCTTCGCTGGGCCACATTAACCACCTGGGGGGCTCCCTGGACCGGGCCTCACGGGTCCCCAAAGAGGCTGGGCCCCTGGCTATGCTGAGCTGCCTGCCTGAGCCACCACCCCCCTATGAGTTCTCCTGCCCCACTGCAGAGGAGGTGGTGGCCATGCTGCCCGACACCTGTGAGGATCTCAAGAGGGGCCTTGGTGATGAGGATGGCTCCAACCCCTTCACACAGGTGAGGGCGCCCCCCTCCACACCTTGGGGTCCTGTTCTGCCCCTTGGCATTGGGGTGAAGGGAAGACTGGAGGGGCCCCAGCCAGCTCACCTAGGTGGCTCTGGCCACAAGAGAGTAAGGAAGATGGAGGTGATCCAGTCCCCCACCCCCCACGTGATGGGGATGTCGTGTCACTGGCTGCCCTGGCTAGCGAGGAGTTGGGTGGAAGGGAGGAGGAGAGACCTCTTGGGAGGGTCGTGTGTTGGGGACACTTCCCCTCCAGCCACGGCTGGGGTGTTGTGGAGGGGTCTAGCTATGGGAGCGGGGCCGTGTGCGGATTTCCCAGCGTGGCAAGCGCCTCTTGCCCTTGGTAGGTGCTGGAGGAGCGCCAGCGGCTGTGGCTGGCTGAGCTGAAGCGCCTGTACGTGGAGCGGCTGCACGAGGTGGCTCAGAAGGCAGAGCGCAGTGAGCGCAACCTCCAGCTACAGCTCTTCGTGGCCCAGCAGGAGCAGCGGCGGCTGCGCAAAGAGCTGCGGGCGCAGCAGGGCCTGGGCCCCGAGCCTCGGCCCCCCGGCGCCCTCCCAGAGGCCGACCCTAGCGCCCGACCCGAGGAGGAGGCCCGATGGGAGGTGAGAGACCAGGCATCCTATAAACCTTCCGTCCCCTCCGCCGCCTGCGGTCGCGTCCTCTGCCGCCCGCCACCCGCCCTTACCCGCTCTCGCCTGTCCTGTGTCCCTCCAGGTGTGCCAGAAGACAGCAGAGATCAGCCTCCTGAAGCAGCAGCTGCGGGAGGCCCAGGCTGAGCTGGCGCAGAAGCTGGCGGAGATCTTCAGCCTGAAGACGCAGCTGCGGGGCAGCCGGGCGCAGGCGCAGGCGCAGGACGCGGAGCTGGCCCAGCTGCGCCAGGCGGTGCGGAGCCTGCGGGAGCCGGGCCCGCGGGAGGAAGGCCCGGGCAGCTGTGAGACGGACGACTGCAAGAGCAGGGGGCTGCTGGCGGAGGCGGGCGGCAGCGAGGCCGGAGGGGGCGGAGGGGGCGCCGAGCAGCTGCGGGCCCAGCTGGTGCAGGAGCGGCTCCGCGCCCAGGAGCAGGCGCTGTGCTTCGAGCGCGAGCGGCGGACATGGCAGGAGGAGAAAGAACGGGTGCTGCGCTACCAGCGGGAGATCCAGGGAGGCTACCTGGACATGTACCGCCGCAACCAGGCGCTGGAACAAGAGCTGCGGGCACTGCGGGAGCCCCCAGCGCCCTGGAGCCCTCGACTGGAGTCCTCCAAGATCTGAGGCCAGCGGCTGAGCGGGCGGCAGGAGCACCGCCGGAAAAATGGCCTGGACAAGCCCGTCCCGAGATGATGGCCGGCTCCTTCCTTACACTGGTCTGCGGCAGAAGCTGCGGAGGCCGGCCAGGGGTGGGGAGGCCCACCGCGAGGAGGACTACCGTGGTGTCGTGGGCTGGATAGGCTGCCAGCGGCAGGAGCCAGGGCAAGGCTTCCAGGCAGAGGAGTCCCTTGGCAGGGCCTCGCCCCGCTCCCGGGAGTGAGAGGTGGCCCAGAGGAGGAGGTTGGGGAATGGAGAGCCCCATGATGCAGAAGGGCAGGCGTGAGGAAGGGAGGCTGGGATGGGAACACTGGCCTCCCCCAGAATAAAGCCACATTTTCTACAAGGAGCCCCCTCCCCCTCTCCCCCCCCCCCGCCAGGGGCTACATTGGGCCTGTCCCTGGCCTGAGTCTAGAGAATTGTGGATGGTTGGTGTCGGGGGCCCTTTGACTGGGCTGTAGCTCCCCTCCATGGTCATGGTCCGTGGGAGGGTGTGCCCTGTGCCCATGTGTGTGTGTGCGCGCGTGTGCAGCTGCTGGGCATGCGCGTTGGGGAGTGGAGGAATCCTTTTGTCCCGGCACCACACGGTTCCTTAGCTCCCGTGTGGGCTGAAATGCCTTTCTTCAGCACCAGTGGGATTTTGCAGAAGGAACAAGGCCAGAGAACCCAGAAAAAAGCAAAAGGGCAAGTCAACCAAGGCATGGCTAGAACATGAAACATTCTCTTGGTAGGAAGTCTGGGCCCTGGGTACCCAGACCCCTGCTGGGTTTGGGGCTGGCCTAATACAGCTTCCCCCTGGAGCACCCAAAGGCTCCAGGAGGGCCCTGCCCCTCCTAGAACGCACCTCCCATCTTTCCGTCCGCCTGTGGCACACCCCTCCCTCCACAGGAATGGGGGGCCCCAGGAAGGTGCAGGAAACAGGCAGAGAAAACTTGTGGGTTGGTTACTTGGTAAACGGCCTGCACTGCAGCAGGGAATGTGGCCATTTCCCTGTAGGCAATGGAAGGCCAAGGGATATTTTTAAGCAGGGGTGAGATGTGATCTGACTTGTATTCTTGAAAGCTCTGTGCTGAGAGGAAGCAACCCTCCACCTCCAGCCCCACACCAGGCTCCCTGACCCTTGGTCTCAGCCCAGGCTGATCCTCTGACCCCTCCAGCCTACTCCCACCCCTAGCCTCTCAGCAGTCCGGTTTCCCTTCTGGACTTTTGCTCCCTCCTGGGTTGGTGGCCCAGAGCACAGACCTAGTCTGGCACGCAGGTGGCCCGTCCCCACTCCTTGCAGTAAAGTTCAGCATCCTTATGGGCGCATCACTGTAACTGCTGCCGGGCATTGAGCACCTCCCGTCTGTTAGGCCTTCGGTGCATGGGCTCTCGGGGTTGAATTAGATGGTGCTCCCCGCTGCAGGGGAGCCAGCCCACAGACCTCCCAGTCCCTGCTCTGATGGGGCAGCTGCAACCTCTGACAAGTTCTCTGCAGAAACCCCAGTTTGCTCCCGTCACCCATGATTCCCCCTTCCCAGGCCATGCCTGGCCACTCCTCACGCCCCAGCAAGTGGGTCCTGGTGGAGTCGCTGTGCTAGGGTACCCACGGGGCTGTGGAGCATGCGCTGATGTGCCCTGCCTTTTCAGGATGGAAAATGGGGTGTGTGAGTTGTCTGCCGTGGGTATGGTGTGTTTATGGCCATGTAAGTGGCAGGTGGATGTGGAGCCGTCTTGTGGGTGGTGGGTGTGTCTGGGGGTGTGTTTGGGGCTCCCGGGTTGGGAGGCCGGGAGGGCTGCTTCCTGGCTGTTCCTTCTGCTCCATTTCTTCCCACCAGCCCCAGCCCAGCCCCTCTTGGCTCTGGCCAGGCTTAGGTCGAGCCTGTGGCCAGGACAGACCCCCGCGTGTAGCTGAGCCTGGGTCCTCTGCCGGGGGAGGGAAACTGGGAGCACTCAAGTTAAGCAGGCCTGTCTCCCACAGGCCTTGGAACCTGTTTCACAGATCCCTCCAAACCAAGGTCTCTGGGCCAGTGACCCTCCAGACCCTCTAGTGATCTAAAGCCTGGGTCACTCCCTCCCTGCAACCTGGAGCTGGTCAGGCTGGGTGCCCACGTGCCCCACCGCGGCTGGGGTCCACCTTCCGGTGTACCATCTCTGCAGAAGGGCTCCCCACCCAGCAATTAGAGAGCTGGGCCGGCCAGTACAGCCAGCGGGGAGTGGGTGGGCGGTACCAAAACTTGGCAGCTCTGCCAGAAACCAGGGCCAGACCCAGATGCAGGGGGAGGGCGCGAGAGAAAACTGAAGCTGGGGTGGCTCCGAGGGAACCAGATCCCTGCCGAGCAAACCAGTTCCCAGGTCCCCAAGCCGGCTGGGTGGCTCTGGGACCAGCCGATCACAGGTGCCACGGCCGCGGCCCCTGCTCTGGAGCAGCCCCTCCCTCCTGCGCCGGGTGGGCCTGCCCCTCAGCTGCCCAGAGGCCCCCTCCCCCAGCAGACTAGGGCCAGACAGCCAATTTCCAGAACTGAGGCGAGCTCCCCGAGCTGGGCTCTGTGCCTCTGATGTCTCCTGTTCACAGTTCAGAGTGTCACATCTTCCAGTGTCTCCCTGGGCCCCCTTAGTCTATCACTCAAAGCATCTGACAGCCTGACTTCCAGATAATGGTGCCCTTTCTGACCCCAGCAGGCCCTCGCAGGCCCTCGTCTTCCAGGTAGAGCCTCCTCACAGATCTTACTTCCTCGAGAAAGCCTTCCTTGAACTCATGCCCTGCCCTGCCTGGGCATTCCCCCCCCACCCCCCCTGCTTCGCGTCCACAGACCCGTATGTTTGCTGACATTGTGGGTCTCTCTCCACGGGGCTGTGGGCATTGCCAGGCAGGGCTGTGTGTTTTTACCCCCAGAGTCTGCTCTGGCTCCAGCCCAGAAGGCACTGGGGGTGGGGGCGGGGGCTTTGGAGTCAAGAGGGACCAGACCTCTCCCTGACTGGCATGGGTTCGAGCTGGGGGTGGAGTGGCGTGGGTGGGGAAGTCTCCAGCTCTGGGTGTTCATTCATCATTCATGGACACCTGGGCCAAGCACTGGAGCTGCAGAGCTGGTCACCATTTCCTGCCCAGTGAGGTACGACATGCCTCCCTCAGGGCCAGGCCTGGATCTCAGATGAGGAAGCCATAGTGGCCAAGGCCTCTCTGCCCGCATGACCCTTCCCTGTGGGGGGAGGGAGACAGCCACACACATACGTCCATGGTAGTGACCAGACCAGAAGAATGCAAACATATACACACACGGGAACAACGGAGGGCCTCCACGGTGGCAGGTCAGCAGAGCATGGAAAAGTACATTTCTCTGAGACCGGGGAGGGGGGGCTATAGGTATTAGGGAGCCTTTCTTCAAAGACTGTGCATGCCCCACAGTGACAATTCAGACTGAGTAACTCACCACCTGAGTAGGTGGGGCTTAGTCCTCTATATTGGATTCAGAAAAGAAGAATGTGCTATTTCTTGCAACAAAACAAGAGTGAAATAGGTCATGAGAGGTGGGGCATGAGTACAGTGGGATTCGGAGGAAAGTTGTTTCACTTTTCACTACAGGTGATGAGGGGTGTGCCTTGGGGGGGGGGCTGGTGTGTGTGACAAAGATTGACCAGACTTGGGTCCAGCACTTGTAACCTCTCTTTGCTCCTGACCTTGGAAGGTAGCCCTCCTTTACAGTCCAGTTCTAGCAAGATTCCTGCTAAGTTAGTTTAGCCAGAATCCCCATCTTCCATATCTGACTCCCCTCCATATGTAATCTGGTTCTTCATCTTCCACCATCCCCCAGGTGATGGCTGGCCTGCCTTCAGCAAGACTCCTGTGAGGTACAGTTAGCCAGGCTACCTCCTGGCCGTCCCCCCGCCCCCCCACCCCGGAGGTGTCCTCTTAGTAATTTTTCATCTACTGATCCCCCACACCTGCTCCTTGGCCATCAATTCTACTTTTCCTTGTTGTATTTGGAGTTGAGCCCACTCTCTCTCCCCTACTACAAAACCCCCATTGCAGTATCCCCTCTTGAATAAAGTCTTCCTTACCACTCTTTGACAAGTGCCGTGAGTACTTTTTTCCTTAACAGGGATAAACTTCTCTGAGGAAGGGAAATTGGGGGGATTTCCTCAGGAGCAGGGTGGGATGAGGGCATCCAGGATCAGCCTGGAACTGAACACAGGGAGGTGTGGGGCAGTTCGGAGGGAGGGTCCTGTCTAGAAGGACTTGAGGGGAGGCAAGGCAGCCCCTAGACAGACTGGTAAGTTGGCAGAGGAGGACTTCAGGCTGTGAGTGGGTCCCTCAGGCAGCCAAAGGGGAGGGCCAGAACCAGGACTAGCTTTACATGTGTGACCTGTGTGGTCACTCAGGACCACACTCAGAAGGGCCCAACACTAACTGCGAGGCGCTGCTGTTGCCATTTTTTTTTTAAGATTTTATTTATTTATTAGAGAGGGAGAGAGAGAAGCAGAGTCCCTGCTGAGCAGGAAGCCCAACACGGGGCTCCATCCCAGGACCCCGGAAATCATGACCTGTGCTGAAGGCAGACACTTAACCAAATGAGCCACCCACACGCCCCATCTGCTGTTGCCATCTTGAACTTCTTAATCATGCTCGAGCAAGGGGCCTCACATTTCCATTTTGCTCCAGAGCCTGCAAATGATGTAGCTGCTCCTGGCCTAAACCAAGGCCTTACAAGGAGGGGCAGAAACAGAGAGGAGGAGGAGACTGGTTGGGTGCCACCTGGAGGGTGGAAGGAAGAGGCCTGAGTAGGCAACCTGAGCTCCATGGGCTGAGGCCCGATGCTCCCAGGTTCCACAAAGGGTAGGCAGTGTCTGCCTCACCTGCTGTTGCCCTAACCCCAACCAGCTATCAGGGGAGGGTCCATCTTTTCCTAGCCTGGCCTTCCAGGGCTCAACTCAGAGAAGCAAGGAAGGCTGTATTTTCAGGAGAACGCTTGTCTTGTCTGCCATGAACCTTTTTTCTTTCTTTTTTTTTAATCTAGTGTGTTCTTTGTGTACCTGGTTCCCCCCCCCAGCATTTTTTTAAGGTATAATTTACATACAGGAAAATGCTTCCTTTGTAGAGTACAGTTTTTAGAACTTTGACAAACGCAGAAAGTTGCATAACCAACACTACAATCAAGATACAGAATAGCTCCATCATGCCCCCCAAATTCCCCTGTGTCTCAGTCAGCCCTCCCCCCATTCCCCAACAACCAGTGATCTGCTTTCTTAATACCCTTCCTTTCCTTTTTTTTCCTCTTTGTGAGCCGTGTATAACCCCTCCACATATTAGAACATATTACAAAGTAGCAAGTAAAACAATAATACTACACCTCAATGGAAAGAATGAAGAGCCAGAAATAGATTCCATTCTGTAGAAAATCTTAACGTTAGGATAAAAGGCTTCCAAATGAGAGGAAAAAGGTACGATTATTTAGTAAGAGGTACTGGGATAACTGGACAAAAATTTGAGGGAAAAAATAAGCCATACTTTGCACTACCCCCTGCAAAATAAAATGGACATGTATTGAGGAGTTAAATTTAAAAAAAAATCAAATCCTAGGAAACTAGCAAAAGATTAAAGGGACAATTACTGCGTTAGTGGAGACCTGCTAAGTTTTTCTGCTTCGAAGCAGCCCCACCCCTCAACACAAACAAAACAAAACAAAAGCCACAGTCCCACCGAGCAAAGATTGGCAAAATCATCTGTGTAATAAAACGGTGCACGCTGAGAAGTAACAAAGCTGCCGTGCAAGGAGAGCCACCTTTGGGGTGGACGACAATGACAGATAGAGGTGGAATGGCCTGGTATGGGTGTGTGCGTGTGTGTAATGCGCGTGCGCGCGGGCGGGACATTCAAAGTCCTTGGAGAAGCCAGGCTTTGCTCACGCCCACCTGGGCTGTGAGGCAGGCAAGGGCTCCCCCAGAGGAAGTGAGGAAGCCTGGGGCGTTTGGGCAGGTCTGTGAGGTCCTGCCGGCTTGGAGGCGGCTTCAGCCTAGCCGGTGGCCCCAGGAAGGGTTCACTCAACTCTCCGCCCCCGCCGCCCCCGCGTGGGCCAGGACCACCCAGGCTCGAGGTGCACAGACAGGCCTCTCTGGGATGCTCCGAGGACGCCCCCGCGGGCTCCCCGTGGGGCTGCGGACCGCCCTCTTCCCTGTATGTGTCATATGGTTTTGGAGCCGCCGGTTCCCTCATTCATAAGTAGAGCATATTGGCTACCTGGGAGTATTTTTTTTTTTTTAAGATTTTATTTATTTAAGAGAGAGAGAATGAGAGAGAACACATGAGAGGGGATAAGGTCAGAGGGCAAAGCAGACTCCCTGCCGAGCAGGGAGCCCGATGCGGGACTCGATCCAGGGACTCCAGGATCATGACCTGAGGCGAAGGCAGTCGCTTAACCAACTGAGCCACCCAGGCGCCCTACCTGGGAGTATTTTTGAGCACTCACTGTGTTCCAAGTACATGGTGTTGGGGATACAGCAGTGATGAGTACAAAGTCCTGGCCCCAATGGACCTTTTATCCTAAAAGGGGTGTGTGTGTGTGTGTGTGTGTGTGTGTGTGTGTGTGTCTGTGTGCGTTAGGGGCAGGAAGACAGAATGAACGAATAAACACACAATTTCGAGTCAAATGCTATAAACAAAACAAAACTGGATTGTGCAAACGCTAAACAGAAAACAAGATTGTGCAAGGTGTTTAGGGGGGTGGGGGGGAGGGAGGGGAGGTTGCTCTGGAATGACATTGATCCCCAAAGGGAGCAGGAAGTCAGGGAAACAGAGATAGAGCCTTTTCTCTTGGGCTGTTTCTAGTCAAAGTCCCTGAGGCCTGCGGAGGAAATGGGGGTTGGGGGACTTCTCTGCCCCTCCCCTGCATAGCAAGGGGGCCTGGGAGGATCGTGAATTCAGTCCTGGCCTGCGTTTGGGGTCACCGCCTTTCTCTTCCTTCTTAACCTTTACCCTTCCTCCTTAGGACGGTTGTGCAATCCCCCTCTCTCCCCCTCCTCGGCCCCCCAAGGAGGGCGGTCACCGAGGGCGGCAAGACAGGGGCTGGGACCCCCAAGCAGAATCTTTCTGTTGAATACCTAATGGGTAGATCAAGTACAGGCTTAGGGGACCAGCGAGGCTGGGGTAGAAAAAAAAGGACTTTTCTTTTAAAGATCACTTGATACTTTTTAAAAAGAGCACCAAGGAGCCACAGCAGGAAAGCTTAACTCTTGGACCCCTGGCATGCACTGTGCTGTTCGGGTTTGTCTTCATTTTGAAGGAGGGCGAAAGGCAGGGCGCCGAGAAGGCAGAGTCGTTTCGGGGTTCGGGTTTCCGAGAGCCGAGTTGGGGCGCTGGGACCCCGGGAAGGAAGGGGAAGCCCGGCCCCGCAGGCCCGCGCACCCCCACTGGCCCGCAAGTGGGTCGGTCCGATTCCTTCCCGCCGAGAGGGAGGGTCGCGGCTCCCCCTGCGGCTGTGGGCACCCGGGGAAGTCCCGGGGGCGACAGCCGAGCGGCGGGAAGCCCGGCTTCCAGCGGCAACCCAGCTCCTGCAGGCGACTCCACTCCAGGCTCGCGGGAGGGGGAAGCGCGGCGCTCGAGCAGAAAGCCGCGGGCCCGCGGGACGGCCACCCCTCCCCGAAGCCGCGAGTGGGCGGGTCCAGATCCGCCGCGCAACCGCTGCGGCTTCCGGTTCCGATGACAGAGGCGCCGGAAGCCAGGGCCCCGGCTGCGGGGATAAGGTGAGAGCCGGCTGGCTTCCGGGCCGGGAGGTGCGGGCGGAGGGCGAGGTACGCCGGGCGGGCCGACGGGGGCGAGGGAGACGGCAGCTCGGCCGGGCTCCCAGGCCCCAGGCCTTCTCCGGAGCCCCGACAAACCGCGGCCCCAGCCTGCCCCTGCGCTGGCTTTCCCCTCAGTCGTCGGGCCGGGGCCGGGAGCTGGAGTCCCACGGACTCGTAGGACCCTCGAGGAGCCGCCTCTGCCAGGGGAGTCGCGCGAACTGAGACGTCCGGTCCCGGTGCGACCCGGTCGGGTCGGAGGTAACCCGGTGTGGACGAGGGAGCCAGACGGGGCATTCGAGCAGGGAGGGTCTTTGGAAGGATGAGTGGGAGTTTGCCAGTCATTTTGCACGTTAATACAGGTGAAATTCTAGTAGGAGCTGCAGCCTAGGGGAGATGGTGAGCTTTGCCCTCCCTCCAGTTTCCGTTAATAACCAAAAAAAAAAAAAAAAGATTTGAAACTTTAAATAGAGATGTGCAGTGAAGAAAAGGAACAGAGTGATAAGATGGAGTGTCTGGCGTGGGTGTGGAGCAGAGGGGTCAGCATTAGATATGGGTAGGAGAACATCTCTGAAGAGGTGACGTGGACACAGGACCCTGATAAGGAGCAAGTCATGGGAACATTTTGGGGAAGAGTTGTATCAGGCAGAGGGAACAGCTAGTGCAAAGGCCCTGAGACAGAAATAAACTTGTCAAGGACAGGAAGGAGGCTAGTGTGGTTGGAGTATAGCCAGTGAGGGGGAGAGTGGTAGATGAGGCTGGAGGGGTGGTTGGGAGTCAACTCATATAGAGATTCCTAGGCCATAAAAGGGAGGGTGGGGGGGCGGCAGGCGGGCTCAGTCAGAGGAGCATGCGACTCTTGATCTCTGGGTGGTGAATTCCAGCCCCACATTGGGTGTGGAGATTACTAAAAATAAATAAATAAAGGAAGGGGGGGTATTCTGAATACAGTAGGAATCTATTGGGTTTTAAGCAGAGGAGTGGTGGGTAGGGTGGAGAATGGATAGAGTTGAGGGGTGCAGAAGTGTAAGAGTTGGGTCAATGGAGGCTGCCCAATTCTGTGTCAGGCAAAGAGGACCTTTCTATGATTTGCACAAACTTCTTTCCTTTCGCCCCAGAAGGGTCCCTTCTGTTTCACGATGCTGAAGTCTGGGGACAAAACCCATGCATGCCTTAGTGGGGATTTTAATACTTCAGTCGTAACTCTTCCTGTCAACCCCCCTGCAGGTTTGAGCCCAGGCCCCCTAGCCCAAGAGTTAGGATGTGGATGCACCATTTAATCAGCAACCATTCACTGAACAGTCACTGTGGACCAGGCCCTGGGCTGGGCACTGCGGGGAGAAAGAGGACAAGACTGGCCTCCAGGCCTGAGCAGCTCACTGTCTGGTGGGGGGAGACCTGTAGACAGGCAGTTACTGTGCCACAGAGCTGAGGACTCAGAGGTGTGCGGTATGGGTGTCCTCCACAGAGGTGTATGAAGCAGAGGAGACTGGGGGATTTCACTGAGGGCTTTTTGGGGAGCTGGTGATTAAACTGCATCTTGGGGTCTCTGTGCAGAGAAGTGCAGAGGGCATTCTGGACACAGGAACAGCTTGTGCAAAGGAAGTGAATGTGTAATTACACAGGGCTTGTGTGTCAGACCATGCAGTGTTGAGTCAAGGGGTGACAGGATTTGATGTGTTGTTTTGGAGAGATCACCTGGTGGATCATTTCTGTACAGGTGAGACCTTGGGGAGGAGGGCTTGAAATGGACATGAAATTCCACTGGATTCATTATGAAGTTGTGAAAGACAAATGCACATACTCATCCGCCCCAGTGCCAGATGACCGAGTGGGGTTCAGGCAGAGTGGCTCACCAGGGACAGACTGAGTTAGCCTCCTGGGCTTTCTGGGTGGGATACAGGCAAGCCATTCTGTTTCCCCAGCTTCTTTTTCTTACTTTCCCCAGCTTCTTTATTTTATTTTAGATTTTTTTATTGAGTTAATCAGACTTCTCAGTTCATTATACATTTAATTGGTTCAGGCAGGGCCTTCATCTCTTTTGTATTTATTGATGTATTCCCTTTTATCCCCATTCCTCCTCCCCCACCCACCGTAGGAAACCATTCTGATGTGTTTGCATGTGTCTTTGGTTGTATGCATAGATTTTTTTCTTTAAGGACACACTCTAGGGCACCTGGGTGGCTCCGTTGGTTAGGCGGCTGCCTTCCGCTTGGGTCGTGGTCCTGGGGTCCTGGGATCAAGTCCCGCGGCAGGATCTCTGCTCAGCAGGGAGTCTCCTTCTCCCTCTGATCCTCCCCTCATGCTCTCTCTCAAATGAATAGATAAAATCTTAAAAGAAAAAAAAAGACACACTCTAGAGGCACCTGGGTGGCTCAGTTGGTTAAGCATCTGCCTTCAGGGGCGCCTGGGTGGCTCAGTTGGTTAAGCGACTGCCTTCAGCTCAGGTCATGATCCCAGGGTCGTGGGATCGAGCCCCGCATCGGGCTCCCTGCTCGGCGGGAAGCCTGCGTCTCCCTCTCCCACTCCCCCTGCTTGTGTTCCTGCTCTCACTATCTCTCTCTCTGTCAAATAAATAAATAAATAAAATCTTTAAAAAAAAAAAAGCATCTGCCTTCAACTCAGGTCATGATCACAGGGTCCTGGGATCGAGCCCCCATATCAGGCTCCCTCCTCAGTGGAGAGCCTGCTTCTCCCTCTCCCTCTGACACCCCACCCCCGTCCTGTGCTTGCTTGCTTGCTCTCTCTCTGTCTCGTGCTCAGTCTCACAAATAAATAAAATCTTTTAAAAAATTTTTTAAAAGACACACTTTATTTATTCTTAAGATTTTTTTTTTTTTTAAGATTTTATTTATTTATTTGACAGAGAGAGACACAACGAGAGAGGGAACACAAGCAGGGGGAGAAGGAGAGGGAGAAGCAGGCTTCCTGCTGAGCAGGGAGCCCGATGCGGGGCTCGATCCCAGGATCCTGAGATCATGACCTGAGCCGAAGGCAGACGCCTAATGACTGAGCCACCCAGGCACCCCTTATTAAGATTTTTTAAATTTAATTTTTATTGAGAGAGAGACCTCCTATGTGCACATGCACGAGGTGGGGAGCGGGAGAGGGAGAGAGAATCTCAAGCAGACTCCGCTCTGAGAGTGACCCTGAACACATGATTTGAGCCAAAATCAAGAATCCGACGCTCAACCAACTGAGCCCCCCAGACACCCCTATTTTCTTTTTTTCTTTCTTTTTTAAGTAGGCTCCATGCCCAACATGGGGCTTGAACTCACAATCCTGAGAACAAGAGTCGCACGCTGTACTGACTGAGCCAGGCAGGTGCCCCTGCATGTATACATTTTTAATTTACATAAATGGTATTCTGCCTAGAGTTCATTTTGCTTCTTTATTTCCCCCTCAGTACCATGTTTGGGGATGTTATCGATGCTCCTGTGAGTATATCTAGAACATGGTTTCTAAGTGCTATGCAGGTTTCCATAGATGCCTCTCCCACGTTTTACTTACTTATCAGTTCCCCCAGTGCTGAGGCTCCTAGATCGTCTGCCCCTTCCTGCCACAATACAGAGTGCTGGGATGAAAATCCTTATGCATCTCCTTCCTCAGCTTTTTTTTTTTTAAAGATTGTATTTATTTGAGAGAGAGCAAGCAAGCAAGCATGAGTGGGGGAGGAGCGGAGGGAGAGGGACAAGCAGATTCCCCGCTGAGCAGGGAACCCAACGTGGCTGGATCCCAGGACCCTGAGATCATGCCCTGAGCCGAAGGCAGATGCTTAACCCACTGAGCCACCCAGGCGCCCCCTTCCTCAGCTCTTTAATACAATTTCAAGATGCTGACTTGGGCTTCCCTGAGATAATCCTTTCATCAGTTGGTGTCCGCAGGGCTAGTCTGTTTGACCTTGGTGAGGTTCTGACCTTTTAAATTTTATTTATTTATTTGACAGAGGCAGAGAGCACAAGCAGGGGGAGCGGCAGGCAGAGGGAGAAGCAGGCTCCCTACTGAGCCCGATGCGGGACTTGATCCCAGGAACCTGGGACCATGACCTGAGCCGAAGGCAGACGCTTAACCGACTGAGCCACCCAGGCGCCCCGGTCCTGACCTTTCTTGAGCTGTATTTATATTTGGTAAATTGTGATTCTGGTTCCCAGACTCTTGGCAAACATTTCTCTTGTGCTGCCATCTTTCCTAGGTGACCGTCTCACAGCCTCTGTGGTTAATTTCCCGTTTCTTGTCATCATTAATCATTGCTATACACTTATTCCAACCACACATCTTGGCCACTTTCCCTTCCTGGTAAGATAGTGGGCTGTTAAGCTGGTCCAGAGAGTAATGTGATGCGAAGTGCTTCTGAGAAGGGCTCTGGAGCCAGAAACCCTGGCTTCACTTCCCAGGTCCTCCCTTTCTCAGCCGCGTGACCTTGGGCAACTTATTTAATCTTCCTGTGTCTCATTCTCTTATCTGTAAAGTGGGTCTAATAACTGTACCTACCTTATAGTGTTTTGGTAAGAATTAAATAAATTAGTTGATGCATGCAACGTTGTTAGAATGGTGCTTGACACATAATAAGCCCCAATGAAATGATAACAAATAATAGCAGTAATAATTATGATTATGATATTGTTTCAGACAGGAGTCCCTGGTATATTTTGCTCATAATGGATCATATTCAGTTGTAGGGTGTTTGCTTAGGGGGCACAAAGAGGAAGGCATGTCTTCCGGACATCATGATTATGATTACAAATTCTAGTGTGAAGGCATCAACCATAAGGAGAGAGGGCAAAAACACATCTCAGGCCCTGGTTGCCATTTCCCCACCGCTCATCCACTATAAGGAGACAGTAGCTACGGGCTGGGCCAGGAGGATGAGGCCAGGACTGGCAGTGCCAGGGGGAACGGGGAGTCTGGTGAAACCGGGAGCATCCCAGTGGTCACCTTGGCCGTAGGATTCTTGTGATGTTACTCTGTACCCTTCTTTGAGAGAATGGACAGCTGGCCAGATTTGAACATTTGAGAGAGCCCTTCATTTCAAATCCTTTAGACAGAAGGATAGGGAGGAAAGTCTGTCGCCAGCATTTTGAGGGCTGTTCACATGGTCAGCATCAAAGGCTGCTCTGGAATAGAGGGGGGCAGTGGCCCAGAGTGGAAGGGACTTAGGAAGGGCACCTCGCTGGTGGGACCAGAAAAGTCAGCTTTCTTTTAGTGGTATAATGAGGAGGGAGGGGTGTGTTACATCGACAGGAGATGTTCTAGTCTGATGGGGGGGAAGTGGGCCCTGAAATAGGTCCTTACCTGGTGATCAAAACTGAAACAGAAGGGTGCCACGCGGGAGCTGAGGGAGCCAGGTGGCAGCAGGGAGGAGGGGATGGCTGCTGGAGGAGGTGGTCTCTGAGCCGACCTGGAAAGGATGAGCCGGCTTCTCAAGCAGTTGATGAGGGGAGGGCTAACAACCTATCAGGGAGAGGAAGCAGCATGAACCCGGGCCCGGAGCTGGGAGGGAGCAGCGGTTCTGGCTGGCTGGACACAGGGTGAGCAGCAGGGGAGACTGAGGCTGGAGTGGTGGGCAAAGCCCATCAGGCCCACGTGCTTGGCATTTGTTCCTTAGGCTGGGTTTTCAGTTATCAGCCATTCAAGGGCTGCCTTCATGGCTTCTATCACTGTAGTCTGTGGAAAACCAAGTCCACTAATTGAAGAGAAGGTGCTTATGATGAGTATATAAATATACATGCAATATGAAAGTAGGTGGTATTTGTATGTATTTCTAGTAGATAGCATTGCCTGCTGAGGACTCTGTGAGGCCTGCTCTCTCCCCTGATTCAAAAGAATGAAAAGAGTTGGAAATGGTAATTTGGTCACCATGACTCAAAACACCTGTCCTCACGCCCGCCTGGTCCCTCTGGGGCACCCTGGCTCGGGGTGACAGGCGCTGTGGACACGTATGTTAAGCCGGGAATTTCTGCGCGAGGATAAATGATGTGGGTGTGGTGAGGGGGGCCTGGGGACCCTCCGCGGCGAGCCCCCCAGCCCAGGTGGGGCCTGCCGCAGCCGACCCCTCCCGCCCGCAGGCAGAGGCCACCATGGAGCAGTGTGCGAGTGTGGAGAGGGAGGTGGACAGGGTCCTGCAGAAGTTCCTGACCTACGGGCAGCACTGCGAGCAGAGCCTGGAGGAGCTGCTGCACTACGTGGGCCAGCTGAGGGCTGAGCTGGCCAGCGCAGGTGCGTGTGTCCCCCCCACCCCCAGAGCCCCAACTCTGCCTCCCCGGGGGCCTGGGAGCTCCCCAAGGCCGCTTGGTGACAGGCTTCTAGAAGGATGATGGTTTGGACATCAGTCCGTGGATGCCTAGGCCTCCTTCGGGTGGGGTCATGGAAGTCATTCCAAGCTATTTCAGAAAGCCCAACAGAAATTATTAGTTTACCTGAGATTATTTTCACTTAGATTTTCATTTTATTTATTTATTTATTTATGTAAAATTTTATTGTTATGTTAATCGCCATACATTACATCATTAGTTTTTGATGTAGTGTTCCTAGATTTTCATTTTATATTCTGTTTTCCATTTGCTTTTCTACTTTGAATTTTTTTTTTTAATTTATTTTTTTTAAAGATTTTATTTATTCATTTGAGACACAGAGATACAGAGAGAGAGAGAGAGAGCATGAGCAGTGGGAGAGGCAGAGGGAGAGGAAGAAGCAGACTCCCCGCTGAGTCAGGAGCCTGATGTGGGACTCGATCCCAGGACCCTGGGATCATGACCTGAGCCGAAGGCAGACGCTTAACCATCTGAGCCACCCAGGCGCCCCTCTACTTTGAATTTTTAAGACATTTTGAGATCGTTTCAAATTTACAGAAAACACCAACTGCTGATACGGTGCCATGCTGGCTTTATCGCTTCTTTTGCCTACTCTTACTTTTTAACCATTTGAAAGTCAGTTGCAGCTATCGTACCACTTTGCCCCTAAACTTTCAGTGTGTATTTCCTAAGGTCAAGGGCATTCTTTTATGTAAATACAGCGTAATTATTAAATCAAGAAGTTAAACATTAATACAGTATTATGACCTAATGAATATAGCTCATACTTCAGTTTTGTCACTGTCCAATAATTTTCAGAAAACATTTTAATTTTAGTCTCCATTCTAGGATCCAATCCAAGATCAGGCACTGCGTGTGGTTTCTCATGTCTCATCTTTGGGTTTTTTTTTTTTTTAAGATTTTATTTATTTGACAGAGAGAGACAGCGAGAGAAGGAACACAAGCAGGGGGAGTGGGAGAAGCAGGCTTCCCGCCCAGTAGGGAGCCCGATGCGGGGCTCGATCCCAGGACCCCAGGATCATGACCTGAGCAGAAGGCAGACGCTTAACGACTGAGCCACCCAGGCGCCCCTCATCTTTGGTTTTTTTAACCGGGGACATTTCTCCCACTTGCTTGTCTTTCATGACATTCACGATTTTGAAGCAGTAAGGCTAATGATTTTGCAGAATATCTCTTGGTTTAGGCTTGCCTGCTGTTTCCTCCTCCTCGCCCAGATGTTGCATCTTGGGCAGCACAGTACTTTGGAAGTGATCTGGTTCTCAGGGCGTCAGTCACATCAGGAGGTACAGGGTGTCAGCTCGTTCCCTGATTGGCAGTGTGAACTGTGATCACTTGGTTAAGACGGTGTCGGCCAGGTTCCCCCCGTGTAAAGTTAATATTTCTTTACAGTTAATTAGTAAGAAATTTTAGGGGAGATGCTTTGAGCCTCTACAAATGGCCTGCACTTTATTGTATTTGAGCCCACTGGCCCAGGGGTGATTCTTGCCTGATTCAGTTATTATAAAGCAACACGGGTGACTTTTCCTGCTCTTTCATTCCTTACATACAGTTGGCCCTTGAACAACACAGGTTTGAACTGTGCGGGTCCACTTACATGCAGATTTGTTTTTCAGTAAATACAGTAATGTAAATGCATTTTCTTTTTTTATGACTTTCTCAATGACATTTTCTCTTTTTTTTTAGCTTTATTGTAAGAATACAGTATATAACACAGGTGACATACCAAATATGTGTCATTTGACTGTGTTATTGGTAAGGCTTCCTGTCACCAATAGGCTATTAGTAGTTGTGTTTTGGGGGAGTCAAAAATTATACACAGATTTTCGACTGTGCACGGGGTGGTGCCCTTAACCCCCATGTTGCTCAAGGGTCAACTGTAGTTGTTGGCATTCAGCTTTCCTTTTTCCCTTATTTATTACCAGCTCATGCCTCATAGATTCTTATTTTATTCGTTGGGTTAAAATCCGTTACTGTTATTATTTATTTTGATGCTTAAATTGTCTTAGATTTGACCAGAGGTCACCCCTGATTCCTATGTCCTTTTTTTTTAATTGAGCTATAATTCACATTAAAATTCACCTTCTTAAAGTGTACAATTTTTGAGTTTATTTTTAGTATATTTACAGAGTTGTACCATTATTACTACTGTATAATTTCAGAACATTTTCATCACCCCAAAAACAAATGCTACCCACTAACAGTCACACCGTTTCTCCCCCTCTTTCAGACCCTGCAACCACTTACCTACTTTCTCTGTGGATTACCTGTTCTGGATACTTCATATAAATGCAGTCTTACGATGTGCAGCCTTTTGTGTCTGGCTTCTTTCACTGAGCATGTTTTCAAGGTTCATACCTGTTGTAGCATGAATCAGTATTTGATTCTTTTCTGTCCTGGGTCATATGGTAACTCTGTTAACTTTTTGAGGAACAGGCAAACTGTTTTCCAAATGTAGTTGCAATAATTTACTCGTTCCCACCAGCAATGCATGAGGGTTCCAATTTCTCTGTATCCTCACCAAGGCTTGTTTTTATCTGTCTTTTTGATTATGGCCATCCTAGTGGGTATGAAGGGCTATCTTACTGTGGTTTTGCTCTGCATTTCCCTAGTGACTAATGATGCTGAGCATCTTTTCATGAGTGAGCTTGTTGACCATTTGTTTATCTTCATTGAAGAACTGTCTACTTAAATTGCTTCCCATTTTTTAATTGGGTTGTTTCTCTTTTTATTGTTGAGTTGTACGAGTTCTTTATGTACTCTTTAATACTAGACCCACACTGGATATTCTATCATATGGGTTGTCTTTTCACTTTTTTTTTTTTATATTTTATTTATTTATTTGTCAGAGAGAGAGCACAAGCAGGGGGAGTGGCAGACAGAGGGAGAGGGAGAAGCAGGCTCCCCGCTGAGCAGGGAGCCCGATGTGGGACTCGATCCCGGGACTCCAGGATCATGACCTGAGCCGAAGGCAGTCGCTTAACCGACTGAGCCACCCAGGCACCCAATCTTTTCACTTTTTTGATAGTATCCTTTGAAGCATAAAAGTTTTTAATATTGATTAAGTCCAATTTATTTTTTCTTGGGCTGCTTATGCCTTTGTTGTCTTATCTAAGAAACCATTGCCTAGCCCAAGGCCACAAAGATTATACCTCTGCGTTTTCTAAGAGTTTATAGTTTTGGCTCTTACACTTGGGTCTTTGATCCGTTTTGAGTTAATTTTTAGATACGGTGTAAGATCCAACTTCGTTCTTTTACATGTGGATATTCAGTGTTGCACTCTTCTTTCTGTTCTTTCTCCTCCTGTGTCCTTTTCACATGGCCCATCCTTTTTTTTTTTTTTTAAAGATGTTATTTTATTTGAGAGAGAGAGTGAGAGAGAACACAAGAGGGGGTCGGGTCAGAGGGAGAAGCAGACTCCCCACTGAGCAGGGAGCCCGATGTGGGACTCGATCCTGGGACTCCAGGATCATGACCTGAGCCGAAGGCAGTCGCTTAACCAACTGAGCCACCCAGGCACCATAGCCCAGCCTTTTTATTTATTACTATTATTATTTAGCACTTCCTAGCTTTCTGGCACATTAAGATAATTCCTGGAGTAAGTAATTTCTGCAAGGAGATGTTCTTTGGGTGAAAAATGGTATTTGGAAACCAAGGTCTGGGTTGTTACTGAGGTGTCGTTTCTGTTTTTTTAGCAGACAGATCTGTCTCTGCATGTTGCAGGCCATGAGTTTACAGATACCCAGTTTCAATCCTGTATCACAGGGTTCTTCCTAGACCTCCCCAATCCATAGCTATATCTCTTTTCTGCAACAGTGCGTATGGTGACTCCAAACACCGGCAATACATCTCCCATCTGCTTGATTTCTACGGTACATAGAGAGTATTTTCGGAATTGCTACACTTCGTACCTCCGTGAAAAACAAATCTGCAGAGTAGAGTTTGTTTCCTTTTAATGTTTTTTTTTTTTAAAGAAAGCATGCACATAGGAAAGACTTCAAAGTCAGAAGAGCTTACAGGGAAAGTGAGTCTCCCCTTCAGCCCACCCCACCCCCCGAGTCACCCCTGCCCCCAACTTCCCAGGCACGCCTCCCAGACAGCGTCTGTGTGCACACACAGGTGGCATGTGTGTCTATCCCCTCCCTTTTTTTAAACACAAAGGGTAGCCTCAAGCGTGTGCTTTCCTGCACCTTTTCCCCCCTCCAGTTTGTCTCCGAGAGTGTTCTGTCTCACTACGTAGAATTCTGCCTCATTCTTGCACCTGGTTGCTTACCATTGCATCGTGTGGTTGTGCCATGCTGTAGTAAATGCCCAGGCCTGGGTCCTTGCTTCCGATGGCAGGTTAACCGTGTGGTAGAATGGGTCTGAAATGCTCTTATGCTGTGCCATTGGTTAACAGGTGGTGGTGGCCTGCTGCAGGGTGTTTACAGGGAGACCACGTTTTCTCAGATGGGGGTTTGTCAGCGCTAATGGTTTCAGGGGCGTCCTTGGGCAGAGAAGATTTGGGGGTTTCAGGTTAAAAGGCTTTGGTTTCGGGGTGCCTGGCTGGCTCAGCCAGTGGAGCATGTGACGTTCGATCTTGGGGTTGTGAGTTCAAGCCCCATGTTGGGCCTGGAGCTTACTTTAAAGAAAGGATGGGGAGCTTTGGTTTCCTGAGAGCTGTTGCTTTGTCCTAAAGGGAATGTGGCCAGGGACTGTACAGAGTGTGGTCCTCTGTGACCTGGATGGAGCAGAATGTGAGAGATGAGTGGCAAGCTGGGGTTTGGGTGGGTGGCAGTGTCAGAGTGGAATGTGGTCCTGCCCCGTCTCCCTGTGTAGGTGGGGGGCCTCCAGTCGTTATTTGTCAGAGGCATTCAGTTACAGGTGCCAGCAACCCAGCTCAGACCAGGTTAAATGAACAGGCGGGGGTGGGGAACACTGGATTCATGGACTCAGGTAACTGAAATGTCCAGGCCCGGCTGGATCCAGGTGCTCATGGGATCCCCTCAGTCTACACTGTCTTCATTCTCAGAGCAGTGCCCCCCCGCCCCCCCCCCCCAGGAGGTCACGGTGCTCCAGCAGCTCCAGTTCCCATTCTGTGTTCAGTGACTTGGTAGAATGCATCTCTCTTCCAGGGCTTCTGGTCTTGGAGCCGAGACGCTCCCTGGCTCTCCTGGGTCATGTTTCTTTCCCTGAACCAAGGCGTTGCCATCTAAAGAAGGCACCTAGATGCTGGGCTTGCCACTCATCTCTCACATTCTGCTCCATCCAGGTCACAGAGGACCACACTCTGTACAGTCCCTGGGCGGATGTTCTGTCTGTCCTCCTCTCTTCCAAGTCCCATGTGCTCTTGGCGGTGCGTCTGGTTCTGGCCCAGCCATGGGGGTGGGAACCGCACAGGCTTGGAGTCCTGAGCCAGAAACATCCCTGAACTTCCCTGGCAGTATCCTCTGGGTTGGTAAGAGGCATTAACCTGGGGACAGCGCTTATGGCCCAAAGCCTTCTCACACGTGGTGTCTCACTCAAGATAGTAAAGAGCCATCCGGTGTGGTGGTGAGGAGCATGTGCTTTAGCTCTGTCATTGCTGTCACTCAGCAAGCTACCGCCTCAGCTCCCCCAGCTACAGGACAGGATACTAACAGTGTCCACTGCAGGGCACAGTGGGGAGGATTAAATGAGCTGAAATATAGTACTTTCCCGTAGGAAGTGCCGAATCAGCTACAATTCACAGCAAAGGACAGGGCCGGTACTATCACCCCATTTTACAGGTGAGGAAATGAACCGAGAGATGAAGCCACTCGCCCCACTTGACCAGTTCCAAGGCATGCAGTTAAAAAGTGGCAGGACCTGGAACAGAAGCCGGGGTCTTTCACCCTGGAGTTCAGGGCTCCCTCCTGGGCCTCCGGGCTGGTGTGGAGAAGAGAGGTAGCAGGGGCCAGATGTGCTCCTCTGTGTCCTGATTCACTGCCAGTGTTTCCCTGCAGCCCTCCAGGGGACCCCTCTGTCAGCCACCCTCTCCCTGGTGATGTCCCAGTGCTGCCGGAAGATCAAAGACACCGTGCAGAAACTGGCTTCGGACCACAAGGACATTCACAGCAGTGTCTCCCGAGTGGGCAAAGCCATCGACAGGGTGAGCGTGCAGGCAGTCTCGGGCTGGGGGTGGGGATACCCCGGAGCTAGTGCCTGGGGGGCGGGGCTCAGCAGGAAAGGCGAATGCTGAGTCACAGGGCCCTGTCTCTTGTCCTCGTCAGAACTTTGACTCTGAGATTTGCGGCGTCGTCTCCGATGCGGTGTGGGACTCGCGGGAGAAGCAGCAGCAGGTCCTGCAGATGGCCATTGTGGAGCACCTGTACCAGCAGGGCATGCTTAGCGTTGCCGAGGAGCTGTGCCAGGTAATGGCCTCGCCGGGAACGCACTGGAACCTGTCTCTTCTGCTTCTATTCGATGGCTGTCTTTATATTTGGTTTCCTATTCTTTATATAAACTTATTTTAGAAGGGAAATCATTGCCCCTGCCATAAATAGAAGATAGCTCTAAAAATACATACGATGGCAAGTGAAGCCATGAATCTCTAGCTAGAGTTGGTTGCCGGCCAAGGTTCTGAGCTGATGCCTGATATCGTTTTCTTAAAAAGGGAGATTAGTAACATGACAAAGTAGCACTTGTTAGGTGTTAAAAACACACTAGCAGTAAAAGTAAGGGTACTTTCTCAATGTGATTAAGAGGACTGAAGAGGAATCATTTTCTCACCATGCTACTCAACACAGGTCTCTAAGACCCTGGGGCTGGGTTGGGTTTTGTAGTCTGCACTCCGGGAGGCCAGCCCGCAACACTCAGCCTTACAGAACTGGAATGTTCTGGAAACACACTCCTTCAGCGGTGGGATTGTGCTCTCCCCACAGGAGTCAACACTGAACGTGGACTTGGACTTTAAGCAGCCTTTCCTCGAGTTGAATCGAATCCTGGAAGCTCTGCACGAACAAGACCTAGGGCCGGCATTGGAGTAAGTTGGCCCTCGGATGGGCCAGTGAGGGGACGGGGCCTGTCTGTGGTCTTCCTGTCACCTGGTGTACTCGACACGCCTCCAGCCTTGTCTCATGGGCCTCACTTTGGCTTTGGGAGCCCACCTCTCAGTCCCGGCTCCACCGGGGCCCCTTCTCCTGCCCCACCAGCTCCCTTTCTCCCCAGATGGGCCGTCTCCCACAGGCAGCGCCTGCTCGAGCTCAACAGCTCCCTGGAGTTCAAGCTGCACCGCCTACACTTCATCCGCCTCCTGGCAGGCGGCCCTGAGAAGCAGCTGGAGGCCCTCAGCTATGCCCGGCACTTTCAGCCGTTTGCACGGCTGCACCAGCGAGGTAAGTGCTCAGGGTGCTGGGGTGGGGGCTGCCGGGCTCCGGCAGGTGTCAGCAGGGCTCAGGGGGTTGGGCTCCGAGTCCCTGCCCCACCTGAGGGGCTGTGTGTAACCAGGATGCCTTTCCCCAGCCTGAGAACTCTGACCCCTCCCTCACCGTCTCCCAGGTGAAGTCCAAACCCCACGCTCTTCCCCTGCATCCGCCTCTGCCATATTCTTCCAGCTTCTTCTCAGGCCGCTCTGCACACCTGCTGTGGGGCACACCCACACTCAGCACACAGGGCCGTGTGCACCCCTGAGCCTTAGCCCGGGCCTCGCCCACCTAGAAGCAGCCCACTCGTTTCCTTAAAACTCACTTGGCGCCTCTCCACGGCTTCCTTCCGTCACACCAGGATTTCCAGACCTCAGTCCGTGGAGTCTCCCCTTCCAGATGCTCACCATTAGTAACCACTCCTACTGGTAGTAACTGGTTCTCTAGCTCCACTCCTACCCATTTGTTACCTCACATTTTGTGAAATCATAAAGACCAAGCACTGTCAGTAAATCTAGATACCACCTGAAAGTTTTTAAAAGGGAGAGTAGCTAGTGTTGGAGAAGAAAAACGTGAGCGCTAACCTGAGACTCGCTCCTTGGTGCACTTGGAAGGATGGGAAGAGAACTCAAACTCAGCTCCCTACTGGATTGCCTTGTGCCTGATGCTTGTCCTTGTCCCGCAGAAGCAGCCCTGAGACTCCGCCTCCACACTGGATTTTAGTGAAAATCAGTTTTGCCTGAGGGCATCTCAGGGCCCATTCCTCCTGGTCAGGGGCCTGGGATCTGCGAGGCCCAGCCTGCGCCCTCTGATCCCCTGCTCGCCCTGACCTGTGCCTGCCTTGCAGAGATCCAGGTGATGATGGGCAGCCTGGTGTACCTGCGGCTGGGATTGGAGAAGTCCCCCTACTGCCACCTCCTGGACAACAGCCACTGGGCGGAGATCTGCGAGACCTTTACCCGCGATGCTTGTTCCCTGCTGGGGCTCTCGGTGGAGTCGCCCCTCAGCGTCAGGTACGGGGCAGCCCTGTGGGGGCAGCACAAGTGGGAGGGTCTCAGGGGAAACAATTGGTGGAGGCCATTCCATGTGCCAGGGGTGGTCCTTGGTTCTTTCAGACCTAAACTGGCTCTCTTAGTCATGCTTCCGGGGAGGAATTATCTGATTTTACGGTTGGAGAAACTGAGGTTAGGAAGAGTTGTGGCCTGCCGTCACTGCAAGGTCAGTAGCAGGTCAAGGTTCCCCTTTTTTTTTTTTAAAAAAGATTTTATTTATTTATTTGACAGAGAGAGATAGCGAGAGCAGGAACACAAGCAGGGGGAGTGGGAGAGGGAGAAGCAGACTTGCCGCTGAGCAGAGAGCCCGATGCAGGGCTCCATCCCTGAGCCCAAGGCAGATGCTTAACGACTGAGCCACCCAGGCGCCCAAGGTTCCCCTTCTGTAAGGTCTTGAATGAGGTCTCTGTCTCGCCTGCAAGGTCGGTGGCAGGGTCAGGGTTCCTTCTTTTTTTTTTTTTTTTTTTTAAGATTTTATTTATTTGACAGAGAGAGATAGCGAGAGCAGGAACACAAGCAGGGGGAGTGGGAGAGGGAGAAGTAGACTTGCCGCTGAGCAGAGAGCCCGATGCAGGGCTCCATCCCTGAGCCCAAGGCAGATGCTTAACGACTGAGCCACCCAGGCGCCCAAGGTTCCCCTTCTGTAAGGTCTTTTGAATGAGGTCTCTGTCTTGCCTGCACCTCCCCCCTCAGTTATCACAAGACCCTCTGCAGCCTGGCTTTCCCTCAGACCACTTTCCTTTGGGGAGATTTGAAAGTGCCTGAGTAACACATATGTAGACTTTTCCCCTGGAAGGCTCCTGCACAGTAACGTTCTCATGACTCCACGAGGCCCTAGGAATTACAGGTAGTTTTCCTCATTTTACAGATGACAAAACACACAGGCCCAAGGCACACGCGGACTTGCCCAGGGCCTCGCAGGGCATAAAGGGCACATGGACCCGGTCCCAGAATCCCACGCTGCACCACAGTGCATCTCCCGCCCCACCCCAGGGGGAAGGTTTCCAGTTAAAGGACAGTGTTTCCCAGCAGGAACGCCAGGGACACCTCACGATGGTTCTCGGGTGCACAATTTTCCTGAGCATCATAGGTACTTAGCCCTCGAGGCGCCAGCCAGTTGACTCCCCGCCCCTGCCTGAGTCACTGCGAGATTCGGATCTGCCCCCGTGTCTGAGTGTCCGCGTTGACGGTAACCGGTTGCAGATGGGCATTACGACAGCAGAGTGGGGGAGACAGGCAGGCTGGGGCCCTTTGAAACTGATCGCTGGCTCCATCACACCAGTGGCATTCCAGTGGTTTGGGTGAGCAGGTATCTGCCCCCTAGATCTTCCTTTTGTTTTTCCCATAGGCCCCCAAACTCTGGGGTGCATTAGAATGACGCTAGGGTCGGACACACATAGCTACCTGTGTGGCGCTTTATGAGCGACCGGGGAGATTTTCAAGGATCAGTCTGACCATGTGCCACTTGAGCACCCCGCCCCAAGACACAGGCCGACGACCAGTGTGCTGGTGCCTCTGTCTGTCCGCCGGGCTCTCGGTGTGGGCCGCTGCAGCCCCTGCTCTTTGTTCCGCAGCTTTGCTTCTGGCTGTGTGGCGCTGCCTGTGCTGATGAACATTAAGGCTGTGATTGAGCAGAGGCAGTGCACGGGGGTCTGGAGTCACAAGGACGAGCTACCGGTGAGGCCTGGCAGGGCGGGGTGGGGCATGGGGGTGTGTGTGGGCAGAAGGCCCTGGAAAGGGCGGCTGCAGCTGGAAGTGGGACTCAGCCCTCTGCTGGCTTCCCCAGATTGAGATTGAACTGGGCATGAAGTGCTGGTACCACTCGGTGTTCGCCTGCCCCATCCTCCGGCAGCAGACGTCAGATTCCAACCCTCCCATCAAGCTCATCTGTGGCCACGTGATCTCCCGAGACGCCCTCAACAAGCTCATCAATGGAGGAAAGTAAGTGCCCCGGGCTCTGCTCCATCTTGGCTCAGTTCCCCCCCACCGGCCAGCCCCCGAGACATTGTCTGTTCTCCCTGTGCAGGCTGAAGTGTCCCTACTGCCCCATGGAGCAGAACCCAGCCGATGGGAAACGCATCATATTCTGATACCTGCCTCGAAGGAACTTTGTCAGAAGGGCTTTCCAGCCATGAGCCTTGCTCTGTCCTGGTGGGGGTGGCTGGCTTCAGTGGACTGTGGTTCATTTCCGAACGACTGGCTGAGTGCCACCGTGGGCAGAGGCCAAGAAGGGAGATGAACCCGTCTGTGCCGGGCAGCCAGCTCCTTGGCCAGAAGGACAGGAAGACACTGGCCTCGGCATTCCCGCGGTTGCCCTGTTTCTCTCAGCCAGTGACTTCGTAGCAGCCCACAGAGAAGCAAAGCACTTGGCCAGCAACGCAGACCTTTTCAGCCCTGCCCCCAGCACCGCGCCCGCTCCTCCCATTGTATGTATCCAGTCCCCACTGTAAATAGTCCGGTTCGAACCGAATGCCCTGGTTTTATAACTGAGCAAATATATTCACAGGCCTTCTCCTTACCTCACCTGCCTTTAGCTTCACAGACAAGGAATTACTGCAGGCTCACCGTGCCCAGAGAGAACCCAGCGTGCATCTCTGCCTGGGTGAAAAGGCCCGGGGATGTCACCCCAGACCACGGGCCTGAGGCTGTTATACAAACGTGTCAAATCTGATGCCCTCCTTACTAGGAATAGGAAGCGGAGCGAGGGGATTTAGGAAGATGAACGGACTTGCCCTACAGGGCTCACAGCTTGTAAAGGAGACAGTTCGGAATCGAAACTGGATCCGACCCTCCATCCCAAGCTCTTTGCGGTTGACTCCAGGGTGCCTAGAGCTTGGTCGCTTTGTGTCCCCACTAAGCCCCGTGCTGGGCCTCAGGGAGCAGGAAGACACCCGAAGTCTGAGACGTCTGAAGGGACTGGGTCACCGGGGTCATTACACCAAGCAGGAGAGCTGGCCTGGGGTTCGTCTCTAGCTTCATATGCCTACTTCAGATGTGCTGTATGCGTGGCTAAATGGCTTCCAGAGGTTTCCCAGTGGCATTTCGGGCTTGTAGGGGCAGGGGAAGGAAGAAAGAGGAACGGGGGTGTCCCCAACACAGGGGCCGCAGGCTTTTGTGTATGGCATCTGCTGCGGCAGCCTTATGGTGTGGCTCCCACCAGTGGGAGGCGGAAGCCGGGGGTGGGCAGCAAAGAGTGCTCTTAGCTGGGGTCTGGCACCAGCCCCGGCTGCCCAGCAGAAGCAACACCCTGAGTCCGTCGGGTTCTCTGGTGAGAAAGGCTGTATCCACTCTCCCCTGCCCACCACCTCCTTGGCCCCACCAGCAGCTGCTGCCGAAAAACACACCCACAGGCTCAGCACACTTTAGTCTTAGCATTTACTTCCCCCACGCTCCATTCTCGGACCGTCTGCACATGCGCGCAACAGAAGATGCTGGATGCTGGCTCCCGCCTTCCGGAAAGAGCTGATGGAGCAGCCTGGGAAGAAGGCAGGCCGCGGGGCCCCGGGAGATGTGTGAGCATGGGCGGCAGGAGGCCAGCCAGCTGGCCCACCGCCAGCCCCGCAGCTTCCAGAGCAGGTGCCCGAGTCTTTCACATGGGGGGGGGCAGGGCCTGCACCTCCTCCAGGCACTCGTCATAAGCCTCCTGGTACTCCTCGTGTGGCTTGACCATGATCACGCAGGTGGGGCGCTTGGAGCCCGCGGCTGCACCCAGGTCCTGCGGACAAGGGAAGGAAGGCCTATGCGGGGGGGGGGGAAGGCTGCACCGCCTGTATGCCGGGGAGTCATGGACCCCTGACCCACTGGCCCCATCCAGCCCTCAGACACGTCACACTGGCATTTCAACTCTGCCAACTTTCAAGCCTCAGGCCCACCACGCTGGGCCTACACTGGGCTTCTGGTCCCAGAGGCTGCCGCCTGAGGCAGGGCCTGTGTTCTCCTGGTCCTTACGTGAGGACCAGGCCAGCTAACGGTCCCTTGAACACCCCCCTCTTCCCCGAGCACCGCAACCACCCATCAGGACTAACACGGGCTTGGCATCTGCACTGACGGAGCATGTCCAAGCACACCTCCTTTGTCATTCCTGCAGTCCACAAGGGCAGGAATTCCCAGTTTCCGAGAAGGAGACTGAGCCAGGGACCAGCAGAGCCAAGGATCCATCCACATCAGTCTCAACTCCAAAGCCTGCATTTTCCCCCACTATGGCCTGCTCCCACAGACCCGCTACCAGAACCCCCTCCTCCAATGCTGACCAAGATCCGGGGGGGATCGTGTGTGCCTTACCGTCTTAGAGGGGATATAGACGTAGGGCAAGTTCCGGTCCTCACACATAACTGGGAGATGGCAGTAGACCTCAATGGGCAACGTGTCTCCTGCCAAAACCATGATCCTGTGGTGAGAGAAACACCGTCATTTCTAACTTGCCCATTCCTTCTTTCAGTCAATAGTGCTACCCTACCTCTGGACAGAGAAAATGGCCTCAGCCCTCAAGGACCCCAGATGTGAATCTCCCACCTTCTGAAAGTGCATGCAAATTTGTGTTTGGTGATCACTTCCTCTGGGGAGGTGAGCCCTAGTTCTTGGCAAATAAGTAAATGCCACGCAGGGCGACAAGTGGGATTCCACTGGGACAGGTGAGCTATGGAAGTGACACCAAGGAGTGAGGAGAGCTCAGCTCTCCTTGGAGAGTCAAAAAAGGAATCAGGAGGTGACACTAGATCAGAAACCTGAATGAAGGTGTCAGGCAGCCCTTGGAGGGGCTGGAGGAGAGGAAAGCATTTGAGGCTGAGAGAATCCAAATGGCTGCACATAACCCAGGAGCTGGCGGATGGGGGCCTGGGATGGCTTTGAAATCCAGGGTAGGGATGGGGGCAGACAAGGAGGCTAGAGAGATGGGCAGCAGCCACACCCCGGGACCTTGAGTGCCAGGCTGGGAAGCCTGAGCTCAGTCCCCAGAGTCACAGGGAACTAATGAAGGCTTGCCCGAGAGCCCTCAGGTAGGACTCCTGGCTGGCAAGGTGTCAGGGCTCTGGGGCAAGGGCCTTGGGAGTCCTGAAGACACCAAGGAAGAGTGTTGTCCGGGGGGGTGAGAGGCAAACACAAGGAAAGAGCTCTTGGTTCCACGTACTGGGCCCACTCTCCTAGTTTTCCTTTTGTCTTCCAGGCTCCTCTGTTGGCACCCCTTCCTTCGAGTGGCCTTTCAGTGCTGGTTCCTCACAGCCTAATCCTTGGTTGCCCTCTCAGTACCTTCTCCCTGGCTGACCTGGGCCACGGCCACGGCATTAGGTGCCATGTATGTGCTGACAACTCCCAAATCTGTTCTCTCCTGCCTGGCCTCTCCCTTCCAAGCCCCCAGTCTGTGTGGCCATCTGCCTATTTGACAGTTCTGCTGGGGGGAGGGGGGTGTCACATGTCTAAAAGGCACCAAACTCGTGATCTTCCCACACAAACCTGGGCCCCTCCACTGTTCACTGTATCAGTGAGTGGGCCCTCTACTCAGCTGGAATCAAGACCTCCTCACTCCGCATCCCAAAGTCCTCTCAGATTCACCCACTTTAATTCTGTTTCAGCCACCAATAACCTAATCAACATCGCCCTCACCTCTCCTACACTGGGGCAGCCTCCTAGCTCAATTTCGTCTACTCTTGTGCCCCTGATTCTTTGCAGAGTTGCCAGAAAAATCTTCGCAAGGGTAAACACAATCATGTCACTCCCTGGCTTTAACCCTCGGTGGCCTGCAAAGCTCTGAGTACAAAAACTCAATTCACCATGGCTTAGGAAGCCCAAGGAGAAGGCAATGCTTCTGTGGACCACTATCCTCTCTCCTGCCTGGGACCCAGTATCTTCTGGCAGAACCCCTGCGCCCTAGGTCAGACTTCCCACTAAGCATCACATCCCCCCAGCAGGATTTATCTCTTGAGCACCAACAAGGTACCGGGATACTTCAGAGACCGAGCACTGAGAGGCTTTAGGGTCTGGCCTGACGGGGAGAAAGATGTCATGAAGGCATTCTCACTGCACCCTGTACATTCCTTCGCAGGTATCTCAGGACTTTCTATGAGTGAATGAAGCTGGGCTCGACCCTGCGTGAGCCCCGGAACTCACTTTCCCGGTGGTGTTCCTCTGAGCTCTTGTGAGTGACGTGTACCGGAGGGAACTCACCGGCGGCTCCATTACCTCGTGTATAGGGGGCGGATCACATTTACCGACTTTTCGCCAAGCACCTCCCAAGCAGTGGGGATACCCGTGCTACCGTCCAGAAACGCAACACCCGGCGGGAGGGGGGCCTTACCCTTTCTCGCCTTTGTTGATAAACTTCTGAACCTCCTTCACCCCGCGCCGAATCTGCTTCTGCTTCACGGCTGCAACGACAGAAGAGTCAGTCGGGGGGCGTCGGCCCGCCCCCCGCGCCACCACCGGCCACCGCGGTAGCCGCAAGCACCTTTCTTGATGCACTTGTAGAGCTTCCGCGTGAGACGGCGAGAAGCCAGGGGCTGCGCGATGGGGTTCAGATTCACCAGCAGCTCGTGGTAAGTGCGCTCCCCGAGGCACGCCTCCGCCTGGGCCTCCGGCCCGTCCGGATCTGTCTTTATTTTGGTCATCGCAGCGGCCGCGGCAAACGGATACCCCGCGCCAGGCGAATCCACGCGGCCCGGGCCTCAGGAATCACTTCCGGGTTATCCCGTACTGCGGGAAGCCGGCAGTACAGCACAGCCAATTAGGGGACGAAGTCTCTGACTCAAACCAATCGCTGACGCTCAGCTCTTTAAATACAGACCGGGAGGGGCGGAGTCTCGGCTGAAGGGGCGGGACTCGCCCAGGGGACTCGGAGGCGAGGGGCGGGGCCCGGCGGGAGGCGGGGCCCGGCGAGGGCGGGAAGGGACGAGGACGCAGGCTTGGGCTGGTCTGAGAGCCCCGCCTCGCGCGTACTGGGAGCGGAGGAGGAGGCCGTGGCTGTGGGGGCGTAGACATGTCTAAGGGGGCGGGATCCTCCTGCCTGAGAGGCGGGGTCTGCGGCGGAGCGGAAGAACGGGGATTCTAAACCACCTTAGAGTAAGATCCTCACGTAGTCCTGGGAGAGGTGCCACAGGTGCCAAGGTTAAGGTAGAGCCTGGCGCTGCTAAGGGCTTCTTCCGTTCTAGCAAATTTTCTCACACTCTGCTCTCTCTGTGGCCCCACTCACGGGCGCCTCTCTTCCCGCAGCGACCTGCACTAATGTTACCCCCCGGGAGAGGTTCACTTTTGCCACTCTATCTGAAACTGCGGTCCCCGTCGACCTCCACCGACATCCCCTACTCCCTTTGTTTTCCTCCTAGTTCCTACGGCTGCCTGGCATTAAGCACAATCCAAGGCCTGGCGGAGACGCCGGCGGGGGCGAGGGGGAGGAGAGCGTGAGCCCCCCCTCCCTGGGAACACTGGGGGCGCCGGCACTGGGCCCGAGACTGCGGGGCGCGGTGGGGGACAGCTCCGAGTAGGCGCCCCCTCTGCAGGTATCCCTAGAGCATTAGTAGACGGTGACGCTGGGGAGGTGAGCAGGCCCAGACTCAGGTGGATCTCGTTTCTCCGGCTAATTTCTTCCACTGTGTCCTGGAACACTGGATGGATATGAATTATATCGTTGCTACAAATTAATTGCCTTTGATCATGCTGTGGTAGGCCTGACATTTTTGTGGTGGTGGAATAGGCCAGTAAGTGGAACTTTAGAAGTATGCAGGTGGCCGTTGGGAGCACAGGTTGGTTAAGCCAACTTAAAAATTGAACTTTTAACCCTGTAACCAAGTGCAAAGTCATTCAATAAAAAACAAATCAGTCTTCTCTATTTTGCATTTCAGTAAGAAAAATCGGGATGCAAGCCATCCTAACCTTGGACCCCAACTAGTTTTCACAAGTAGCAACGTATGTCAATTGAACAATGAAAATGCGTTCTATAAGTAATGAAAAAATAATTTGAACAATTTGTACGCACAAGGTAACAGGATAATGACCTTTTATAAATGTTCTCACTTTGGAATTTCTTTTTTTTTAACGATTTTATCTATCCATTTAAGACACACACAGAGGGAGAGAGAGAGAGAGACTGAGAGCGAGCATGAGCAAGGGGAAGGGGCAGAAACAGGCTCCCTGCTGAGCAGGGAGCCCCATGTGGGACTCTATCCCAGGAGCCTGGGATCATGACCTGAGCCGAAAGCAGATGCTTAACCAACTGAGCCACCCAGGTGCCCCACCCACCATGCTTTATTTATTTATTTATTTATTTTAAAGATTTATTTATTTATTTGAGAGAGCGAGAATGAGAGAGAGAGCGAGTACCTGAGAGGGGGGAGGGTCAGAGGGAGAAGCAGGCTCCCCACTGAGCAGGGAGCCTGATGCGGGACTCGATCCCGGGACTCGATCCCAGGACTCTGGGATCATGACCTGAGCTGAAGGCAGTCGCCCAACCAACTGAGCCACCCAGGCGTCCTTTTTTTTTTTTTTAAACCAGGCTCAGACCTGTATGCCAAGTGTGAAGTGGCTTGTGTAACTTTGCTGATTTCTTTCCAACGGCTATTGGAGCTCACTTGAAGCAGTATAGACTGGGTGAGACCATATGGCTATGCCCAATGGGCAGTAGACCAGGGCTCTAAAGGACAAGTGACTTTGGGCAATTCATTTAAACTCTCTAGGCTTCAGCCCCTTGTCTATAAAGTGAGAAAGTTGGACCCAGCTGCACTAAGGTCCCATCTTTTGAAAAGTTGGGGAGGGTGATTTTTTTTTTTAATTGTGATAAAATTCACAAACCATACAGGTTGCCCATTTAAAGTGTACACATCAGTGGTTTTATTTTATTTTATTTTTTAAGATTTTACTTATTTGAGAGAGAGTGAGCGAGAGAGCACAAGCAGGGGGAGAGGCAAAGGGACAAACAGACTCCCCACTGAGCAGGGAGCCCAATACAGGACTCGATCCCAGGGCACAGAGATCATGACCTGAGCCCTGAAGGCAGACACTTAACCGACTGAGCCACCCAGGTGCCCCCAAATCAGTGGTTTTAGTATATTTAGTGAGTTGCGCAGACATCACCACAATCAATTTGAGGACATTTTCATCCCTTCAATAAAAACCCCTGCACCCTGTGGTTATCACCCTCTGACCCCATCAGTCTCCCCAGCCGTAAGCCACCCCTAATTTACTTTCTGTTTCTATAGAGTTCCCTGTTCTGGACATTCCACTGAAAGGGAATCATATAGTATGTGGCCTTTTGTGTCTGGCTTCTTTCACTTAGTATAATGTTTTCAAGGTTCATCCATGTTATAACAGGTATCAGCATGTGTGAATATTTTTCTGTAAAATTCCATTGTATGGATATTCTGCATTTTATCCATCCATCAGTTAATGGATGATTGGGTTATTTCTACCTTTTGGCTATTGTGAATAGTGGTGCTAGTTTTCTTGTGGGCATATGTTTTCAATTCTCCTGGATATACACCCAGAACTAGAATTCTTGGGTCTATGTTTAACTTTTTGGGGAACCGCCAAGCTATTTCCCAAAGTGGCTGCACATTTTTATGTTCCTAGCAGCAGCATACGAGCATTCCAGTTTCCCCAAATTCTTACCAACACTTGATGTTATCTGACTTTTTTATTGTAGTAATTCCGGTGGTTGTGAAATTCAATCTCCCTGTGGTTTCCATTTGCATTTCCCTGATGGCTAATGATCCTGAACAACTTTCCAATAAGCTATTTGCATTCCTTTGGAGAAACGTCTATTCAGATCTTTTGCCCATTTTTAAATTGAGGAAGACTTTTTTTTAAGATTTATTTATTTGAGAGGCGCCTGGGTGGCTCAGTCATTAAGCATCTGCCTTCAGCTCAGGTCATGATCCTGGGGTCCTGGGATCGAGCCCTGCATCGGGCTCCCTGCTCAGCGGGAGGCCTGCTTCTCCCTCTCCCACTACCCCCTGCTTGTATTCCCTCTCTCTCTCTGTCAAATAAATAAATAAAAAATCTTAAAAAAAAAAAAAGATTATTTGAGAGAGAGAGAGAGAGAGCAAGGACACGAGCACAAGGGGGGAGAAAGGGATAGAGGGAGAGGGAGAGAGAGAATCTCAAGCAGACTCCCCACTGAGCGTGGGATCCCAAGACGTGGGGCTTGATCTCAAGACCCTGAGATCAAATGACCTGAGCTGAAATCAAGAGTCTGGCACAACTGATTGGGACACCCAGGTGCCCCTTGAGGATGACTTTTTGTTTGTTTGTTTGTTTAAAGATTTTATTTAGGGGCTCCTGGGTGGCTCAGTCGTTAAGCGTCTGCCTTCAGCTCAGGTCATGATTCCAGGGTCCTGGGATCGAGCCCCGCATCGGGCTCCCTGATTAGCCAGGAGTCTGCTTCTTCCTCTCCCACTCCCCCTGCTCCCACTGTTCCTGCTCTCGCTGTGTCTCTCTCTGTCAAATAAATAAAACTTAAAAAATATATATAAAGATTTTATTTATTTATTTGACACAGAAAGAGAGACAGCACCCAAGCAGGGGGAGCAGCAGGCAGAGAGAGAAGCAGACTCCCCGCTGAGCAGGGAGCCCGATGCGGGGCTCGATCCCAGGACCCCGGGATCATGACCTGAACTGAAGGCAGATGCTTAACCAACTGAGCCACCCAGGCACCCCCAGAGATACGATTTATAATTGCTCCAAATAGTATCTCGCCAACACTTGCCAAGACTGGGTTTTCGCAACTTTTTGGAGAAGGGAGAAGGTTGGTGATGATCCAGTAGGGACAAATGGTGTCTTGTGTTCATTTACATTTCTTTAGTTCTCAGGGAAGCTGGATATTTCACATTTTTATAGCTCTTTTGTGTTCTATTCTTGTCCAGTTTTTCTGTAGGGTTTGTCTCTTACCGCTTTAGAAAAGCTTTTAGGACTTTAAGGAAAGTTTTCTAGTGCTTTTGTGGTTTCACTGTTTGTATGAAAATGTTTGATCCATCAGGTTTAATGTGATGTTAGGAGCAAAGCTGGGCTCCAGCTTGATTTTCTTCCGGATGGCTGAGCCATTGTCCTGATGCCATCTACTGAACTCTTACTGGTGCCGTGCATTCATTTAAAATGCCTCTGTTGCATACTAGATTCTAATATGGGTTTGGGCAGTCCTAAACTGTTTTGATGGTTGTAGCATTTGCTTGCTTGTTTTTAATTTCTTTTTGAACTATTTTTGGTATCTACTGGGGCTTTGGCAGCTCACCAGTTTTAAAGCAAGCTTGGGGGGACACCTGGGTGGCACAGTCGTTAAGCGTCTACCTTCGGCTCAGGTCATGATCCCAGGGTCCTGAATTCAAGTCCCGTGTCGGGCTCCTTGCTCGGTGGGGAGCCTGCTTCTCACTCTGTTTGCTGCTCCCCCTGCTTGTGCTTTCTCTCTCTGACAAATAAATAAAGTCTTTAAAAAAGAATAAAATAAAACCAAGCCTGGGGAAAGGCTTGATACCAGGAAAGACAAAGGCTCTGGGAGTCCAACAGGCCAGGATTTGAATCCCAGGTATACAGGTTATCAGCTTTTCTCCCCCTGGGCAAATTGTTTAACGTTACTGTGCTGGTTTCTTGCCTTTAAAATCAGATGAGGATTGAAGGAGCTGTCTGTCGCCAGGAAAGCCCCCGGGGCTGCTGTTAGGCTTCTGCTGGCTGTGTGGCGGTTCTCTCCTGGGCCTGAGCTTGAGAGGGCCAGGGTGAGGAAATGTGCAGGCCCAAGACCTGGAGATCAGGTCCCCCCACCCCCAGTCCTCCGGCCGGTCCATTAGCAGGGCCTGCTCAGCCCTCTCCCACAATCTACTCTTCTGAGGGAAAGCTGTCCCCATGGATCTAAAGGGCGGCTGAGGTATGGGTGGGCAGCGTGTGGACAGACTGCAGACATCTGGCTTAGGGCATCCACCTATGTGCCAGTGGGTCCCTCCCTATAAGAATAGAGGGGGGCTTGTAGGAATAGAAGAGGGGGTTCAGGGGCTCCATCCGTACTGTTGCTCTGAACCCCTCCAATGTGAGGGGTGGGCCTCCTTCTTTTCTTTCTCTCTCACTGATAGATTGCCGGCAGGAGGCGTCAGGGCTGGGGGGAGTGGGGAGGAGTGGGATGTATTCATCTGTTCAACGAGCAGGGACTGGGAACCGACTGACTGGGTGTCTTAACTGCCCAGGGCTGCCCTAATAAAGTACCACAAAGCGAGTGGCTTAAAGCAGCACAGATGTATCGTCTGACCATTCTAGAGATGAGAAATCCAAACACAAAGTATCAGCGGGGGCATACTGTCTATGAAGGCTCTAGGGGAACATGTGGTCCCTGCTTTTCTCTTAGCTTCTTGGAATGGCTGCCAGGCCCTGGTGTTCCTTGGCTTATAGACATGTCACTCCCACCTCTGCCTCCCTCCTCATGTGCTTGCTTTCTGGGCGTCTCTCTCCTGCAAAGGACACTGGTCCTATGGGGTCAGGACCTGCCCTCCTAGCCTCATCTTGACTTGATTGCATCTGCAAAGACCCTATTTCTAAAGAAGGTCATGTGTACAGGTAAGGGGTTAAGACTTGAACAGATCTTTTTTTGGGGGGGGTGGGGGGGCCACAATTCAACCCAGCCCTGGAAACTTGACCATCAGCGGGGCATGAGCTGGAGGTCTGCGGGCAGCCGAGGTCGGGTGAGGCTGTGACAGCCTCATGGGCCATCTGGCCGGGGCTGAGGTGGTGATAGGACTGAGTACTGGGCCTGGAGGGGCTCCTGTCACTAGGCCGTAGGGCTTGGGCACTGACGCTCCCTTCCACGCCCCCAGCTGGTGGCCCAGGGCAGGCAGTGACATGTGGCTCTCATTTCTGGCGGGATATAATTAGAAGGGAGGCCTGGACTTTTGGAAGCCAGAGGCGCCCTGGGGACCGCCTAGTGCAGACATTTCATGGACGGGAAGCCAAGGCACTTCCCCGAGCCGCTCCGTGTTCTGTGTCGGGTGCCGGCCCGGAGATGGGCAGTGAGGGGGGGCTGTGGGCCCCTCGGCTCCCTTGGGGCGGGGGAGGGGGTGGCTGCGGTCATCCGCCCCCGGGCCCTGATCAAAGCCTGAAGCAGGGTCTACGGCAGGCCACCAGTACCCGTCCACAGTGTGTTTTTCTCCGCTGGGATTTTGTTTTTTAATCTGGGGCTGCCTGGAGGAAGAGGTGGGGTGGGTGAGGGGAGGGTGTCGCCCTGTGTCAGTCTGACTCACGCTGCCACCATCCCGGTGCCTGTGGGTGTCAGGAGGGGCGGCCTTTGTCTCTTACCCTCGGCCGTGGGCTTTGCCCGCTCCCAGGATCTCTCCTCTGCTGGAGACTCTTCTCTGGCGTTTACTCTCCTGTTTTGGTAGCTTGGCGGGGCTGTAACTGTGTGTGTGTGTGTGTGTGCGTGTGTGTGCGCCCGCGCGTGCACAGGTGCGCGTGTAACCTGCCCCCTTTGCAGGGCACCATGCTGCCTCCACGCTGTTGAACAGGATTCTGGAGTCCGTGCTTCCTGAACATGTTCTGTTCTGGCGCCCTCTCTCCGCGGCCCCCTGGAACCAGCATCGGCAGGCCCACCAGACTTATGCCGCGGAGCTCCTTCCGTTCCCTAAATAGCTCATCCCCACGCAGCACCATCCTGGGCTCCAGCTGCAGGTCACAGCTAAGGCCAGGGCCCACGGGGCCAGCGTGGGCACCCAGGGGCTGGAAGGCTGAGCAGCCAGACTCTTTGCACTTTCCATTCATTCCAGAACATGTACTGAGCACCTGGAGTGTGGCAAAGTCTGTGCTAGGCATTGGAGGGAGCCATAGTGAACTAGAGAGAGAAAGCCCTTGCCTCTCCAGAGGTTCCTAAGAGCTGGCAGAAGATGGAACTGGCACCTGGGAGGGCATCTGGGAGAACCTGCTCCCGACTGTGATTTGCTGGGTGGGTGGGGGAGGGGTGCCGGGCATGCCTTGAGGTAAGGAGAGGAGGGGCGAGGTCAGGGCCGAAGTCGCTAGGTGGCCAGGCCCACTGGGATGGCTACCCTCAGTGCTCACTGCAGCCATGCTCACTGTTGGGGATCTGCTATGTTACGACACAGAAAGCTCCAGAAGGGCATACCTGGCAGGGAGTCAGTGCTCGGAAAACACTGGAGTGAATAAACTTCGTGGGGGGGTGGGGTGGGGGGGAGTGTTGGCGGGGGCACAGCAGGAGTTTAAATTGGGGAGTAGGTACCCCTGGCTGGCTCAGTCGGAAGAGCATGCGATTCTTGATCTTCTTTTTTTTAAGATTTTATTTATTTATTTGACAGAGGGAGAGCACAAGTAGGCAGAGAGGCAGGCAGAGGGAGAGGGAGATGCGGGGCTCGATGGGATCATGACCTGAGCTGAAGGCAGACGCTTAACCAACTGAACCACCCAGGCGCCCCGCAACTCTTGATCTTGGGGTCGTGAGTTTGAGCCTATGTTGGGTGTAGCGATTACCAAACAAACAAACAAACAAAAAACCCTAAAAATAAATAAGTAGGGGCAACTGGGTGGCTCAGTCAGTTGAGCATCAGACTCTTGGTTTTGGCTCAGGTCATGATCTCAAGGTCGTAGGATCAAGCTCCTTCGTGCTCAGCAGGGAGTCTGCTTGGGATTCTCTCTCTCCCTCCCTCTGCCCCTCCCCCCCACGCATTCTCTCTCTCTCTCTCTCAAATAAATACATAAATAAATCTTAAAAACAAATAAATTTAAAGAGGGGCTCCTGGGTGGCTCAGTCATATAAGCCACTCTTGATTTCAAGTCCAACTCTTGATTTTGGCTATTTTGGCTCAGGCTCAGGTTGTGTTCTCAGGGTCGTGGGATCACTCAGTGGGGAGTCTGCTTGGGATTCTCTCGCCCTCTGCCCCTCTCCCTCCTCCTCCCTAAAATAAATAAATAAAATCTTTTTTTTTTTAAAGATTTTATTTATTTGACAGAGAGAGAGACAGTGAGAGAGGGAACACAAGCAGGGGGAGTGGGAGAGGGAGAAGCAGGCTTCCCGCAGAGCAGGGAGCCCGATGTGGGGCTCAATCCCAGGACCCTGTGATCATGACCTGAGCCGAAGGCAGACGCTTAACAACTGAGCCACCCAGGCACCCCAAATAAAATCTTTTAAAATAAATAAACTTAAAAAACTAGTAAAATAAATTGAGGAGTAAGCCAGTTAGCTTTGTGCTTTTGGAAGATCATTTGGCCACCGTGGGAAAAGAGGGCCGTGGACAGTGGAGCCTGGGGATGGGGGAGAAAGATGAGCCATGAGAGGAGCCCAGGGTGGTGGGCGTGAGGCCTGCGCTCAGGGAATCTGTGTGAGCGATGTGTAGGACATGGCAGGACTTTGAGACTGGGTGTGGTAGTGGGGAAGCGGGCAGGTGGGGAGAATTTCTAAAATGGCCCCCCAGAGAGGTCCTGCCCTAAACCCCAGAACCTATGAGTGCTGGGGTATCCCCTGCTGTGAGCATGTTATTTGGCACCCTGACTGTCCTGGATTATCCAGGCTGGAAAGCAGAGCGCTTCTCTGGCTGGTGGCAGCGGGACAGCCAGAGATTAGAAACCGGCTGTGAAGATGGGAGCCCTGGGCAAGGACCGAAGAGGAGCTGCAAGGAGCTGGAGGGACCCCGGCTAGGAGGAAGGGGGAACCCCACTCCAGCGGGTTCCCATAAGGCACTGAATCCTGCCAACAACAGGAACGAGCTTGGAAGAGGAGCCTGAGTGTCAGGTGAGATCACAGCAGGCGGAAACTTTGACTTCACCTCCTTGTAAAGGGCTGAGCAGAGCACCCAGCCGGGTGCCATCCTGGATTTCTGATCTGGGAGAGAAGAAATGGATGTGGGTTTTTTTGTTTTTTGGGTTTTTTTAAAAGATTTTATTTACTTATTTGACAGAGAGCACAAGTAGGCAGAGTGGCAGGCAGAGAGGCAGGCAGAGGGAGAGGGAGAAGCAGGCTGAGCTGAGCAGGGAGCCCGACGCAGGGCTCCATCCCAGGACCCTGGGATCATGACCTGAGCCAAAGGCAGACATTCAACCGACTGAGCCACCCAGGCGCCCCTGCATGGTTCAAAATTATACAAAAAAGTTATACAGTGAAAATTGTCCCTTCCATGCTTGTTTCAGTTTCCTGTTTTTCTAACCAGAAGCAGCCCGTGAGAGGCAGTTCCTACTTTGCCTTCCATAGACAGTCTCCATCTATCTATCTATCTACCTACCTACCTACCTTCCTACCCACCTGCTTATCCCCAGATACTGTTTTTTTCCTCCTTTTTACAGAAGTGGTCCAGACCGTGCACGACATTTTTGCATCTTGCTTTTTTCAATAGGAGATTGTTCCTATGAAATTGCTAGTGTTTTTGTTAGGATAGCAGTAACAAGTTAATCAAATGTCAATGGGAGGTTTGACATCTTCATGATCTTGACTCTTCCTGTTCAGGAACACGATAGGCCTTTCCATTCGCTCACGTGTTTTGTGTGCTCAGCATTTCCTATATTCTTCATCTTTATCTTGAATATTTGTTAAGTGTATTCCTAGGTGTTTTGTATCCTTTCTTCCTTTGTATCTTCTGATTCTTGTTAGCATATATAAAAGGCACCTTGCTGAATTCTCTTATTGTTTATTTAGAATAGTGTTTTGGCTAATTCTCTTTGGGTTTTCCACGTATGTAATCATATGATCTGCAAATGGTGATGAATTTACCTACCCTTTCCCTATTTCATGCCTCTAATTTCTTTCTCTTGTCCAATTACATTAGCTGTTCCTCCCGGAAAGGTTAAAGAATAAATGGAAGAAGGTATTGTTTCATACTTTAATGAAAGTGCTTCAGGAAGATGACATTTGGATTGTTTTTTTTTTTTTAAAGATTTTATTTATTTATTTGAGAGAGAGAGTGAGAGAGAGAGAGAGCACAAGAGGGGGGAGCGGGAGAGGGAGAAGCAGACTCCCCGCTGAGCAGGGAGCCCGATGCGGGACTCGATCCCGGGACTCCAGGATCATGACCTGAGCCGAAGGCAGTCGCTTAACCAACTGAGCCACCCAGGCGCCCTGGATTGTTTTTATAAGTGTTTATCTTATTCTATTTTGTCAAGAATGTTTATTAAAAATGTATGTTGAAGTTTATCAAATGCCCTGTTCATATATATTGATAAGACTTTTATCCCCCTTATTTTTCCTATTAATATTATCATTATATTAGCAGAGTTCCTAATATTAAACCATCCTTGGCTCTCTGGAAGAAGCCTTGCTTTGTTATGATTTAAAGTTATTATTAGGGACACTTGGCTGGCTCAGTCGGTGGAGCATGTGACTCTTGATCTGGGGGTCATGAGTTCAAGCCCCACACTGGGTGTAGAGTTTATTTAAAAATTTTTTTTAAAGATTTAAAATTACTGGGATGCCTGGGTGGCTAAGTCGGTTAAGCATCTGACTTTGACTCAGGTCATGGTCTCCAGGTCCTGGGATCGAGCCCGGCTGGATCTGCTTGTCCCCCCCTCTCTCTCTGGCCCTTGTGCTCTCTCACTCTCTCTCAAATAAATAAATAAAATCTTAAAAAATATATTTAAAATTACTAACTTGCTGTTGGATTGTATTTACTTATACTAACATTCTTTCTTTCTTTTCTTTCTTTTTTTTTTTAAGTAAACTCCACACCCAACATGGGGCTTGAACTCATGATCCTGAGATTAAGATCTGATATGAGCTCAAGAGTTGGACGCTCAATGGACTGAGCCACCAAGGTGCCCCTACTCACTAGCATTCTCGAATCAATATTCATAACTGAACTCCGTCTATGGTTTTCTTATATTGGGCGTGTCGTCTGATGCCTGAGTTGACCTCCATGCAGAGGTGTGGAGGCCGCTCCAGGACCTTCTGCATCTGGAGCTTGTGAGGAACGGCCAGACTGGAGAGATAGGTTGGTGAATCTTTCACATATAGGCAATATCTTGTGCTGAAACATGGATAAACCTGGAAAACATCATGCTAAGTGAAAGAAGCCAGACACAAAAGGCCACATATATGATTCCATTTAAAGATTTTTTTTTTTAAGATTTTATTTATTTGACACAGAGAGAGAGACAGCGAGAGAGAGAACACAAGCAGGGGGAGTGGGAGAGGGAGAAGTAGGCTTCCTGCTGAGCAGGGAGCCCGACGTGGGTCTCGATTCCAGGAATCCTGGGATCATGACCTGAGCCGAAGGCAGACACTTAACGACTGAGCCACCCAGGCACCCCTAAAGATTTTTTTTTTTGACAGAGAGAGAGACAGCACAAGCAGGGGAGAGGGAGAAGCAGGACCCTGGGATCATGATCTGAGCGGAAGGCAGACGCTTAACCGACTGAGCCACCCAGGCGTCTCTATGATTCCATTTCTAAAAACTGTCTAGAATATGTAAATCTAGAGAGACAGAAAGTAGATTAGTGGTTGCAGGGGCTGAGGTTGGGTGGGTGGGGATGGGAATGACTGCTAATGGGTAAGGGGTTTCTCTTTAGGTGAAGTGAATGTTCTAAACTTAGGTTGTGGTGACGAATTGCCCAACTCTGTGAATATATGAAAACCATTGAATTGTCCTTTTTTTTTTTTTTTTTAAGATTTTATTTATTTGACAGAGAGAGCGAGAGCAGGAACACAGCAGGGGGAGTGGGAGAGGGAGAAGCAGGCTTCCCGCTGAGCAGGGAGCCCCATGCAGGGCTCAATCCCAGGATCCTGGGGCCATTACCTGAGCAGAAGGCAGAGGCCTAAAGACTAAGCCACCCAGGCGCCCCACAATTGTACATTTTAACCGGGTGGATTTTATGGTATGTCAATTATATCCCGAGTAGAATGTTGGGGGGGGGGGAAAGAAACTGAGAAGTGGCTAGACTGTGGAAGTAAAATTTGCTAACTGGCATGAGGAAGCTGCTCTCATCCTGGGTCAGGGCTGGAAGCCCCAGTGGGAGGCCACTTCTCACCTTTTTGGCAAAATGGAGGAATGTGGACTGGGGACAGGAGTACTTGGCAACAAGATGCATTCTAGGGTATCATTCTTTCTTGCTGGAAGTAGTTCTGACCCAGCAGGCAAAGGGAGGATCAGTTTTAGAAGGAACACTTCCCCAGGAGGAAAAGATTTGCTGGCAGGACGCGACAGGAAGATGGGTGGGCCAGGCGGGAGAGCCTAGACTAGCCCAACATAAAGAGGTGGCCAGGTCGGCGGTGGACGGGACGAGAGCAGTACAGGAGGAGGTTCTGGAAAGTCAGACGCCCTCAGAAGGCCTGGCCGAGGTCGGCGATGGGGTGTCTGGAGGACATAGTCCTGGCAATCTGGCCCACGTCTCCCTAAGCCAGTGGGGAGTATCTCTTGGGAGCCCTGCGAGCACGAGAAGTCTGCCCAGGAAGGCGCACGATTTAGTCCTAGCCGGCAGCGACCTGAGCCGCGCATGCCCAGAGCACCCGGTGGGCGTGCCGGAGGTGGGCGGGGCGAGCGGGGGCGGGGCGGAGCTGTGAGTGGGGCGCGCTGCTGGGGCGGTGGGCGACCTCTGGGATGGTGGGACGCTGTTCGAAGCAGGTGGAGGATTGCACTGCCAAAGTGATCCAGAAGCCACCGAGGTGGGGCTCCGGCCATTGGAGGCGGGGATCGATGAGGATGCTGGGAGAAGGCGACAGGTGTGGCGTCACCTGCACGAAGTACTGAGTCCGGTGAGGGGGTGCTCGATGGGCCGGTGCTGCAGGTGGAGGTGTGAAGACTGGAAACTTGAGAAGGGGAGACTGGAAACGAGTCACCAGTTCTATGGCCGGCGCTGGAGTGTCACTCTTAGACCCATTTGAGTGCTGGCCCGATTTTCAAATGAAGAAAGGGAAAATGACTTGTTCTGAATCCCAGAGTTGGGATGCTGGGTGGGAGGCAGGATTTGAACTGGATCCCCTGATTCCAAAGCCACATCTGGCACTCCTGTATTGGAGTTTAAGGGACAGGTGAATGGCCTAGAACAGAACTGGACAAATATTACCCCTACGGGATCAGATAGTAAATACTGTATTTTCTGCCTTGAGGGTCAAGAGGCATGCTATTATATAGGTAAGTACATAGTATAAGAAGAGATGAGGGGCGCCTGGGTGGCTCAGTCGTTAAGCATCTGCCTTCGGCTCAGGTCATGATCCCAGGGTTCTGGGATCGAGCCCCACATCGGGCTCCCTGCTCGGCGGGAAGCCTGCTTCTCCCTCTCCCACTCCCCCTACTTGTGTTCCCTCTCTCCCTGTGTCTCTCTCTGTCAAATAAATAAATAAAATCTTTAAAAAAAAAAAAAAGAAGAGATGAAACAGGGGTGTCAGCTGGATCAGTCGGTAAAGCATGCGGCTCTTGATCTCAGGATGGTGAGTTTGAGCCCCACCTTGGGCATAAAGATTACTTTTAAAAGGAGGGAAAAAGGAAAATAAAAAAAAAAAAAGAAGAGATGAGACATATCTCCATATGCTTTTTACTGACAGACTATCTTTATTTACAGACTCTAACTTTGAAATTCATGGAATTTATGTGTCATGAAATACTATTTTGTTTGTTTTTGAGAGAGAGAGACCGAAGTGTAGGAGTGGGGTAGGAGCAGAGGGAGAGAGATAATTTTTTAAACTTTTTTTTTAAAGATTTTATTTATTTGTCAGAGAGAGAGAAAGCATGCACAAGCAAGGGGAGCGGGATGAGGAGCAGAGGGAGAAACAGTTTCCCCACTGAGCAAGGAGATGGAAGTGGGACTCCACAGGACCCTGGGATCATGCCCTGAGCCGAAGGCAGACCCTCAACGACTGAGCCACCCAGGCGCCCCAGGAAATGTTAAATTATACATGTGTTTGCATTTGTGGCTTGCATCATATTTCTGTGATGCAGCACCGCTGGAGGTGTAGGCTGGGGGGACATGGGATGGGATGGCCCCTCCATTTGTGTTGAGGGAGGCGGGAGGAGATGTGGCCTGGCTTCAAGCAGTGGAATGTTGGGCCACGTGGGGACAGCGGGTTTCATTAAGGAGAGGTGGAGGGGCAGGCTGGGGGGGGGGTACCAGACCGAGGAGGCTTCTGCAGGACTCTGTTTGAGATGGGGGGATGCTTCAGGGACTAGGAGGAAGGAGCTGTTTTGGGGGGCAGCCCCAGCTAGCTTTGCCTTGCCCTTGGCTGTGGAGGGAGTAGGGAGGTGCCAAGAAGAGGGTACCAGCCCGTGGCTTCCTGTTTCTGGGGGGAGGAAGGCAGAGTTCCTGCGTCCATGTCTGAGCTCCCTGGGCGTAGGAGGTGGAAACCTCAGCGGGCCCCTGGTCTCTTGCCTGCAGCTGCCTGGGGCTCGGAGCGGAGCCCCCGGGTGGAGAGGACCCGACCGAGAGAAGCGCGGGTTCCAGGCCTGGTGGCACTGGACGGTTACCCGCACTCCACCTCCACGCTGAATGTCTGTGCCCTCCCCCAGCTCATATGTTGCAATCCTAACCCCCAATGGGATGGTATTCAGAAGTGGGGCATTTGGGGGGCTGGAGCCTTCCACCCTGTGAGGATGCAGGGAGAATCAGCCATCCGTGAGCTGGGAAGCGGACCCCGCCAGGCACTGGGTCAGCCAGCGCCTTGATCTTGGACCTCCAGCCTCCAGAGCTGTGAGAAATAAATGTCTGTTGTCGTAAGCCGCCTAATCTACCGTAGGTTTGTTGTAGCAGCTTGAACGGACTGAGGCCCTTTCCTTCTATGACCTTTGGTTTTCTTCTCTGTTAACGAGGGGCTTGGACTTACCTTTGAAATGGATCCTCTCTTGATCCCTTGCTAGCCATTGCAAGAAATGGGTGACGTGAGGTTAGAGTCAGGTGTAGCCCGGAAGCGAGGGGGCTTTCCCCCGTGGTGCGGGTGGTTTCCTCCTTGACAGAAGCAGACAGTATCTGCCCACCACCTTCCCTGCCAGGCTCGGCTTTCAAAGCCCACCCCTGGGTAGTTCTGGTCCAGCTTTCCAGCCTTCCTGCCCATCCGCCCCCCCATGCCTGGGCCAGGGTCATAACTATGTATAGACACAAAATTCTGCCCACTCACCCTCCTTAATTTTTTTAATTTTTTTTTTTTTTTTTAAGATTTTATTTATTTGTTTGACAAAGAGAGGTAGAGAGAGTAGGGGGAGCAGCAGAGGGAGAGGGAGAAGCAAGCTCCCTGCTGATCAGGGAGCCCGACGCGGGGCTCGATCCCAGGACCCTGAGATCATGACCTGAGCTGAAGGCAGACGCTTCACCGACTGAGCCACCCAGGCGCCCCACCCCCCCTTTTTTAAAGCTTTATTTATTTAAGTAATCTGTATACCCAACGTGGGGCTCGAACTCACGACCCTGAGATCCAGTGTCTCCCGCTCCCTGCCCGAGCCAGCCGGGCTCCCCGTCCTCCTTAATGCCTCTCATTGCCCCTCCTTTCCTGGACTCCTGCCATCGCCATCATCACTGGCTTCCTGTTTCCTGTGGATAAACGGATCCCTTCGTCAGGGCACAGTCTAGATCCCCTCTGTCGGGTGGGGCTCCTTGCAGTCTTTGAACCCTCTGTGCCTTCGCTGGGTGGGTCTCTGCCTGCACCCACTCCTCCCCCATCTCTGCCCGGAGAACCCTCCCATCCAGTGCTCATGGTGCAGCAGGGCATCTGTCCTTCTCACCCACCTACCTGACTTGGCTCGGCATCCCTCCCACATGTCTTGTCCCCCTGTGCCGGGGGGGGGGCGGGGGTGGCCTCTGATGGTGGAGGCCAGCAGGTTACCCAAGACAGGGGCCTGGTGACCTCCTCCGAAAATCGAGTGGAGGACAGCTTGCCTCTTACATCTCCCTTCGTCATCATCGACACTTCGGTTGTCGGAAGCCTGTCGTGAAGCAGGGGCCCCAGGGTGTCCTTGCCTTCCTCGTGCAAGTAGCTAAGCTCGTTTCTCAGTGGCCCTTGCGAGGCGGCCCGACAGCTCCAGGCGCACGGTGTGAGTAGAAGCCAGGCCTGCTCCTCCCAGGCCTGGGCCCCCAGGACGCACACGGTCCTTCCTGTTTGCTTCCTTCTGCCGGCTGCAGGCGCCTGATAAGGCGCGAGGGGGGCTGGCGCCCCAAGATGAAGGGGACTGTGCCTTTAAATGTCGCATGGAGGAGAGCCACTTCTCTGCGCATGACGGAGGAAGAGAGGCAGGTTGTTGGGGCCCAGACGGCAGATCGGGTGGGGGAGGCGAGGGAAAGAGGGCCACCGAGGCTGAGCCACCCCTGCTCTGGGCCTGCGCACGGGGCTAATAGCAGATGTGTTCTCTGTAGCCAAGGACACCATGGAGGGGCCGGGCTGGGGGGGCGGGGGTGTCCCGTCTGGGACATGCTGAGATGGAGGGGCTTGGTGACACGTCAGGAGGACTGTTCAGGGTGGTTATCCTTGAGGGGTTAGAGCTCAGGAAACGAGTCCGTCCTGAGGGCCGTGGGCATGCCGATGGCGCGGGGTTGAGGGGAAGCCCAGGCGTTAACAGGTGAACGAATGGGAGGCATTCTTGCAGAACCAGAAACCGAGGCTCCAAGGGACAGCGCGACCCCATAAAGAAAAGAGCCTCCCGGGCTGGTCTTTGGCGAGACCTCTGAGAAGCAGCAGTGCCCTTCCCAGTTTCGTCGGCCGTCCCCGGCCTGGTCTGCAGCAGTGGGGTCCTCGGTTTGTCCGCGTTCCAATGCCTGGTGCCCAGAATGCTTTGTAACAGTGAGGTGGGGGGGTCCAGGCCCGGGGCGGGGGGAGCGGCAGCTGGGAATCTGGTTTCTGAGCTTTGCTGGGGATCGGGACGTGAAGGCCGGGCGTTCCCTGTAGGCAGCCCCAGGGAGCTCCTGAGGACACTGGGAGGGTCAGGTCTGTCCATGAGCCACGTGTTCCATTCCTGATTCCGGAAGGGTGGCCCAGGCATTTCTGATTGGCCTCTGGTGGGCCCGGGGCAGCTGTTGTAAGAATGTGCCCGAGGGGAGGGGGCTGCTGCTGGCTAGCGGAGCTCCTTCAGCTCGTCCAGGTCTGTTTGGAGGATCTGACTTGAGAGGGTCTCAGGGGAACTCAGCAGGTGAAGGAGTCTTCCCTTAGATCTGTTGCTGTTGTTGTTAGTAATCCAAGCTGCTCTGCTTTCCACCCCCTGCCTGCCAGGCCCTGTGCTAGACCCCGTGCAGATCTTTCCTCCGGTCCCTGCTGCGGTGCTGCCATTCCTGTTTTTTTTTTTTAAAGATTTTATTTAGTTCTTTGACAGAGAGACACAGTGAGAGAGGGAACGCAAGCAGGGGGAGTGGGAGAGGGAGAAGCAGGCTTCCTGCTGAGCAGGGAGCCCAATGTGGGGCTCGATCCCAGGACCCTGGGATCATGACCCGAGCCGAAGGCAGACACTTAACGACTGAGCCACCCAGGCGCCCCTGCCATCCCTGTTTTAAAAGATGAAGAAACCCTTTAAAAGATGAAGAAGGTGCCTTCAGCTCAGGTCATGATCCCAGGGTCCTGAGATCGAGCCCCACGTTGGGCTCCTTGCTCAGCGGGGAGTCTGCTTCTCCCTCTCTCTCTCTGCCCTTCCCCCCCTGCTCGTTCTCTCTCTCTCGCAAATAGATAAAATCTTAAAAAAAGAGAGAGAGAGACTGTTTATTCATTCTGCAGGTGCTGGGGTGCTCACTGGAGGTGCTGGGATGAAGGAGACCGACCTGGTGAGGATATCATTGAGCTCAGTGTCCGTGCTCTGAGAGGGGCCCTTCCTTGGGCCATGACAGAGCACTTCCTGGAGGAAGTGGAAATCTCGTGGAGGTTGTATTAGTCAGCTCAGGCTGCTGTAACAAAGCAGCACAAGTTGGGGGGCATACAACAGAAATTTGTTGTCTCACGGTGGTGGGAGTGCCGTGCTCCAGCTGAAGGCCCTAGGAGAGAATCTGTTATGTGCCTCTCTCTAAGCTTCTGGTCTCCCCAGCCCTCCTTGGTGCCCCTTTGTGCCATGGACTGAATGTTTCTGTCCCCCGCCGATTCATATGTTGAAGCGCTAGTCCCCGGTGGGATGGTATTTGGGAATGGGGCCTTTGGGAGGCAATTCAGTTTAGATGAGGTCATGAGGGTGGGGCCCCCACCACAGGGTTAGTGCCCTCATAGGAGGAGACATGAGAGGGCTTGCTTCTCCCTTCCTTCTCTGCCGTGTGAAGATATAAGAAGACAGCCGTCTGCAAGTTAGGAAGCGGGTCCTCACCAGATACCAGATCTGCGGGCACCTTGATCGTGGGCCTCCCAGCCTCCAGAACCGTGAGAAGTAAGTTTGTGGTTTAAGGGGCACCTGGGTGGCTCAGATGGTTGAGCATCTGCCTTCGGCTCAGGTCATGATCCCGGGGTCCTGGGATGGAGTCCTGCCTGGGGCTCCTTACTCAGCAGGGAGTCTGCTTCTCCCTCTCTCTCTGCTGCTCCCCCTGCTTGTGCTCTCTGTCAAATAAATAAATAAAATCTTAAAAAAAAAAAAAAGAAGTTTGTTGTTTAAGCCGCCCAGCCAGAGCTGATTTAGACACCTGGCTTGTAGACCCGTCCCTCCAACCTCGGCCCCTGTCATCATGGTGTTTTCCTTCTGTCTCTGTCCCTGTGTGTCTTCTCTTCTCAGAAGGCACCAGTCAAGTTGGAGTAAGGGCCCACACTACTCCCGGGGGACCTCATCTTAACTCGCCTGCATCTGCAGAGACCCTGTTTCCAAATCAGGTCACATGCACCGTCGACCGTATCTTTTGGGGGGCATACAATTCAACCTCCACCAGATACGTAGAGCAGGCAGGCAAGGTTTGGGGAAGAGTATTCTGGGGAGAGAAAACAGCCGGTGGAGAGGCTCCTCCAGAGGCAGAAGGACGCAGGTGGGTTTCTGGAAATAAATTCAGCGCAGCTGGAGTGGAGAGTGGCCGTGAGATGTTGCCGGGGTGGCTCCTGCTGGACCCCACATATTGTGTGGAATGCTCAGGGCTGGCTAGGCTGCCATTAGAGATATACCCCGAAATCTCAGTGGCTTGACATAGTTACAGCATCGTTTCTCGCTCAGGGCAAGTCTGTCCTAGGTTGGGCATTCGTTGGCGGTGACATAGCTCCGCTCTGCAGAACATGTGGTCTCCAGGGCAAGAGAGGTCTGGGGGAGGCCCCTGGGCTCACGTGCCCAGACCTGGAAGCGACGCTGCCATTCACACCCCACCCTGCAAGGGAGGCTGGCGGGGAGCATGGGCTTCCGTGAGCCCCCACTCTCTCCCTCTCTCACCCGAATTCAGGGCTAGGACTTCATCCTCAGAGTGCTGGGAAGCCCAGCCAGGGTCTCCATGAGGCCTGAAGATGCCACTTGCATGTTAGAAAGCTTCCTCCAGCTGGAGCCAGACTCAGCCCTGGCACAGGGGGGCTGGAGCCCGGGGAGCTGAGGAGTGTGGCCTGGCCCGCAGTCACAATGCCCTGGCAGCTTACTCTTGCGACTTCCAGCTTGCAGGCTCAGCCGAGAAAAACAAACAAACAAACAACAAAAGAATAAAGGAGAATGCGAGGAAAATCAATTCATGTACAGCTGACCCTTGAACATGGGTTTGAACTGTGCGGATCCACTTACACACAGATTTTTTTTTGTAGATTTTTTTTTTTAAAGATTGTATTTATTTATTAGGGAGAGCGGGGGGAGAGAGAGCAAGAGAGCACAAGCACGGGGAGCGGCAGAGGGAGAGGGAGAAGACTCCCTGCTGAGCTCGGAGCTCAATCCCAGGACCCCCGAGACCACAACCTTGAGCCGAAGTCAGATGCTCAACTTGACTGAGCCACCCGGGTGCCCCCTTTTTAGATTTTTTTTTTTTTGATAAATACAATACAGTACTGTGAATGTATTCTCTTCCTTATGACTTTCCTAATAATGTTTGTCTTTTCAGTAGCTCACTTTATTGTAAGAATATAGTATATACTACATATAACATACAAAATACTTGTTAATTGCCTATATTATGGGTAAGGTTTCTGGTCAACGGTAGGCTATGAGTAGTTCAGTTTTGGGGGGAGTCAAAAGTTATATGCAGATTTTTGACTCTAGAGGGGGTTGGCACCCCTAACCCCTGCATTGTTCAAGGGTCAACTGAAATTTTAAAAACTTGCAAAATGCATTTTGTTCTCTCTCTTCTAGGTTGGTTATTTTTTTAAAAGATTTTATTTATTTGAGAGAGAGAGAGAATGAGCAGTGGGGAGGGGCAGAGGGAGAGAGAGAGAGAGAGAAGCAGATTTCCTGTTGAGCAGGGAGTCTGATCCAGGGCTCCATCCCAGGACCCTGGAATCATAACCTGAGCCAAAGACAGATGTTTAACAGACTGAGCCAGCCAGGTGCCCCTAGGTTGGTTAATGTATGTATTCTTACACATACGCTGCCCGACAGCCTCAATCCCCAAAGCCAGGAGATTGTACTATATGGGTCTCTTAAGGGCATTTCAGGGGATAACTGGGCTCCTTGCTGATTTGAGAACCTCACACAAAGATGTCCTCTATTCAGGGTCTGTAACGGGGACCCAATAACTGGAGTGGGATCCTTGCATCAAAGGGACTTCCTGCTGCTTTCAAAGAGCCTGGTGCCCTGCCCATGTCAGAGACACCATTGGGGGCAATGTAAAAGCATTCTGTGCTGAGACTGACCACCTCTTGTCTGCAATTCTTTAGAGTTTACAAATTTTCTTTCTTTCTTTTTTTTCTTTCTTCTTTCTTCTTTCTTTCTCTTTCTTTCTTTCTTTCTTCCCTTCCTTCCTTCCTTCCTTTTGTTTTTAAGATGTATTTATAGGGTGCCTGGGTGGCTCAGTTGGTTAAACGTCTGCCTTCGGCTCAGGTCATGATCTCAGGGTCTTGGGATGGAGCCCCGCATCAGGCTCCCTGCTCAGCGGGAGTCTGCTTCTCCCTCTTCCTCTGCCTTTCCCCCCTGCTCGTGCTCTCTTTCACTCTCAAAAAAAAAAAAAAAATCTTAAAAAAACAAGAGAGTTATTTATTTATTTGAGAGGAGGGGGAGGAGAAGAGGGAGAGGGAGAGAGAATCTCAAGCAGACTCCGTCCTGAGTGTGGAGACCCACGAGGGGCTTGATCCCACAACCCTGAGATCACAACCTGAGCTGAAACCAAAAGTCAGACTCTTAACTGACTGCGCCACCTAGGCACCCCATAAATTATTTTCTAAGCTATTGTTTCATTTGAGCCTCAAAATAATTTAATCTGATAAGAGATCTAATTCAGACCAAGGAACTCAGGAACTCAGAGACCCCTCGTCCTTCGGTAGCCAGGAGCCCTGGAATCAATGCAGGGTTGGAGGTACTGGCTTCGTGCCTACAATTTTAGATGTGATTTCAGTGTTTTTGGGTATAAACTACGGATACCCTCACACAAAAATTATTTTGAGGCTCCAATGAAGCAATGTTGGGGAAAGCATTTTGCAAACTGTGAAGCGCTGTCCAAATGCTGTCATCCTCAGATTTGACATGTCTAGGAAAGTGTTTCCCAAGTTGTGGGAAAAGGCATCTGTGTGGAGCAGAGCAGGAGATTAAGTGAATGTAGGCTCTCATCAGTAGTTATGTCCTGTGGCTGTATTTAGACTATTTGACTTTGAACTTAATTGCCTGTATTATCTTCACGCTGGAGCAGCTGTGTCCGTCAGCCCCTGTGCACAGCATCCCTCCCTGGCCCTTATTTCTGTGGGAGGGCACGGGCTGGGGTGGAGAGTTTGTGAAGGACTTCCTGCAAGCCTTTTTATCAGCTTTCAGTGACATGACCCCAGTTTTATGGAGATACTCTGGGTTTTAGTTGTGGAATCTGGCCTGAAAGTGACGCAGTCAGGTGGGCCTTGGGGTGAACCAGAGGGTATTTGCTCCTCTGGGGACAGGTGCCCCTGCCCTAGTTGATGGATACCTTGGGGGAATGCAGTGCTGTGTGGCCAAGTCTTCGGGTTTTCTATAGTCGATTATTTTTTCGAAATGTGAAATGGTCACATTTTTCATTCCCTCTGCAACTCCACTGGCAGGCCGGATTCGGGAGTGAGTCTTGGGCCAACGCCCTGGGCTTCAGTTTTCTCATTTATAAATTTGTGATGGTATCACCTTCCACTGGGTTGTTAGGTGACCAGATGAGGCACTAGAACCCCCAGCCCCCCACACCGGGCCTGGCTGCAGGAACCTAGCGGGAAACGTCAGCCACTTGTGTTCTGTTGCTATCTGGTAATCCCCAGGCTTCAGAGGTTGTAATCCTGGTCCATGTGGGGCCCCGTCACCCATATGATTAAAAGGAATCATGGGATTACGCCGGCCTTCCAAGCTTGGTGGTCAAGGAGATCAGATGAAGGGGTTTAGTGTATTAGAGAAAGAGAACCGTCCCGCCCCGCCTCCAACTTCATGATTTCAGGGAAGTGGTGTATTTTCCTTAAAAAGAAATTTCAGCAGGAATACATGAATTAACTCAAATAAAAAACGTTAACCCAAAGTGTGAAGACAAGGCTAATCGTCTAGGTGGTGCCGGACGACCTAAGATTGGGGAACACCGCCGTCCCACCGTTTCTCCCGCCACATCCTGCCCGAGCACCATTGGCACCAGACACCCGGCGGGCTCCACCCCCTCTCCGCTGCTCGCCACTGGGGGAGGCGGCAGAAAGGGCGGGAGCGCGGGGCCGTGAGGGCACCAAGGTCAAGGGGGAGGGCGGGCCGCGTCCGGGTCCCTTCGAGCCGTGCCGCTGGCCTTGGGGGAACCCTGCGCGCCCAAGCTCGGCAGCCCGAGTTCTCCCACTTCCAGCCGGGCGACCTTGGTTTGCGAGACTTCCTGGAGCCCAGTTTCCTTTTGGGGGAAAACAGTGGGCGAAGCTGCCAGTGCTGGGATGGGGCGCACCGGGACGAGAGACTGCGGCCTCACAGGGCGGAGGGGTCGGTCTCCGGCTCCCGGGCCGCGGGGTTCCGGTTGCCGGCGCCGCTCAGGAGGACGCTGTGGTCCCGCCCGGCCCCGGCAGCCCTCGGCAGGGCCCTGACTCGCGCGGGTTCTAAAATGAGGACAAAGCCCGCCCGGATTTAGCGTGCGCGCGCCGCTGCGGCCAATGGGACGCTGGCGCGGGGTTGAGTGGCGGGCGGGCACAGCCAATGAGCACGCGCCTTGTTGCGAGGTGCGCCCGGCCCCCGGCATTATAAAGAGCGCCACGAGTCGGCATTGTCAGGCGGCGGCACCGCGCGGGCCCGAGTGAGCCAGTCGGTCGGTGGGCTCCGAGCGGCGCGGAGGAGGGCGCGAGGTCGCGGCGGCTCCGTCGGCGGACGGAGGGGAGGCCCGGCAGCGCGGGCGTGAGCGCGGCCGAGCCCGCGGCGCCTTTCCGGCGGGTGGGGACGAGCGGGCCCCGCGGCGTCATCGGCGGCGAGGTGAGCTGCCGGGCCCGCGGACGGCGGGCGGGAGCCTGGGCGGGAGCCGCGCGGGCCTGACGCGCTGGGGCCGCTCGTTGCAGGAGCCGCCGCGCCCCGGCCTAGGATGTCGGAAGTGGGTGAGGAGCAGCCCATGGAGACGACGGGCGCCACCGAGAACGGACACGAGGCCGCCCCCGAAGGCGAGTCGCCGGCGGGGGCCGGCGGCGGGGCCGCGGCGGGCGCCGGAGGCGGGAGCGCGGCGCCCCCGGCCGGCAACCAGAACGGCGCCGAGGGCGACCAGATCAACGCCAGCAAGAACGAGGAGGACGCGGGGTAGGTGCGGCCGCGGGCCGACCGGGGCCGACCGGGGCGCCGCCTTTGTTCCCGGGCAGCCTTTTGTTGGCGCCACGCGGCGGGGGGAGGGGCGGGCGGGCGGCCGGGGCCTTCTCGCCGCCCGCCGCCCGGCTCCTCGTCGCCCGCCGCCCGCCGCCCGCGCCGGAGTTTGCAGGAGTTTGTTGGGTCGACTTTGGCGCCGCCCCGGGGCCGCTCGCGCGGGGCCGGGGGTGGGGGTGGGAGCGGGCGGCACGGAAGGGGGAGTGCGCTCGGACCCGGGGTCGGGCCGGCCTCGGGCTCCGCGGGGCTGCGTGGGCGGAGTTGGCGCGCGCCCCGGCCGCGGCCTGCCTCTCACCCCCCACCCCTGCGGAGGGCGGAGTCACGGTCTGAACGCGGTCTCCGGCCCCCGGAAGCTTCGAGTTCCTTGAGAGCGAGCTCTCGGCGGGGTGGGGGGGGTGAGGCCGGGCCGGCGGCCTTTTGCCTTACGTGCTCCACGTTAGTCAAATGACTTCCAGTTGTGAGGGTTCAGGGCCTCTACCCCAGGCCAGAGTGCCCTTCCTTCCCCTGCCCGGTCGGGGGCTGCGCAGTCTGAAGCTTCTCCCCGGTCAGGGTTGTGTGCGAGGGTAGTGAAGATTGGGTGACACTTAGGACCCTTGGGGACTCTCAGGGCAGGCCCGTGTTCCGGATGGCGGCTTTGCTTCTGAGCCTTTAGCAGTGAAGGTATCGTCGGGGCCAGTCCTCAAATCACGCTCTCTTGTGAGGCTCGTTGGCACGTGTCTTTACCGTTTCAGAAAAATGTTCGTTGGTGGCCTGAGCTGGGATACCAGCAAAAAGGACCTAAAGGATTACTTTACCAAATTTGGAGAGGTCGTTGACTGTACAATAAAAATGGATCCCAACACTGGTCGGTCAAGAGGGTTTGGGTTTATCCTCTTCAAAGACGCAGCCAGCGTGGAGAAGGTAAGCTGGGCGCTTGGTGTCTGCAGCCTTAAGTTTGTTCTAAGAGGATAGCAGTCTGAGAGCATGATGAGTTCGTGTGTTCTGTAGGTGGTTGAGGTGAGGAACTTTTACTGTTTTTGAAGGGATTAAAGAATAGATTAAGTGGTGAGGGGTATGGGTTTGAGTGGTCCAGGAGGATCATCGTTGGTGTTTATTGCCTTTTTTGTGTCTCTCCTGGGCACTGATAAAGCAAATGTGCTATTGTGAGGACTAGAATGAAGAGTCCAGGGTTGCTATGAATGAACTAGGCATTATTGTAGCTCCATTTTGTGGAAAATGAAACAAAGGTTCAGAAGTGTAAGTAGAAGAGCTCACAGCCAAAAAGGGGTGGACTCCAACCCTAGCAGCCCACCTCCAGCCTTTCTCACTGCTGCTTAACTCATGAAAGAGACGGGCTTTAAACAGACTGTCCCCCTCGGGTAAAGCAGTGTGGGGGGGTGAGGCCTGTAGGCGTTCAGATAAACGAGCTGTACTTGAAGTTTGGAGATGAAGTTGGGTTGCTAAGTCAGGTTAGGGGTGGAGTTTGGAGGGGCCAAACACGTTTTGTGTACCAGCGTTGGGGTCTCTGTGGCTGAGAGAGAGGGCCTTGTTGAGGGTGGTGCTGCTGAGTTACAACCTAATTTTCTTCTGTTGGGACAGGTCCTAGACCAGAAGGAACACAGGCTGGATGGCCGTGTCATTGACCCCAAAAAGGCCATGGCCATGAAGAAGGACCCGGTAAAGAAAATTTTTGTGGGGGGTCTGAATCCTGAAGCCACTGAGGAGAAGATCAGGGAGTACTTCCGCGAGTTTGGGGAGGTGAGTATGGGACCCTGGGAGTGGCCTGCTGGTTGCTTTCTCCCTGCTCCTTGGCAGCCTTGGCTGGCTATAGCCCTCCTCTACAGACAGGGCTACTGTATTCACTCAGGCCTTCATGGGTCTTTTCTCCTGGGAGTTCCCTATGAGCCCTGGGGGTGGGAAGAGGCATTGAATCTGAGCTTTGCATATGTTTCCAGATCGAGGCCATTGAACTTCCAATGGATCCAAAGTTGAACAAAAGACGAGGCTTTGTTTTCATCACCTTTAAAGAAGAGGAACCTGTGAAGAAAGTTCTGGAGAAAAAGTTCCATACCATCAGTGGAAGTAAGGTAAGGTGGTTCCAGCTCTGTCTCTGGCCTGCTGCTGGACAGCTGGCTCTTACAGGGGTGGGTTAGCAGTTGGGCTACCTCTCCAGGGCATTCTGACCCCACTGTATTTCTGCCATGCCTGCTGTCCTGATTGGGGCCGATGGTCCTGTCCTTCAGGGAGTTCCAGGCTGGTAGAATTGGCGGAAACCCAGGATGTGTGGGAGGCAGGAGAAAGGGTGGTTTCTAAGGGCTAGAGCATGTTGAGTAGCCCCTTTGATTCCTGATTGAAAGCTAGAGGTCACGGTGTTCCCAATCTAGGGTCCAAGGTGAATATGGCCTGCAGTTAAAGTCTCAGAAGATTCTAGAACTTCTGCTATTTATGGGTTTCTTTCCTTTGGGTAAAGTCTTTCCTGCCGTGGAGCTTTTTCCTCTTTTCTGTCACAACCAAATCTTTGTTCACTTCCACCCCCTTTGGATCTGGTTTAGTCAATTCCCACCTCAGGTGAAGATTCTTCCCAAAGCTCCCAGGGTTTTAGCAGCTCGTGTCCATGGTCCGTTTTTGCCTGAGGTGAGCAGTGCTGTGCCTGAGAACTGCAGCCCTTCCCTCTGAACTCTGGCCAGGCCGGAGGGGAGGAGGGGAGGGAGTTTGCTTCAGGTATTCTCTAGGTGGCCTCGAGGCAGGTGAGGGTGTGGCTCGCTGGCCGGGTGTGGCAGGTCTGAGCGGGAGTGGCAGCCAGATAAGGTGGGACGGGTAGTAGGGTGGGGCTTCTAGAAGTCTTAATCCTGGCTGGGAAGTTAGACTGGATTTAGGATCGGGCCCTTAGAGTTTACGTCAAATGAGTTTGAATCCTAGGCGCAGCAGCTGGTTAAGAGCTGTTCCCCCAGTGGACAGTGAATGCACAGGACTTTTTTTTTCCTGTGTCTTAATGTGAAGCGGGCAGGAAGTACCTGTAAGGTAGGCAATTGCTACTGGTGGTGGGTTTTGAAATAAATGTATTCAGCGTTCTTAATTAAACAGAAGAAATCAAATGGCATCACTTGGTGGGGGTGGTTTCCTGGTTCGTTAGAGTATGCTTGAATGGTGACATACCGTATAAAATGGTATTTTACAGGTCCTGATTAGGGGAGCATATGTGCTAGGGTACTTTAAAAAGTAAACTGATTTACTTACAAGAGCACTGGGTGGTGGGAGGTCCCTGACCCTAACCCCACCCACAGTGGGCAGATTTTTGAGCAAAAAGGAAACTGACTCTTTGGCTCCTAAGGGGACACCGCTATCTGGCCCTTCCCAACAACAGGACAGTGGTTGGGGGAAGGGGGGAGCAGTGTGGCTGCAGGGAAGCCCCGCCCTGAGCGTCAGTGGCTTTCTTCCTCAAAGCCAGAGGTCAGGGTCGCTGCCTCAGTGTGTTTGAGTGGGGTGCTTCATTTCTTCTGTAAAGAAAAGACAAAATGAGAAAGTGTCCCCTCCGCCTTAAGGCCCCTGATCTGAGAAGCCAGCTCTGATCGCCCTTGCCCAGTAGGACAGGGCTGGCATCAGACCTGCGCCCGGTGTGGGCTCTTGCTACACTAGGTTGGCATTGGCTTCGCTGTCTCTCCTCCCAGTCGTTAGATGCGGAGCTGCCCCTGGGCTGCCATCAGCAGGCCTGGGGTATAGCTGTCACCGCAGTAACTTCTCTGGGGAAAGGTTTTGGCCAAAAAGGCCCTAGTGAGCCCTGGTCCATTGAGATTTTAGTTCTACCGAAAGCTTCTAGCCCAAACGTGGCTTCCCACTTCAGCATGTTTTTTTTTGTTGGTTTGTTTTTCTAAGGATTTACAGAGAGTGCGCGCGTGTTGGGGGGACAGGGAGAGAGAAACCTTAGCAGACTTTGCTCGGCGCAGAGCCCCATGTGGGACTCAATCCCACGACCCTGCGCCCAAACCAAGAGTCGGGACACTTCACCGACCCCGCTGACTGCACCCCTGGGCAGATTTTGTTCTTGAGCAGACGGTCCCGATTGGCCATCTGAGTCTCCGTCAGCAAAGGTCTTTGTCCACCGTGCCTGCCCAGAGCTTGTCGCAGTGGTGTGACCCATTGTTCTCTCTGCTTTCAGTGTGAGATCAAGGTGGCCCAGCCCAAAGAGGTCTATCAGCAGCAGCAGTATGGCTCTGGGGGCCGTGGGAGCCGCAACCGAGGGAACCGAGGCAGCGGCGGCGGCAGTGGAGGTGAGTGGAACCTGGCTCAGTGAAGATGGGTGCTTGTCTGGGGGGCTCTCGCCGGCCTCCGGTGCATGCTGCGCTAGGCCGGGCGAGTCACGGCGGTGCTGCTGCTTGGCATGGCATGGGGGAGCCTGGCTCTCTTGGGGCCTGGGGCCCCAGGGCAGAGGGGCATCCGCATTGCAGTCAGGGTGTGGGGGGCATGAGGGGGCGCGCTTGGCTCGGTGGCGGTCCTGAGTCTCGGGACACCCGTGGGCGGGTGAGCAGAAGGTAGGGCAGGGCTGTGCCAGGCGCTTTACCTCCTTCTGTCCAGGCCCCTCTGACTCCAAAGCCTGAACTTCATCCTTTTTTAAGGCCAAGCTGCCAGGGAGCGTGGGGGGGTGAGGAGAGGGACATTTGAGAGAGAGTGAGCTCCTGCCTCATTTGCCCCGAGAGGAGTTAGCCGTCTGGTCTCTCCTGGCCGATCCCAGGCTTGGGTTTCCGACGCGGGGCCGGGCCCAGGGCCCTCGACCCCAGGACAGCAGCCCCTTGGCTTCTACCTCTGAGTTGCCATAGTAACCCCGCCACCCGAAGGGCAGGATTTCCTCCATCCTAGCTCCTGCGTGTGCTAAATGGTCCATGGGCCCCTGTGCCCTGCTCCCCCCACAGGTCAGAGTCAGAGTTGGAATCAGGGCTACGGCAGCTACTGGAACCAGGGCTACGGCTACCAGCAGGGCTACGGGCCCGGCTATGGCGGCTACGACTACTCGCCCTATGGCTATTACGGCTACGGCCCCGGCTACGACTACAGTAAGTAGGAGAGAGGGAGGCCCCCGCCGCTCACCACCCCTCCCCCGGGAGGCAGGACAGACAGTGCAGGGGCCACCGGCAGCAGGGGCTTTGGAGTCGGACAGGCTGGGCTCGGGGGTCTGGCGCAGCCGCTGGCAGCAGGGAGGAAGCGCTTGAGCTTCTGGGCCTCGGGGAGCCCGTCCCGCCAAGCGCCTGGCACAGCGGGGAAGGCTCAGGAAGGCGGAGCTGCGACCATTGTCGTTCTTGTCCCCAGGTCAGGGCAGCACAAATTACGGGAAGAGCCAGCGCCGCGGCGGCCACCAGAACAACTACAAGCCGTACTGAGGCTTCGGCAGGACGCCCGACCGATCGCACACGCTTGTTTGGATCTCGAGTGAACACAATTATGTACCAAATTTAACTTGGCATACTTTCTATGGCCTGTCCCATGTGCGTCTTATTTAAAATTTCCCCCTTGGAAATCACTCTCCTGTTGACTATTTCCAGAGCTCTAGTTGTTGTAGGCAGCGTGTGGGGGTCTCCGAGGCCGGAGCGGCGTGAGAGGCTGATTGTATTCCCAGGTCCCCCAGAGCCCAGCTGCCAGGGTCTGCTTCCTGCTGCCGCGCCTGGACCTGTGGACCCTGGTTGTAAAGAGTAAACTGTATCTTAGGAAACCAGTGTCACCTTTTTTTCACCTTTTAATTTTATATTATTTGTGTCATACATTTCCTGTTAATGGAAGTGTTAATTTTACTGTACTTTTTGGTACCTTTTGGGAATCTAATGTATTGTAAGGTATTTTACACGTGTCCTGATTTTGCCACGACCTGGATATTGAAGCTATCCAAGCTTTTGAAATAAAAATTTAAAAACCCCCAAAGCCTGGGTGAGTGTGGGGTGTGCTGTGAAGAGCGGGGAAGGGCCTCCTGAGCCTTCGAAGCTCTAGTACCCTCCATGACCAAACCGCAGTTCTCTCAGGCGGGGCCGTGGACGCTCAGCATCGCCAGTGAGCTGCTTGTAAGGACCGGTCCTGCCCAGGACTTGAGCCCTTTTAGAGAAAGTTAAAGGACTCTGACTGGAGGCAGCTTCAAAGGGGTGAAGGTGGTACCGTGAGGGATGCTGCCCCCAGGGCAGTGGGGTCTGAGGCACCTGCAGACTTTTCTGTCTTTCCTTGCTGGTGTTAGTGGGATTCGGTTTCCCAGCAAGGACAGTGTGAAGGCAGTGTCCTAGGGACCGGCTGGATGGGACACAAAGTGCCCCCTCTGGCTGAGCCTCGTTGCTGGCTGGACTGAGGCCCCCCAGAGCTGGTGGTTGAGGCCTCAGACCAGCAAAGACTTGTTTCCCCTCACTTCTAGAACTGGCTTGGGGAAGGCGCTACTTCTGCCCTCTCCCATCAGCTATCAAGTGCAAACTGCTGGGAGAGGTTTCTGGCAGGATGGCTGGAGAGGACCCGGTTAAGAGCAAGGTTTGGCTTGCTGAGGGTGCAGACCCCGGCGGAGGGTCACAAGGAGCGAGGCCCACTCACCTGGGGGAGGGAGGATGTGACGTGGCAGAGCTGCCTCAGGGCCGGAGCCTCAGGGTCTCACAGCTTCTCACCTTTTCTTCCATGTCTGAAAAACAGCACAAAGCGCCCCCGCTTAGCCTGTCTCCAGCATCCAAGCTTCTTGGATGACGGTTTGGAGACTGGGCCCTAGTCCAGCCCCTTGACCATGTACACAGGCCAAGCCACAGGGTCAGCAACGCTGTCCCGAAAGGACAAAGCCAGACCTCCATCAGGTTTCCTGAGACTTGAGGCTCAACGGCAGCCCCCTCTGCCCAGGAGAGCAAAGCCAGGTCCATGCCCAGTCAGCCTGCCTCTCCTCCCCTGGGCAACCCCCCCCCACAGCGGGGGCGGGTTTCTGCAAGGAGCTGGGATTTTGCCCACTGGCCACCCCTGCTCCCAGCTCTGCACGTGCAGCATGGCCTGGAGAGACCTGTCTGCTTCCGTCGCTCTGGGGGGCCCGGTGAGTGCATTTTAGGGGAGACCCTGGACTGATCCTCATGTTTCCTCGGGGACCGGAAACCTGCGGAGGAGTCTCCTTTTGCATTTCATCGGTCCTGGGTGCAAATCTCATTCCAGCCGCTCAGCAGCTCAGCCGCCGAAGGGGATACTGGCCTTCTAAGTAAGGCACCAGGCTCCTGCCACCCACGTAGTACGTCCCCGTGGCTTCACGGGTAACACGATGGGGGTGCTTCCCTGGAGCTCCGATTCCCTTGCCCGGCGTCCAGACTGGTGCCGCCCAGGCAGGATGGCGAGCGGCTCAGGAAGCCCTTCCTGTCACACCGCAGTTCCTTGGTCCCTGCACGGTCTGCAGGATTCGCGGCCTGCTGCGGAGCCCCCTTCCTGGGCGCCCGGGAAGGTCCTAGCTCCTGGCCGCAGGTTGGGCTCTAGAGTCGAGGGCCCCCAGCTCACCTGTCAGGATGGTATCCATCTTGGCCACCACGTGTCGTGCGTTGTCCACACTGAAGCACATCGGGGGTTTAAACTTCAGGACGTTCCTCCCAGGGCCGTCGGTGCTCAGCAAAATGTAGTTCTCTTTCAGCCTGGGGGTGGGGGGCGGGCAGCACATGGTAAGGCCCTGCTGCCCAGCAGCCAAGGAGCCCTTCATGGGGCCTCCCCGCCCCCCCCAGGCCATCCTGTCCCCGGGAGCCCCACCCCTGTCCAGGTCCCACCAGGACACGGCCCTGGCTGCCTCTGCCCGACCTCCTGCCCGCCCGTCCTCCGGAGCCCAGCATTAAGGGCTCCCGTGTGGGGTGCCCTGCCCCTGGCCCCCCCGCCGCCACCCCCGGAGCCCCGGCCTGAGCCAAGCATTCCTGCGCTGCACCGATGCTCACAGGCTGGTACCGTGAACCCCACGCGCCCCCGACCTAGCTTCAGCAGCTTCCCTGCCAACCCTGTTTCTGCTTCCTGCCCCAAAGTAATCTTGAAATCCCAGGGTACTCTCCAGTTTTAATTTCCAATTCTTTCTAGGAAGATGACTTCACTCTCCTTAATATTATTGGTACCTAATGACGTTAACATTCCACATTTGCACTTCGACCTAGGAAGGTAATTTGGCCAGAAAGAAAGGGTCTGACGTGATTGTATTTACGTTCTGACCCCCACTTCCATTCTTTCTCATTCCTTCGTTATTTTTAAGTCTTGCCAGTTTGGCTCCTTTCGCCCGTACCGTTCTTGCCGGCACGGACCGTGGTCCTATTAGAAAGAACAAGGTCTGGACTTGCGATCCAGCCCCACCACCTACCAGTGGGGCCCCCGTGGGTGCCACCCCCCACCCCCACCCCGGTTCTGGTTTCCTCTCTGCACTGGAGAACTCAGGTCTGGCTGCCTCGTTCCCACTGACCCTGAGCCCCGAGGCTCCCCGGAAGGGAAGGCGGTGGGTGAGCTGCTGAGTGCACCTGACCCGCAGAGAAGGCAGGGCTCGGGCGGCAATGGGGGAGGGGGGTCAGTCTCAAAAATCCCAAGGAAGGGAACATTTTTACATTGTTTCTGTTCACACGCTCTTAGAATGATGTGCATTGCACGATCTGAGTAAGGACACACATGGAACACCAGAGGAGTTTGCCAAGGTGGGGGAAGGGTGCTAAGAAGAGAGTCACAAGGAAAAGGGTTGTGAGGCTCAGGCCCCGCCTGGGGTCGGCTGAAACAACACGCGAACTGGGGCTGCGGTGGGGGACCCCGGAGTCCTGCGATCCCGGTCCTCCACATGCCTTCCACCCAGACAAGGAGCAGGAGGTCTGTCCGTCCCGAAAGCCCACTGCTGTGGGAACGGGGAGCCCCAAGTCCGCCTCTGCCACCGTCCCTGGTGTGGCTGCAGGGAAGCTGCTTCCCTTGGGGCCGCCAGGGGCTGTGAAACGCGGCTTTCGGCTCTGGCACCCTCGGCTGGGAACCGGGAACACGCCGCCCCCACCTGAAGCCTTTGTGCAGGGCCCTGGCCACGGAGCTGGCCAGGGGACACACAGAAGGGGGCCCCTACCCCGCTCCGGCCCAGATGCCACCTCCTTCAGGTCACCCTCTGTGGGCCTCCAGCCGAAGCAGAAGGGAGGCTCCTTCCCAGGCAGGGCCCCAGAGGCTGCAAAGGCAACTTGTTTCGAGCAAAAGTACCTGGACACCACGTAGTTCGCCTCTTCAGTTGCTGGTGTCCTGGTTGCCGTGTCTTTGATCAGGTCCACACCAATAAAGAGCCCGACGCCCCTGAAGCACAAAGGTGACATCTTTGGAGGCCAGGCTGAGGGGCCGCGGTCCTTGCTCTCCCCCCGCCGCCTGCGCCTGTGGAAAGCACTGGGGCCTGTGCCTCTGCTTCCTGGGGAGGCTGGGAGCTGCAGAACCCTTGGAGGGTGGTGACCCAGTGGCAGGAAGTGACTGCGAGGGGAGGGGCCCCAGGTGTGACAGCGGAAAGGCTGGGGGTCAGAGCCCAGGTGGACCCTGCTTTCTCTTTCCCTAGAAGCGCCATCTTGGGCAATAGCCCCCCTCGGCGCTTTAGCTCCTCCTCTGTGGGCACACAAGTCCCCACCAACCCGGGTGGCGATGAAGTGATCGAGGAAGCCCCCCTCCGCCCCTGGCCGGTGTTCAGTTAGCGGGTAAGGACCGCTGCCCGAGCCTCACCTGACGTCCCCGATGATGGGATGTTTGGCTTTCTGCTGTCCGAGGAGCCCCATCAGGACGCTGCCCACGGAGGCGGCGTGGGCCTGCAGCTGCTCCTTCGCCAGAACGTCCAGGACGGCCAGGCCCACGGCGCAGGACACCGGGCTGCCCCCAAACTGCGCCAGGGGACAAACGGCGGCTCAGATGCCGAACCCCTCAGAACTCCAAGTACTTGGGGCTAAACGGGCTCCCCCAGAAGCCCCCATGGGCTGTCCTCTTGCCTTTCCCGGTGCTAACATGACTGGGACTCAGGCAAGCTACCCTGGGGGGTACAGGAGGAAGCCCCAAGAGGCAGAATCAGAGGAGAGGGTCCTGTGCATCCCCACAGAGCTGGCTCTCGCTGAGAGGCGCTAGGGCCCCAGCTCACAGGGTAGGCACGGACCCAAAGCGTCCGACTAGGCCCCATCACCTCCGAGCCTGAGCCACATCCAGGAAAAGCCACTTTGTAACTGTACTCAAGGCTCTGGTGGAGCTCCGGGCGGATTCTAGGGCCGAGAGCGTAAGCCGGCTGCCTGCAAGCACGTGTGGCCTGAGGGTCGCTGCGTCCGGCTCGGGCGGCATTATGAACAGCTCTCAATTCGGTGCTCACGTTAACTATGTGGTCCTGACTGACACCTGGCCCACCTGGCTCCGCCGGCAGGGCTGTCCCCTCCAGGCCCCCCGGAGCTTCGGCCCCCTTCCTCCACCTGGCCCTGCAGGTGTCCGAGCGGGGGGGGCCTGTGTCACAGAGAGGGAGGCGCGAGGGTGTCTCTTGCGGACCGCTTTTTTTTTTTTAAACTGTATTTAAAAAGAAAACTTTATTGAGGTAGACTTCACGTCCAATAAGCTGCAAATACAGTGTATATAGTTCAATGCGACTCGACAAGTACACATACCCGTGGAACCTCCACCACAACGAAGATACAGAACATTTCCATCACTTCCCAAAGTTCCTTGTGCCCCTCCACTGCTGGCTCAGGCGACCACTGACCTGCTTTCTGTCACTACAGTTTTGCTGTTTCTGGAATGTTCTCTTTTGTGCCTGGCCGCTTCTGCTCTCCCTGTTTTTGCGATTTCCTGGCTTGTCCTGTGTCTCAGGAGCATGTTCATTTTACTGGTGCATAGTATCCCACTGTATGGACGTACCATCCTTTGTTTATCCAATCTCCTGTTAGTGGTCCCTTGGTTATTTTGATTTTTGGCTACTACGAATAAAGCTGTTTAAGAACATTTATAACAGGGCGCCTGGGTGGCTCAGTCGTTAAGCATCTGCCTTTGGCTCAGGTCATGATCCCAGGGTCCTGGGATCAAGCCCCACATCGGGCTCCCTGCTCAGCGGGAAGCCTGCTTCTCCCTCTCCCACTCCCCCTGCTTGTGTTCCTGCTCTCGCTGTCTCTCTCTCTCTGTCAAATAAATAAAATCTTAAAAAAAAAAAAAAAAGAACATTTATAACAAATCTCGGTGTAAACAGATGTCCTCATTTCTCTTGGGTAAAACCTAGGAGTGGAATTGCTGGGTTGTAATCATAAATGTAATAGCTTTCTAAAGAAACTGTGAGACTTTCCCGAGGTAGTCGTATCGTATTACATTCCCACCATTAGCCTACAAAATTCCAGGAGCTCCCACCCTCAAAATGATTTGGAATTGTCAGTCTTTTTAACTGCAGCCATTCTAAAGGGTGTATAGTTGCGTCCTCTAGATCATCTTCAAACTGGGTGTGCAGAGCCCCGTATTTGAGATCATACAAAGCTTCCTAGGTGATTCTGCCATGAGGCAGATTTCTGATATGTCCAAAACAAATTATGTGTGGAACGGACACAGGATGGATTGAGGCTACTTCTTGTATAATATTATTAACCACGAACTTGTTAAAAAGTGGAGTGTACGTATTAATAGCATCTTTTGTTTAGAATCATGACCCAGCCGAGATGCTGAACTAGCACAGTAGGTAGGTCATTGCCCCAAGATCACCCCAGAGGAGCAAGAGGAGGAAAATGAACAAGTTCTGACATAGTCCTGGGCATCTAGAAGGTCATGCATACACATAGGGCTATGCGCATGCCCTGTGCCATGTGCATGTTCAGGAAAGACCTGAAAAACTCTAAGCTCTTGCCGGTGGTGAGCTTAGACAAGTTGTAGGCTGAGACAGAGTTGTAAGCTGCTTGGCTGGAAGCCAAGATGGTCTTATTAGACAAAGACATTAAATCAGATGTTATGCATGTATTAAAACAACTAAAGGAAACCATACTGCAAGAACTAAAAAGCAGGGCGCCTGGGTGGCTCAGCTGGTTAAGCGACTGCCTTCGGCTCAGGTCATGATCCTGGAGTCCCGGGATCGAGTCCCACATCGGGCTCCCTGCTCAGCGGGGGGTCTGCTTCTCCCTCTGCCCTCTTCCCTCTCGTGCCCTCTGTCTCTCATTCTCTCTCTCTCTCAAATAAATAAATAAAAATCTTAAAAAAAAAAAAAAAAGAACTAAAAAGCAAAGCATGAAGATGTCTCACCAAACATGAATATCATTAAAGAGAAATTTTTAAAAAGAACTAAATAGAAATTCTGGAGTTGAAAAGCACGGTAACTGTAATGAAAAATTCACCAGAGAGGCTCAACAACAGATCTGGGCAAACAGATGAAGGAATCAGCAAATTTGAAGATAATGTCAACTGAGACTGTCTGGTCCAACCAGAAAGAAGAAATGAACAGAGCTTCGGCAACCCATGGGACACAATGAAGCAAACCAACATTTGCATATGGGAGTCCCAGAAGGAGAGGAGAGAGAAAGACACACAAAGACAAAGAGGGGGGAGAAATGGGTAAAGGTGGTCAAAAGCTAACACATTTCCAGTTATAAAATAAGTAGGTCATGGGGATGTAATGTACAGCATGGTGACTATAGTTAATAATATTGTATTATATATTTGAAAGTTGCTAAGACAGATCTTTTAAATTTAAATTTAATCAGCCAACATATAGTACATCATCAGTTTCAGGTGTAGTGTTCAGTAATTCATCAGTTACGTATAACAGTGCTCATCACATCATGTGCCCTCCTTAATGTCCGTCACCCAGTTATCCTGTCCCCCCATTCACCTCCCCTCCAGCAACCCTCAGTTTGTTTCTTATAGTTAAGAGTCTCTCATGGTTGAGACAGTAGATCTTCAAAGTTCTCATCATGAGGAAAAAAAATTATAACTATATGTGATGATGGATGCTAACTAGACTTCTGATCATTTCACAATATATACAAATAATTGAATCATTATGTTGTATGAAACTAATAGAATACCGTATGCTAATTATATCTCAATTAATAAAAGACAATACTGCAATCAGCAAGAGAGAAGTGACTCATCACATGCAAGAGATCCTCAACAAGATTAACAGTTGATTCCTCATCAGAAACCATAAAGGCCAGAGGCAGTGGGTTGACATATTTAAAGTAATGAAAGAAAAAGACTGCCAGTCAAAAATTCTACGTAAAAGTATCCTTTAAAAATGGGGAAACTAAAGACAATTCCAGATAAATAAAAACTGAAAAAATGTGCCACTAACATATACTTCACAAAAATTACTAATGGTATGTCTCCAGGCTGAGATGAAAAGACATCAGATAGGGATGGCTGGGTGGTTCAGTCGTTAAGCATCTGCCCTCTGCTCAGGTCATGATACCAGGGTCCTGGGATCCAGTCCTGCGTCGGGCTCTCTGCTCAGTGGGGAGCCTGCTTCTCCCGCCGCCTGCCGCTCCCCCTGCTTGTGCTCGTTCTCTCTCTCTCTCTCTGACAAGTAAATAAAATCTTAAAAAAAAAAGACATCAGATAGTAACTCAAATCCACATGAATAAAGAGCACTGGTAAAGACACAAAGAGGTTGAAAGCAAAAGGGTGGAGAAGATACACCATGCAAACAGTAACCAGAAGAGTTGAAGTAGCTGTACTAATATCAGACATAAGAGACTTGCAGATTAAAATTGGTATTAGCAACATAGAGAAACATTTCATAATGCCAAGAGTTAATCTATCAAAAGGATATAACCATTACAGACACATTTGTACTTAAAAACAGCCTCAAAATATGTAAAGCAAAAACTGACAGAAGTGAAAGCAGAAGTGCACCATTCAGTGACAAATGGAGCGTTCAGTCTCTCCTTTTCAGTACCTGATAGAACTATACAGAAGATCCACACAGAAAGAGGGGATCTGAACAACACTATAAGCGGACTAGACCTAACAGACACATACAGAACACTCCAAAAAAGCAGAAAAAACACTTCCCAAGTGCACCAATGGACCAAAGAAGTCACAAGGAGATTTAAAAATATAGATTAATGAAAAGGAAAACCTAGCAAAACTTACAGGATGCAGCCAAAGTAGTACTAATGTGAAAATTTCTGTCTGTAAACATGTATGTTAAAAAAGAAAGATCTCAAATGAATAATCTAACTTTCCACTTTAAGAAACCATAAAAAAGAGCAATCAAAACCAAAAGCAAGAAGGAAGGGAATCCTAAAGACTGAAGTGGAAATAAACAGAAATACACTTCTCTGCACTGGGAGCAGCTCTCCTTCCACGGCCCCTCATCCCCTGAAAATGTCCGCCTGTGTAAAGTTCGTCTCCACCCCCTTCTTGGTCAGGAGCACCTCTCAGCTGTTGAGCCCATCACTGTCTGCAGTGGTGCTAAAAGCACCGGAGACACTGACAGATGAGGTACCTTATAAGAGCCTCAGCAGCTTGGCAGCCCCACGTCCCCTGACCTCACTTATTCCTAGCTGCAGCTTCCAAACCAGTGCCATTTCAAGGGACATCGACACAGCAGTCAAGTTCATTGGGGCTGGGGCTGTCACGGTAGGGGTGGCTGGCTCTGGGGCTGGAATTGGGACTGTGTTTGGGAGCCTCATCATTGGTTATGCCAGGACTCCCTCTCTGAAGCAACAGCTCTTCTACGCCATTCTGGGCTTTGCCCTCTTGGAGGCCATGGGGCTCTTTTGCCTGATGGTGGCCTTTCTCATCCTCTTCGCCATGTGAAGGAGCCGTCTCCACCTCCCATAGGTCTTTCTCCCGTGTCTTGTCTGCCCTGTATGTTCCTTTTCCTATACCTCCCCAGGCAGCCTGGGGAAAGTGGTTGACTCAGGGTTTGACAGAGGGAAGACAAATAAATACTGTATTAATAAGATCTTTAAAAAAAAAAAAAAAAATAGAAATACAGAAAAATAAAAAAAACCCAACAAAATCAAAAGTGGGTTCTTTGAGAAGATCAATAAAATTGACCAACTTCAGCTAGAATGACCAACATAAAGACTCAAATTCTAAAAGCAGGAATGAAAGAGGACCCATCACTACCAAACTAACAAACTTAAAGAAGCAAAAAGTATTATAAGGGAATAATATGAACAAATGTATGTCGACAAGCTAGATAACTAGGATGAAATGCACAAATTCATAAAAGATAAAAAATACTGACGCTGACTCAAGAAGAAACAGAAAATCTAATAGACATATGCAAGTAAAAAGGAAAAAATAGTAATAAGTTCCCATAAAGAAAAGCCTAGAACCAGATGGCTCCACTGGTGAATTCTACCACAGTGTTTAAAGAAGAATTAGCACCAATCCTTTGAAAAGCCTTCCAGAAAACAGAAGGGGCATAAGCATTTCTCAGCTCATTTTTTTTTTTTTAAAGATTTTATTTATTTATTTGACAGAGAGAGACACAGCGAGAGGAGGAACACAAGCAGGGGGAGTGGGAGAGGGAGAAGCAGGCTTCCCACCAAGCAGGGAGCCCGATGCGGGGCTCGATCCCAGGACCCTGGGATCATGACCTGAGCCGAAGGCAGACGCTTAATGACTGAGCCACCCAGTCGCCCCTCTCGGCTCATTTTTTGAGGCCAATATTACACCGTGATACCAAAACCTGACAAAGACATCAAAAGAAAACTACAGATCAGTATCTCTTAAGAATACAGATGTGGAGGAAAGGTTCAAGATGGAGGTGTAGGAAGATCCTGAGCTTACCTCCTCCCCAGGACACAACAAATCTACAACTACCTATAGGATAATTCCCTCTGAAGGGGACCGAGAAATTGGAGGAACAGAGCCTCTGCAAGAAGGGACAGCACTGAGACAGATAGCAGAGACAGAGATATACTCTCACTAAGGGAAAAAACCATACCCCAGGGGCAGCATTCCACAGTCAGGAGGGATCTTAAAGGCCCACAACTTTTCCCTGAGGAGTGAGCGATTTGAGAGCCGCATCAGGCACTCCAACCCTTAGATCCCGAACAAAAGAGACAAGATCCCCAAACACCTAGCTTTTAAAACCAACAGGGAGTACATCTCAGAAAACTCTAGAACTACAGGGAAATGAAAACTCTCTCTTAAAAAGCTTACACATAGATCAACTTGACTCGGAAACCAGTGCAAAACACCAGATCGAAAGGTACATGGACCAAAGGTGAAGGAGTCCCACTTACTAATCTTGGAGGGTCTGTTGGAAACATAGGAGGCAGCTGGGCCACTCTTCGAGGACTGAGACTGTGGTGGCAGCCATTTTTGCTATCCTCTGTTCTGATCTGATCCTGGCACTGGTAGGTACCATTCTGGAATCCTCCCTCCAGACTGCTAACCCTATGCAACCATGCACCTCAGCTGGGCTTCACAGCTGAATGATAGCCCCTCCCACCAGCATGCTCACAGCAATACCAGCTGGGCAGGGGACCAGCCCCACCCAACAGCACGCCCACAGGAGTTGCAGGCCTGCCACAACACAAGGGTGCACACAGCCCACACAGGGGACACCCCTGGAGCACCTGGGTCTTGTGGCCAGGAGGGACTGCACTTCTGGGCCCCACAGGACATCTTCTACATAAGGCCACTCCTTCAAGATGGGGAGATGTAGTTGAACTATCTAATGCATACAAACAGAGAATTGAGCAAAAGGAGGAGACAGAGGAATATGTTCCAAATGAAAGAATAAGACAAAACCCCAGAAAAAGAATTAGATAAAATGGAGATGCTTATCTACTAATCTACCCAATAAAGAGTTCAAAGTAATGGTCATAAAGATGCTTACCAAACTTGGGAGAAGAAAGGATAACCATGGTGAGAACTTCAACAAAGAGAGAGAAAATAAAAAAAAATACCAATCAGAGCCAAAGAATACAATACTAAAAACGAAATACGCACTTGAGGGAATAAACAACAGATTAGATGGTACAGAAGAATGGATCAGTGATCTGGAAGACAGGGTAATGGAAATCGTCCAATTAGGACAGTAAAAAAGAAAAAAGAATTTTTTAAAAAAGGAGGATAGTTTAAGGGACCTCTGGGACAACATCAAGTGTACTAACATTCACTGACTGCAGTCCCAGAAGGAGAAGAGAGAGTCAAGAGACAAAACACCTATTTGAAGAAATAATGGCTGAAAACTTCCCTAACCTGGCAGAAGAAACATACAGGTCCAGAAAGCACAGAAAGTCCAAGTTAAGATGAACCCAAAGAGACCCACACCAAGACACATTATCATTAAAATGTCAACAATTAAAGGTAAAGATAAAAGCAGCAAGAGAAAAGCAACTAGATATGTATAAGGGAACCCTGATAAGACTATCAGCTGAATTTTCAGCAGAAACTTTGTAGGCTAGATGACAGTGGCACAATATATTCAAAGTGCCGAAAGGAAAAAAAAAAAAACACCTTACAATCAAGAATACTCTACCTGGCAAGGTTATCATTCAGAACATAGGCAGAGATAAAAGAATTTCCCAGACAGCAAAAGCTAGAAGTTCATCACCACTAAACTGGCTTCACAAAAAATATTAAAGGAACTTCTTCGAGCAGAAAAGACAGTAACTAGAAATAAGGAAATATATGAAAGAAAAAAATCTCACTGGCAAGCTGAGCCACTAATAAAACTAATGAGGGTTAAAGACAAAAGTACTAAAATCAACTACATCTGCAACAATTAATGAATACACAAAATAGACAGATGTAAAATATGATATCAAAACAAAATGTACGTGTGCGTGGGTTGGGGGGAGTAAAATGTGGTTTATGTATTTATTAAAGATTTTATTTATTTGAGAGGGAGGAGGAGGGAGGAAGGGAATGGGGGGGAGGGAGGGAGGGAGAGGGAGAGAGAGGGAGAGAGAGAGAGAACAAGCATGAGCACAGGAGCAGGGGGAGGGGCAGAGGGAGAAGCAGAGTTCCCACTGAGCAGGGAGCCTGATGCGGGGCTCAATCCCAGGACCTGGAGATCTTGACCTGAGCCAAAGGTAGACACTTAACTGACTGAGCCACCCAGGCAACCCCAAATGTGGTATTTTTAGAATGAGTCTGAACTTAACCACCAACTGAAAATAGACTGCTACACACAGGTTGTTATATATGAACCTCATGGTAACCACAAACCAAAAACCTATAATAGATACACAAAAAATAAACAGAGAGGAATCTAAACATAACACTAAAGTCATCAAATCACAAGGGAAGAGAATAAGAGAAAAAGTAATAGAAAAGAACTGCAAAAACAACCAGAACACAGCAAACAAAATGTTAGTAAATACATACCTATCAATAATCACTGTAAATGGACTAAATGATCCAATCAAAAGACACAGGGTAGCTGAATAGATTAAAAAAAAACCCAGGACCCATCTACATGTTGCCTACAAGAGACTCACTTCAGCATTAAAGATATATAAACTTAAAGTAAAGAGATGGAAAAGGATATTCCATGCAAATTGAAGTGAAAAGAAAGCTGGCGTAGCAATTATTATATCAGGCAAAATAGACTTTATTTTTTCAAAGATTTTATTTATTGGGGCACCTGGGTGGCTCAGTCAGCTAAGCATCTGCCTTCGGCTCAGGTCATGATCCCAGGGTCCTGGGATCAAGTCCCGCACCAGGCTCCCTGCTTCTCCCTCTGCCTCTGCTTCTCTCTCTCTCTGTCTCTCATGAATAAATAAATAAAATCTTAAAAAAAAAGATTTATTTATTTGAGAGAGCGAGAGACTGCAAGCATGAGCAGGGGGAGGGGTAGAGGGAGAGGGAGAAGCAGACTCCCCACTGAGCAGAAGCCTGACGTGGGTCTCGATCCCAGGACCCTGAGATCATGACCTGAGCCGAAGGCAGACGCTTAACTGACTGAGCCACCGAAGCGCCCCAGACAAAATAGACTTTATTTTTTTTTAAGATTTTATTTATTTATTTAATTGACAGAGAAAGAGAGAGACAGCGAGAGAGGGAACACAAGCAGGGGGAGTGGGAGAGGGAGAAGCTAGCCTCCCGCGGAGCAGGGAGCCCGATGCAGGGCTCGATCCCAGGACCCTGGGATCATGACCTGAGCCAAAGGCAGTCGCTTTACCGACTGAGCCACCCAGGCGCCCCGACAAAATAGACTTTAAAACAAAAACTGTAATGAGAGACAAAGAAAGGTATTATATAATAAAGGGATTAATCCAACAAGAAGATAAAACACTTGTAAATATTTATGCTTCCAATGTAGGTGCACCTAAATATATAAAGCAAATGTTAACATATGCAAAGGGAGAAACTGATGGTAATACAATAATAGTAGGAGGACTTTAACACCCCACTTACATCAATGGAGAGATCATCCAGACAGAAAATAAGGAAACACTGGCATTGAATGACACATTAGACCACATGGACTTAACAGAACATTCAGAATACTCCATCAAAAAACAGCAAAACACACATTTTTCTTAAGTGCACATGGAACATTCTCCAATACAGATCACAAGGCCATAAAACAAGTCTCAATAAATTTAACATTGAGCATCTTTTCCAACCACAACAGTATGAAAGTAGAAATCAATTACAATAAAAGAATTGGAAGAAACACAAACACATGGAGGCTAAACAAGGTGCTATTAAACAACCAATGGGTGAATGAATAAATCAAAGAGGAAATAAAAAAAACCTTGAGACAAAAATAAAAACACAATGGTCCAAAATCTATGAGAAACAGCAAAAGCAGTTCTAAGAGGGAAGTATAGTGACACAGATCCAGATCAAGAAACAGGAAAAATCTTAAATCAACGATCTAACCTCATACCTAAAGGAATGAGGAAAAAAAAGAACAAACAAAGCCCAAAGTTAGTAGAAGGAAGAAAATAAAGATCAGAGTGGAAGTAAATAAAATAGAGATTAAAAAGAAAAAAAAATAGAAAAGATCAATGAAATTAAGAGCTGGTTCTTTAAAAAAATAAACAAAACCGAAAAATCTATAGCCAGACTTGTCAAGAAAAAAGAGAGAGGAACAAATAAAATTAGAAGTGAAAGAGAAGTTACAACCGATACCACAGAAATACAAAGGATCATAAAAGATTTTCATGAACAATTATATGCCAATAAATTGGACAACCTAGAAGAAATGGATAAATTCCTAGAGACATCCAATCTTCCAAGACTGTATCAGGAAGCAGAAAACCTGAACAGATTATTACTAGTCATGAAATTTAATCAGTAATCCAAAAACTCCCCAAAACCAAAAGTCTAAGACCGAAGAGCTTCACAGGTGAATTCTACCAAATATTTATTTTTATTTATTTATTTTTAAAGATTTTATTTATTTATTTTACAGAGAGAGAGAAAGAGAGAGCACAAGCAGGAGGAGGGGCAGAGGGAGAGGCAGGCTTCCCGCTGAACAAGCAGCCCAAAGTGGGACTCAATCCCAGGACCCTGGGATCATGACCTGAGCCGAGGGCAGATGCTTAACCAACGCGCCCCTCTACCAAACATTTAAAGAGTTAATACCTATCCTTCCCAAAATTTCAATTTATTTCAAAAAACTGAAAGGGAAGGAATGCTTCCAAACTTATTTATGAGGCCAGTATTACTGTGATACCTAAATCAAAGACACTGTTAAAAAAAAAAAAAGAATAAAATTACAAGCCAATATCCCTGATGAACATAGATGCAAAAATCCTCAACGAAATATTAGTAAAGCAAATTCGGTTAATACATTAAAAGGATCATACACCATGATCAAATGGGACTTATTCCCAGGATGCAAGGATGGTTCAATATCTGCAAATCATTCAATGTAATACACCACATTAACAAGACAAAGAACAACATACTTAATAGTGAAAAGTTGAAAGCTTTTTCTCAAGATCAGGAACAAGACAAGGACGCTCACCCTTGCCACTTTTACTGAACACAGTACTTGCAGGTCCTAGCCATAGCAGTCAGGCAAGAAAAGGAAATAAAAGGCATCCATATTGGAAAGGAAGAAGTAAAACTGTCACTATTCACAGATGAGCTACTGCAATATAGGAAACTATAAAGCCTGCACCCAAAAACTATTAGTTTAACAGAATTCAGTAAAGTTGCAGGATACAAAATGTACAGAAATCTGTTCTTTCCTTTTTTTTTTTTTAAGATTTATTTATTTATTTTAGAGAGTGAGAGAGAAGGATGAAGGGTAGGGAGAATCTTAAGGAGACTCCCCGCTGAGCCTAGACCCTGACGTGGGGCTCAATCCCACAACCCTGAGATCATGACTCTAGCCAAAACCAAGAGTTGGGTATTGAAGCAACTGCACTACCCAAGTGCCCCTGTTGTGTTTTCATCTACTAGTAACAAACTACTGCAGAAATTAAGGAAACTATCCCATTTACAATTGCATCAAAAAGAATAAAATAACTAGGAATAAATTTGAGGAGATGAAACACCTGTAGTCTGAAAATGGTTAAGACAATGATGAAAGAAATTGAAGATGACACAAATAAATGATAAGATATACAGTGCTCATGGATTGGAGGAATTAATATTATTAAAATGTCCATACTATCAAAAGCAATCTACAGATTCAATGCAATCCCTATCAAAATACCCAATGACATTTTTCACAGAACTGGAACAAATAATCCTAAAATTTGTATGGAACCACAAAAGACTCTGAAGAGCCAAAGCAACCTTGAAAAAGAGGAACAAAGCTGGGGGTATCATGCTCCCAGATTTCAAACTATACTACAAATTATAGTAATCAAAACAGTATGGTACTGGCACAAAACCAAACACATAGATGAATGGATCAGAATAGAGAGCCCAGAAACAAAATCACACTTATATGGCCAATTAATCTACAACAAAGGAGGCAAGAATATACAATGGGGAAAAGACAATCTCTTCAATGAATGGTGTTAGAAAAACTGGACCACTTTCTTACATCATATATAAAACTAAGCTCAAAATGGATTAAAGATTTAAATATAAGATGTAAAACTATAAAACTCCTAGAAGAAAATAGGCAGTAAACTCTTGGACATTTGTTTCAGCAATACCTTTTTGGATCTAGAGAAGGACAACAAAAGCAAAAACAAACAACTGGGACTACATCAAATTGAAAAACTTTTGCACAGTGAAGGAAATCATCAATAAAACCTACCAAATGGCAGAAGATAGGCAAATAACAGATCTCATAAGGAGTTAATATCCAAAATATATAAAAACTCAGAAAACTCAGAATCAATTGTTTTTTAGATTCCATACAAAAGTGAAATCATATGGTATTTGTCTTTCTCTGACTGGCTTATTTCATTAGCATTATGCCCTCCATCTCCATCTGTGTTGTTTCAGATGGCAAGATTTCATTCCTTTTTTATGGCTGAATAAAATTCCATTGTGTGTGTGTGTGTGTGTGTGTGTGTGTGTGTGTAAGAGAACTTACAACTGACTGAACTACCCAGGCATGCGCGCACATGCGTGTGCACGCACACACACACACACACTACATCTTTTTTTTTTTTTTTTTTTTTAAGATTTTATTTATTTGACAGGGAGAGACACAGCGAGAGAGGGAACACAAGCAGGGGGAGTGGGAGAGGGAGAAGCAGGCTTCCCACGGAGCAGGGAGACTGATGCGGGGCTCGATCCCAGGACCCTGGGATCATGACCTGAGCCGAAGGCAGACGCTTAACGACTGAGCCACCCAGGCGCCCCTCACACTACATCTTTATCCATTCATCAACTGATGGGCTGCTTCCCTATCGTAGCTCTTGTAAATAATGTTGCAATGAACACAGCAGTACATAGGTCTTTTTGGATTGGTTTTAATTTTCTTCAGATAAATTGCTAGAAGTGGAATTGCTGGGTCATACGGTAGTTCTATTTTAACTTTTTCCAGGACCCTCTGCACTGTTTTCCATGGTGGCTGCACCAATGTACATTCCCACCAACAGTGAGTGCACAAGGGTTCCCTTTTCTCCATATCCTCGCCAACACCTGTTATTTTTTTGTCTTTCTGATAACAGCCATGCTGACAGGTGTGAGGAGATATCTCACTGTGGTTTTGATCTGCATTTCCCTGATGATGAGTGATGTTCAGTATCTTTTAATGTGTTTGTTGACCATCTGTAGGTCTTCTTTGGAAAAATGTCTATTCAGGTCTTCTGTCCATTTTTCAACTGTGTTTTTTTGTTTTTATGTTGTGTAAATTCTTTACATATTTTGGATATTAACCCCTTACTAGATGTCTGATTTGCAAATATCGTCTCCCAATCAGTACGCTGCCTTTTTGTTTTTTTGATAGTTTTCTTCTCTGTACAAAAGCTTTTTAATTTGATGTAATCCTATTTGCTTATTTTAGCTTTTGATGCTGGTCAACTTGGACCAGGATGCCAAGACCATTCAATGGGATAAAAATAGTCTTTTCAGCAAATGGTGTTGGGACAACTGGTATCCACATGCAAGTGATTCAAGTTACCCCACCTCATCCCATATGCAAAATATTAGGTTGAAATAAACCAAAGACCTAAGTTTAAAAGCTAAAATTATAAAATCCTTAGAAGTAAGCAAAAGTGTAAATCTTCATGACCTTGGATTAGGCAGTGGTTTGTTAGATAGGACTCCAAAGCACTAGCAAGCAAAGAAAAAATAAATTGGACTCCAACAAAATTAAAAACCTTTGTGCTTCAGAGGAGACTACGAAGAAAGTGAAAAGACAACTCAGAAATGGGAGAAAATATTTCCAAATTATCTGATAAGGATTAGTACCTGATAAAGAATTCTTACAATTCAGCAAAAAGAAACAAGTAACCCAATTTAAAAATGGGCAAAGGACATGAGTAGACATTTTCCAAAGGATATATACGAATGGTCAATAACCACATAAAAAGATGCTCAACATCATTAGCCACGAGGGAAATGCAAATCACAATGAAATACTATTTTGCACTCACTGGGATGGCTATAATAAAAGACGGAAAATTACAAATGCTGGAGAGGATACAGAGGAGCTGGAACCCTCATACATTGTTGGTGGGCGTGTAAAGCGGTACAGCTACTTGAAAAAAGTCTGTCAATCCTCAAAAAGTTAAACCTAGGATTGCCATATGATCTAGCAATTCCACTCATAGGGACATACTCAGTAGAACAGAAAATATATGTCCAAACAAACACATGGACGCAAATGTTCACTGCAGCATTATTCATAATAGCCAAGAAGGGGAAATGACCCAAATGTTCATTAAGCGAAGAAGGGATAAGTGAAATGTGGCATATTCATACAATGGGATTATTATTCATCCCTAAAAAAGAATGAACTACTGATTCATGCTAGAACATGGATGAACCTTGAAAGTATTAGGCTACATGGCAGAAGTCAGACACAAAAGATCACGTTTTTGTGATTCCATTTATATGAAATGTCAAGAATAGGTAAATCTGTTAAGACGGAAAGAAGGTTAGTGACTGCCAGGACTTAGAGAGAGAAGGCGATGGGGGAGTGACTGCTAATGGGGCTGCATTTTGGGTGATGAAAATGTTCCAGAATTAAGACAGTAATGGTGGCTGCACAACTTAATGAGTACACTAAACACCACTGATTTGTACGTGAATTTGAACCCACTGAATTTGTATTTAAAGTTTATTTATGTGTTGAAGTAATTCCTACACACAACATGAGGTTTGAACTCACGACCCCGAGATCAAGAGTTGCACGCTCTTCTGACTGAGCCAGCCAAGTGCCCCTGAATTTGTATTTATTTATTAGATATTTATTTATTTGTTTATAAGAGAGTGTGTACGTCCACGAGTGGGGGGAGGGGCAGAGGGAGAAGCAGGCTCCCCGATGAGGAGGGAGCCTGATGCGGAACTCAAGACCAGGACCCTGAGGTCATGACCTGAGCTGAAAGCAGCCGCTTAACCGACTGAGCCACCCAGGTGCCCCAATTGTATTTAAAAGAGTGAATTTTATGAGTATGTAAATTATATTTCAACTGAAAAAGAATGGATGATTTCAGCTTTTTCTATATCAATACTACATGCAGGGTTACAATGGAATATACTTTTAACATGTTGGAGGAAAATAGGACCTAGATTTTATATTTAGTTAAAATATATAAATATGGGAGTGCCTTGGTGGCTCAGTCAATTAAGTGTCCGCCTTCAGATTGGGTCATGATCTCAGGGTCCTGGGATCGAGCCCCACATCGGGCTCCCTGTTCAGCGGGAGGCCTGCTTCTCCCTCTCTCTGCCGCTCCCCGTCTGTGCTCTCTCATTTGCGTGTTCTCTAATAAATAAATAAAATCTTTAAAAAAAATAAAATATATAAATATGAGGGCCTGATAAAAATATTCCTAAGCACACAAGATTTCAGAAGCCTTGCAATATAAAGGCTTGCACTGAAAATAATTCGGGATGAAATACATTTTAATTTTTTTTTTTGGTAGATTTTATTTATTTATTCATTTGACAGAGAGAGAGAGAACACAAGCAGGGAGAGCAGCAGAGGGTGAGGGAGAGGGAGAAGCAGACTCCACTGAGCAGGGAGCCCGATGTGGGGCTCGATCCCAGCACCCTGGGATCATGACCCAAGCTGAAGGTAGACAACTGACTGAGCCACCAAGGCGCCCGGGATGAAATACTTTTAATACAGATACCAAATAAAATAGGAAGGATTAAAAGAGACAGAAAAATATGATAAACTGAAATTATAAATGAAGGTGTTAGCAAGAGGCCTAAATATATCAATAGTTACATTAAACTTAAATTGTCTAATCACTTTAAAGTCAAATATTGACAGATTTGGACAAAAAACCAAATTCTAGATACATGCTTGTTAAAACAAACATACCTAAAGCTAATTGAGAGCTGGAGCAGCTTTACAACATCAGATAAAATACAATTTAAGAGCCAAAGTCATTATTAGGAAAAAATTATTCCTTATGATAGATTCAATTCCTGGAAAACTGGACTACTATTTTATACCATGTATAAAAATTAACTCAAAATGGATTAAAGATTTGAATGTAAGACCTGAAACCATAAAACTCCTGGGAGAAAACATACATGGTAAGTTCCTTGACATCATTCTTGGCAATTTTTTGGATTGAACATCAAAAGCAAAGGCAACAGAAAGCAGAAATAAACAAATGGGACTACATCAAACTAAAAAGCTTCTGCAGAGCAGAGGAAACCACCCACAAAACGAAAAGGCAGTTGACCAAATGGGAGATAATATTTGCAAATCATTTATTTGATAAGGAGAGAATATCCAAAACATAAAGATTTCATACAATAGCCAAAAAACGAAGAATACGATTAAAATGGGCAGAATAGACATTTTCCTGAAAAGACATACAGATGGCCAATAGGTACACGAAAAGGTGCCCAACATCACTCAGCATCAAAACCACAATGAGATATCGCCTCACAACCTCTGAGAATGGCTATTACCGAAAAGACAAGAAATAGCAAGTGTTGGCGAAGATGTGGAGAAAGGGAACCCTCGTGCACTGTTGGTGGGAATGTAAATTGGGGCAGCCACTCTGGAAAACAGTATGGAGGTTCCTCAAAAAATTAAAAATAGAGCTACCATATGATCCAGAAATTCCACTTCTGGGTATATATCAGAAGGAAACGAAAACGCATTATCTTGAAGAGATATCTGCACTCCCGTGTCAATTGCAGCACTATTTTCTTTTTCTTCTCTCTTTTTTTAAGATTTTATTTATTTATTTGACAGAGAGAGAGATAGTGAGAGCCGGAACACAAGCAGGGGGAGTGGGAGAGGGAGAAGCAGGCTTCCCGCTGAGCAGGGAGCCTGATGCGGGGCTTGATCCCAGGACTCTGGGATCATGACCTGAGCTGAAGGCAGACACCCAACCGACTGAGCCACCCAGGTGCCCCAACAGCACTATTTTCAATAGCCAAGACACAGAAGCAACCTAAGTGTCCACACATGGTTGAATGGATACAGAAAATGCAGTATATATACACAATGGAATATGATCCTACCATAAAAAGGAAGGAAATCTTGCCATTTGTGACAGCATGCCTTGTACCTTGAGGACATTATGTTAAGTGAAATCAGTCCGATAGAGAAAGACAAATTCTGCATCTCACTTACTTGTGGAATCAAAACAAAAAGCAAAAAACAGGGGTGCCTGGGTGGCTCAGTTGGTTAAGCGTCTGCCTTTGGCTCAGGTCACGATCTCAGGGTCCTGGGATCGAGCCCCGCATTGGGCTCCCTGCTCAGTGGGGAGTCTGCTTCTCTCTCTGCCTCCACCTGCTGCTCCCTGCCCTGCTCGTGCTCTAAGAAATAAAATCTTAAAAAAAAAAAAAAAAGCAAAAAACAAACCCAAAATGGAATGCTTCGATCCAGAGAACATATCGGTAGTTGCCACAGGTGGTGGTGGTGGGGGATGGGTGAAATGAGTGCAGTTCGTCAAAAGGTACAAACTTCCAGTTACAATAAATAAGTTCTGGGGGTAAAATGTGCAGAATGGGGACTATAGGTAATAACACTCTACCGTATTTTTGAAAGTTGCTAAGAGAGTAGACCTTAGAAGTTCTCACTGCAAGAAAAAAAAATCTGTAACTATGTGTGGTGATGGATGTTAACTAGACTTGTTTTGGTGATCATTTTGAGATAAATATCGAATCATTATGTTGTGTACCTGAAACGAATATGTCAGTCATACCTCAAGTTTTAAAAAAGATTCAAGAGGTGCCTGGGTGGCTCAGTCGGTTCAGCGTCTGACTTTGGCTCAGGTCATGAGTCCAGGGCCCTGGGATCGAGCCCCGCATTGGGCTCCCTGCTTAGTGGGGAGTCTGCTTCTCCTTCTCCCTCTGCTCATGTTGTCTCTCTCTTTCTCAAATAAATAAATAAAATCTTAAAAAAAAAAAAAAAAGAATCAATTCCCAGGGTGCCCGGCTGGCTCAGTAGGTAGAGCATGTGACTTTTTTTTTTTTTTTAAAGATTTTTTATTTATTTGACAGAGAGAGACACAGTGAGAGCAGGAACACAAGCAGGGGGAGTGGGAGAGGGAGAAGCAGACTCCCCGTGGAGCAGGGAGCCCGATGCAGGGCTCGATCCCAGGACCCTGGGATCATGACCTGAGCCGAAGGCAGACACTTAACGACTGAGCCACCCACGCGCCCCTATAGCAGGATTATTTATTTATTTATTTTTAAAGATTTTATTTATTTATTCGGGAGCGAGAGCGAGAGAGAGAGAATGAGAGAGAGAACATGAGAGGGGGTAAGGTCAGAGGGAGAAGTAGACTCCCTGCCAAGCAGGGAGCCTGATGCGGGACTCGATCCCAGGACTCCAGGATCATGACCTGAGCCGAAGGCAGTCGCTTAACCAACTGAGCCACCCAGGCGCCCTAGCAGGATTATTTATAATAGCCAAGATATGAAAGCAGCCCAAGTGTCCACTGACTGATGAATGCATAAAAAAGAAGTGGTATATTTATGCAATGGAATATTACTCATCCATAAAAAAGAACAAAATCTTGCTTTTGCAACGATATGGATGGACCTAGAGAGTATGAGGCTAAACGAAATAAGTCAGAGACAGACAAAATACTATGATTTCACTCATGTGGAATTTAAGAAACAAAACAGACAAGCAAAGGGAAAAAAGAGAGAGACAAGTCAAGAAACAGACTCTTAACTACAGAGCACAAACTGATGGTTAGCAGAGGGGAGGGGGTGGGGGACGGCTGAAGTAGGTGAAGGGGATTGAGGTGTGCACTTGTGATGAGCACCGGGTGATGTATGAAGTGTTGAATCACTACGTTGTACATCTGAAACTAATATTACACTGTATGTTAACTGGAATTACATTAAAATAAGAAAAAAAAATACATAAAGATGTTTCACATAATTTGAAACCAGGCAAGGGCATGTCAAGACCATTACCTGATTTGAGGGGTTACCATTTTACACCCCACTTGCCTGGTGAGCATTAAAAGGTGTTTGAGAGGAAGTAGACCCATAGAATCTCTTATCCACCACTGGTGGTTAACTTGTGAACTACTTTGGAAAACAGATGTCATCATCTCTTAAAAATGGAGAGTGAACACAGACCCCATGACCCAGCAAGTCCACTTTTAGGTCTATTCCTAAGAAAAACTCTTGCACGTGCACAATAGAAACTTATAAAAATTGTTTATAGCAGCAAAAACCATGGGAACATCCCCAAAGCACATCACCAGGAATGGACAAATAGATCATGGCACATTCAGACAGTGGGATATTAGGAAGCAGTCCAACTTCGGTGACCAGCCATGTGGACGACTCTCAGTAATATCATGTTAGGTGCAAAAAACCAATCTCCCAAGAGAACACACAGCATGATACACTTTTTATAAGGATAAAAAACAACTAGAATGAACAATGAACCCGGAGGTGGTTATCGGGTGGGGGGGTGGGGGGGGGTAGCCAGCCATATGGGTAGATGCAGGTTACCGTCCAGGGCCTAACTTTTACTTGGAATGATGGCTTCTTGGATGCTTACGACATTAATAAAAGTTATTGTTACTTTAACTGGTTAACGAGGAGAGAACCGCGCAGGGACAGAGGTTTATATAATCTAACTATGTGCACTTCAGGTCAAGACAAAGAAACAAAAAAAAAGCCGTATCGTGCTCCACTGGGTAGTGTGCCCCCAGGGCTAGTCCTCCCACACCTCTCCTCTTCTTGGCAACCCCGCCCCCCGCATCCCTTGTGCTGTCCCCGTGCTCTCCGAGCGCTGACGTCACACCCCTTCCATCAAGCCCTTCTCTACACCTCTGATCAGGTGTCTGTCTGTCTTCCTCAACGGGGAGCTTGTCCAGGGCAGAGGCTCTGTCTGCGTGTCCCCTGGGCATTGAGTGACCATTTGCCGAATTGTCAGCCCTCACCCTTCACGACCTTCTCTGCCAACTCTCGACCATCTTGCCCAATCCTGACATGTTTCCGTCTCCAATTCAACCTGACTCTTTTTCTGGGAAGTCACAGTGAGTTCTTCTTCCCCTCGATGCTTTCCCTTCCTATTTCTTCTCTGTGGCTGGTGCCCAGATTTGGGCCTCCTCCTCTCTTGCCTGCATCAGGCTCCCCACCTTTGGTTCTTTCTCCACACTGATCGCCAGAGATCCTTCTAAAGTGTATTTCACATCTCCTCTATCCCCAGTGAAAACCCTTCCATAGGTTGTCACTGCCCTCGGGACCAGTCCGGACTCCTCAGCTGTTTCTAAGGAAGCCCCTGGGACCACCATGCTCCCCTCACCCGCTGTGTGTTCTCAGCCAGCAAACACGCTGTGGCTTCTCCTGCAACACAAGGACCCACTTCACTTAGGGGAAGCTCTCTAGTCTGTACCCCAAGGACGAGGAGCCATGTTCTCCTCGAAGCTCCTACTGGAATATCAACTCTGTCCCCAGACCATTCGTCATCCAAACAGGTGGAGCTCCTCACACATCTGCATCGGCTCAGGCACAGGGCCTGGCACAGAGCAGGTCGTGCCTGCTGGAAGGGAGGGAGGGAGAGCCCCTTGTATTCTTTCTGTATACTTTACAAGGCACGATCTCTTGTGACAGTCTTTGGATTGATGCTAGTTTTTAAGGTTGTATGTTTTTTTCCTCTGACCTGCGGTAACCCCCAAGGATAGCATCTTAGGAATCTCTGTGCTGGGCACAATGCTAGGCCTGAGGCCTTTGCTCATTAAGGACAAGGAGGGTGAGGCCTAACAGACCCCACAGTGCTCCCTTGCCCTGGAGCCTTCACTCACCGTGTTGAAATACTCGACGCCGGTGGCTTCAAAGGCCCTTGCCACAGCTTGGGTTGTGGCCACACAGGCTACTGGGTGGCCATTGCCAATGGACTTGCCCATGGTGACAATGTCGGGGACAAAGTCTTCTCCCTGTAGCTGGAAGGCCCAGAAGTGCTTGCCTACTCGGCCAAAGCCCACTTGAATCTCGTCTGCGATGAAGAGCCCTCCAGCCCTGCGGACGTGCCTATGGCAGAGGACAGACGGCTGACGGGGTCTGCGGTAAGAGTGGATTGGACCAGGAGCTGGGGGGTCTCAGACTCTGAACCCTGGCTCTGCCAGCAGTAAGGCGGGGGCATTAGGCAGGTGGCTGGCTTTCTCGGGGCCACCATTTCTTCTCAAAATTCTGGCCAATAGGCCAGGCTGAGGCTGGAATTTGGAACAAAAGGTCGGGAAGCCCCATTACGGCCCTGCCCTCCCTGAGGCACCCCGTCCCAGCTACTCACTCTGCCACTTCGGGGAAGTAGCCAGCCGGGAGAATGATCTGCCCCGCAACACTGGGCAGAGACTCCACAAAGAAGGCTGCGATCTGTGGAGGAGAGAGAACGCTGGGGACACCACCGGGGAGGCACTGGGTGCTAGGTGAGGTGCATCCTGCCAATGCTGGCTCAGCGCTGGCTCCTGGCGGGACGAGTCACCAGCGTCGCCGTGTGGCCCCTTTGGGCTCCAGATCACATCTGGTCTGGGACTGGGTTTTCTTTCGGGCTGCAAACCAACTCTTACCACGGGGAATTCTCCAGACTCCTTGTACTTAGCATGTCCCGGATGAAAGGCACTGATTTCTCCCTCCTTGGCCTGTTCCCTCCCTGCCCCGGTCAGTGACTCCCATCACCCCCACCGAGAGAAATGAGGCCCCCCTCCGTGATCCATCGGTCAGCACAGCCTCTGCCTCTCCACCGTCTGTACGCCCCCCGCGTCCCCTCCACCCCGACACACCTGTCTCGGCCTCCCGCGGGTGTCACCTAACAGGATGCCTCCTGCAGTCAGTCCGTCCTCCAGTGGCCACCAGGGCGATCCTCGGCCCAGTCACTGTCCTGCTTAAACCCCTTCAGGGACCCCACTTCTCACAGCTGTGACCTCCAAGCTATGTCGGGTCTCGGAACTGCTTCAGAGACTACCGCCCAGATGGAGGGCCAATGGGGCAGGAACTGGTCGCCCCTGCTGCCCCCAGAGCTGTCACTTTCCTGGTTTTCTGTAAGCGGAGGCAAAGCGTCTGAAACGCACACGCCAACCTCCCCTGATCCGGTTCTGCCCATCTGTCTGGCTTCACCGCCTGCTTGTCTTGGCCATCCATCCTGCGTTCAGCTGTCACTGCATCAGTGAGGCCTTCCAGAAAGCCCTCCCGCCACGAGCTGACTCCCTCCTGCTGCTGTCACCACGGCCACTGCTCCCCTAGAGCACACACACCTCTCCGGTTTGCCCTTGCGCTCCATCTCGCTGCAACACCCTGGGTGGGGCCTCCTCACGGCAGCAGGCCGGCCCCACGCACGTGCATCCCCCTGACTCGTCACTCTCCCTCTGAACACCCTTCAGAGCTGCCCAGTGGCCTCCAGCCCCTCAGCACAGCCCTGTGGTCCTGTGGCACGGGGGTCCTGCCCGCCTCTCTCAGCTCGTCTCCTGCCAGCTCAGCCGGGCCCCACACTGGTGAGGTTCCACCTCTGCAGGCCGCCCCTCTGCTTAGCATGCCTTTCCTCTCCTCCCCCCAGTCCCCACCTTGAGCGCTAACCCCCCTACTCACTGCAATCAGGCAGCACCTCCTCCAAGGACCCTCCATGCCCACAGCAGTCCAGCCCAGGCCCCTGCACGCCTGTCACACCCAGGACAAGTCTTTAGCTAAACTCTCTCCTGAGCACCTAAACCTCCTCCTAGATTCCTAAAGGGTGGGCCCCGGTTCCGGGGTCTCTCAGGGTGCCTGGCCTCTAGCACTGCACTGACAACAGAGGAAATGACGGGTGCCGTTCTGTTCACGGGGCCTGTGCAGACGCAGTTACCTTCCTGCCCTTCTCCTGCACGCTGTTCACCACGCGCTTCACCTCGCTGGCATAGGCCCCAGCTGGATCGGGGTGGTCCTCCCGGTAAAGACCCCGGTAGGTGTCTGGGAGAGGTGCCTGTGGGGAGTGACAGCACCATGTCATCTGGGCTGGGGGGTGGGCACCGACCTGTTGCCCGCTTGGGCAGTGCATACCACATGGACCCACTCCTTCTGGCCATCCAGGTCTCGGAACTTGTAGGGACTGATGTCGATCAGGGAGCTCAGGTGACCGTGATAAGCACTGAGAGGAGAACGGAGAGGGGCTCAGGCCCAGGTGGCACACACTCCATGGCCCGGCCCCGACAACTGTCTCCCCACCTCAGGAGCTTCAGGACAGACCAACCTGACACAGCCCCCGAGTCCTAGGGCTGGGAACCAGCACAGGCCTGGGAGCCTGGGAGCAAGACTTCCTGAGAGGCTGCTTACTAGCTAGGTAATGGTGACTAATCATTTAACCTCTCTGGGTTCAGTGCTCTCCTCTGTGAAGTTGGGGGCTGGGGGCTTGGTTTCCTCCTACAGAACTGTAATGAATCCTGGATGGGATAATGCTCCAGCCCTGGGCCTGGGCCCCGTGCATAGCAGATACTCAATAGCATCAGGACAATTTTAATACCTAAAATGTGGGGCCAAGTCTCACCACCTTAAAGAGCATCCTCTGCTCCCAGAAGAGAGGCCCGGGGGAAAGAGCCCCCTGGTGTATGCAGGGGTGTCTCTATGGCCGGGTCCTCATGCTTCCCTCCACGAGCCCAGGCCCCTCATCCTCCTGCCCAAGGCACTCAAAGCTAGAGCCTTAATGACCCCCAGTAAGTGGTGGGCCCTGGCTTCTGGAAAGGGCACTTACTGGTCTAATACCACCACATCCCAGTGTTCCGTGTACTGGCGGGCCAGCCTCAGGGCCAGGTCATTGGCTTCTGACCTATGACAGAAAAGGAGAGCAGTGCTCAGACAGCTGTCCAGGTCTTTCCTCCTGGATACCTGCTTCCTACAGAGAACAGGGAACGAGGAGCCCTTCCAGCAGCAGGAAGAGTCTCAGGATGCTATTTGTGAGTCGTCTGAGTTCATTCATTCAATGAAAATTTTACCAAATGCCTTCTATGTTCTATGAGCTGGGGGGGCGGGGCAAGTAGTAAGTCAAACAGGTCCTGGCCCTTCTGGAACTTATATTCTAGTATGCGTCATGAAAGCCAAGCCAAAACAAACCAAAAACAACAAAAAAAGGAAAGAATGATCATTTTGGTAAGTGCCCCCAAGAGAACCACACAGGGCCTCCCTTTAGATAAAGGGGTGTGATGGGCTGAATTGTGTCCCCCCAAATTCCTATGTTGAAGTCCTAACTCCTAGCACCTAAGAACATGACTGGATTTGGAGACAGGGCTTTCAAAGAGGTGATTCAATTAAAATGAGGGCAGCAGAGTGGGCCCTAGACTGGTTGGACTCGTGTCCTCCTAAGAGGAACTGTGGACACACAGAGACACAGGAGGGGTGCAGGCACAGAAGACTGAGTGAAGACACAGCAGGAAGGCGGCCAATCACAAACCAGCGAGAGAGCCTCAAGGAAGCCAAAGCTGCTGACCCCTTCTTTTGGATGTTGGCCTCCAGGAATAGGGGAAATACATTTGTCACTTAGGTCTCCCAGTCTGTGGTGTTTTGTTATGGCAGCCTAACCTAATACAGGGGTCAGAGAAAAACTGTGAGGAGACACCATCTGAGCTGTGGCCCCACAGGGAAGGTTCTAGGCTGCGTGAGCAACACGCTCAAAGGCCCTGTGCAGGAAAAGTGCTCAAGTGTGCTCAGGGAACCGAGACGGCACAAGGGAGGCCGGGGGCAGCACGGGAGAGGAAGTGGGGAGACACTCAGGGGCCCTGGAAGGTGCTGGATTTTCTTGTCAGTGCTGTGCCAAGCTATTGAAGAGAGTGTTTTTTCCAAAACATTTTAAGTTATCTCCACACCTGATGTGGGGCTCGAACTCACAACCCAAGATCAAGAGTCACATGCTGCACCGACGGAGCCAGCCAGGCACCCTCGAGAGTTTTAATTGGAGAAGGGACATGATTTAGCTCCTACCTGGGGAGGAAGTCTCTGGCTGGGTGGGGCTAATGGAGTAGAAGGGGATGGGAGGAGAGCTAGGAGGACACCATGAACAGCAGAAAGATGGACGGAGTTAGAAGACAACCTGCGGACAGACGACAGGGACGTGATGGGGGCCTGGGAGGAGGGTGTGTGGCTCCTGCCTGGAGCAGAGATGCAGATAGTGCCGCCTTTACGAGGTGAGACAGGGTGGGCGTGGCAGTGCGGGGGTGTCCTCCTGGGAATACCCGGGAGAGCCAGTGCCACGGTCCCACACCAGCTGTTGGCGGAAGACCACCAACTCTGGACACATCAAGTTGGAGACGGTCCGGTTGGAACCTTGAGGCTGGAACACATGGGAAGCACCTGGGCTTGAGGCACAAATTTGGGAGTCACCAGCACGCGGATACTATGCTGGCCCACAAGATGGGGTAAGACCACGGAGGGAGAGGGCTCAGAGAACCAGCTCCTTAGGACCGGCCCTGAGCAAGAGAGGAGGAGCAATCAGCTGAGGAGACAGGAGACTGAGGCATGGCCAGAAGCTGGCAGAAACCCCGCAGCATGAAGCGTCCTGGAAGCAAGACCAGAGAGCACTTCCAGACAGTGGTAATGCTGAGTCCACTGCTGGGACAGGGTAAGACAAGGACAGCAAAGACATCACTGGATTTGGCAACGTGGAAGTCACTGGAATCCAGCCTGAATGTGGCGGCGTCAACCAGCAACCCTGCCCCCACTGCCCAGCCCAGGAAGCTGACTCCTGGACCCAACTCTCTGCTCTTCCCGGAGAGGCTCTGGTTCCGGCTCTGCCTTCTCCCACGTGGATGACCCCGGGCAAGCTGGATCCTTTCTCTGAACTACCATTTCCTCATCCGCAAAGCGAGGATGGGAAATTCCACTTCCTAGAAATGACCGGGGAGTGGTGCATGAAGAGGACATCACTTTGATCCAAATGCCGCGATGCGGGATTTGTGGGAATGTTCTCTCCCAGACAGGCTGGGCTGGTTCTATGCACAAGTCATCGTGTGCTGATGTGCATCATCGCTTCTGTCCCCACTGCCACTCCGGGTGTGAGCGACCATCACCTGTCAGCTGGCTGTTCAACTGGTGCCTAACCCTGTCCATTCTCACTCTTCCTTGGCCCCCGATGACATCACTTGCCTGATTAAAACCCTCAGATGGCTTCCTGAATGCTCTCAGGATCAAAACAAACTCCTCACTTTGAATGTATCCGCTCGTACCTGCTCCTCTCCCTTTGGGTCCTCAAGTGTGCACAGGGCCTTTGCACAGGCTGTTCTGTGGGCTGAGGAACCCTGACAAGAATACTTCCAACGGGGTGGGCAGCTTCCTTCCTGCTCATCAGCTCCGTGCCTGGCAGTCCTCCTTCAGAGCAGCCTTCTCTGACCGTCTCTGAGCAGGAGCAGGCCCAGGGCCCCCCACTGCTTCTCCATCTCATCAGGCCCCTTACTTCTCCTCCAGACAATGACCCCCCAACCTTAGGAATTCTGCATTTATGTGAAGGACCCCTAGTGACGAGGGCGGGGATGTTGGCTGTAAGCCCCCAGTTGTGCCAGTGTACTCATAGGGCAGAAATAAAGGAACGTATGACCTGGGTAAGCCCCAAGGACGATCATGGAACGGAGGTAAAGGCATGCCTTACGAAGAGACCAGAAAACTGGATCCAACAGAGCCAGCACCCAGGTCTACAGGCTGAGCCGGGGCAAGCCTGGCTCTCCCCCAGAACACATTGGGTCCACTACACGAGGTTTCGCCTGCGGGAGCAGTTCTGTCTGTCTCCACCATCTCACCCTCTGGCCCGGGGAGGCGGGGGTGGGGAGCTGGCCGAAGTCCACTTACCCAGAATTCAGGAAATAAAACACACAGAGCTTTTCTGGCAGGGTCTCTGCCAGCCTCTGTGCGTAGTCCACGATGTTGTCGTGCAGGTACCGGCTGTTGGTGTTGAGCACCTGGTTCTGTCCGTGTGCGGCCTGGACCACGAGAGGGTGGCAGTGCCCGACTGGGAGAGAAACACCTGCATCACTCAGCGGCTCCGCTCAGCTGGCCCCACTGGGCCTCCCCCAGCCCCGGGCCATAAACCTAGCCAGAGGAGAGCAGTTGGGTGGGAGAGGAAAAGGGGGGGGCTCAAGATGGTGTGTGTGTGTTGGAGTGGGGGGGACGGAGATGGCGGTTCTGGACAGGGAGACCTGGAAAGGAGTCCCTGAGATTCTGGCAGAAGGAAAGGCTGCTGGCGGAGACCCTATCTAGAGAATCCAGGTCTTTAGGGAAGCTTCTTGAGGCCGGTTAGGCAAAGACGGGATGTGGGGAATGTCTGTCAGCAGGCTTGACTTCAACTAGTCAGTGGGGGGCTGGAGGTAATGTGGATTGCCAGCAGCCGGGGATTATAACAGTGACCATGTGCCGAGAGCTTGCCACGTGCCAGGCACACTCAAAGCAAATTATCTGAATTAACTCATTTATTTCTCCAAAACACGTTGAGGTGAGGTGCTAGTATGATCGTGTCTGTTTTGCAGATCAGCAAACTGAGGTACAGAGAATTAAGTAGCTTGCCCAAGATCACAAAGTAAGTGGAGGGGAGGGATATGAACCCAGTAGTCTGGACTAGAGCCCCGGCTTTTAACCTCTACTTCATTAACCCCTAACGTGCCTGTTGGGTCAGACTCCCTTTTGTTCCATCAGTTCTGGGGGCCCCACCTGGGTAACTGAATTCCTACCTCAGTTTCCTCGTCTAGCACCTGAGAAGGTCCCTGGGGCTGAAGCCCTGCCATGACCCCCAGCACTTGGCCAGGGCCCTGCCGTGTGGCTGGTCATGGCCAGGCTGACTGACACTCTCTGAGCTCACCATCAGTCCCAAGTGGGCCTGGACTTCAGACCTAGGTTTCTGACTCCTGTCTGGTTTAGCACAGCTACCACCTGGATACTCTAGAGTAGCTACACCAGAAAGACTGGGCTCCTCTCCTCAGCTTAACCCAAGTTCTCCACACCTCTCTGCAATCTCAGGATCCCCCTGGGACCAGGTTCACAGCCTCAGCCCGCTCCCCTGCCCTGCCAGCCCGAGGGATGATACTAACCATGAGCCACATTGTTGATACAATCCAGGTATTCTGCACCCTGTTCGTCATACAAGTACTGTCCTTGACCCCGGACAATCTTAATAGGATCCTCCGGAAAAAAGAGTCTGCAAGAATCGCTGTGAGAACAAGTGGACAGCCATGTCTGAAGATCTGAATGGAAAAGTCCACCCACCACAGCCTCCCCCCGCCCTTTTCTGGAAGGGACAAAAGGTTGAAGGGCACAGTGGTGCTTCCTTGTTTCTGGTCCCCCACTGTATAGGTGGCTGGAAAGGAGGAAAGTGATGTGTTAAAAAGCTGCTAAAACTGAAATTGCTGAAGTCATCTGAAGGCTGTATGACCTTGCTCATTTCTGCATGTGCCCCCATTAGTCCCTGGGATCCCAAGGAAAGGTGGCTGCCCCAGACCCATGGGGACTCCTTAGGGCAGTGTTTCTTTGCTGGGATGGGCGCGAGGGAGGGCGCCCCCTTCACGTGGCTGGCGCTCAGCCCCGAGTGGTCCTTGCCAGCCAAGTGTCTCTGCTGTCCCGCTGGGTGTCAGCCCCAAGCTCTGGCCAGAAGCTGCCTCACGCCCCAAGTGCCGCGGAGAGCACGGGTGGACTTTCTCTAAGGCTTCTTGGGAAACGCCCCTCCCCGCCCATGCCCACCCTTCGTCCGAACTTTCAGCCTCTTCCCGGGTCACCCGCAGGCCAGGCCCAGGTCTGGGGGGCGGGCCAACCCTGGGGGAGGTCCTCCCAGGTGCCAGGGCAGAGGCCTCCTCCGAGGGGCAAAGGCTGCCCAGAGCCGGGCAGCGGCCGCCGCTGGGGGCGGCCCGGGGAGGACGCAGTGCGGGACGCGGCCGCGGGGACCAGCTGCTGGCCGCCGGGTCTGGCGGGCCGGGGAGCTGGAGCCCGCTCGGGGCCCAGGGGCTGGGGTTCCTGGGCTCCGCGGGCTCCGCGCCCGACGTGCGTGCGTCGTGCGTGAGCGCACCGCCCCGCGCCGCCGTCTCGGTACCTTATCAGCCGCCGCCTCAGGGCCAGAGTCTCGGCCTTCCCGCGCCGATCGGCGGCCATGGCACCCGGCGGCTGGTCGCGCGGAGACACTGCGCCGAGAAGCCTCTCGCCTGCTCGGCCGCCAGGCCCCGCCCCCGCCGCGGCCCCGCCCCCGCCGCCTCCCTCCCTGGGAAGGGCTCCTGGGTGACCCCGCGGCTGCTCTGTATCGCTGCAGAGTTCTGAGCTCAGGGTGTCTTTATACACCAGCCTTCCTGGTGTATAAAATGGGTTGCCCCGTGAGCGTTAACTGGGAATGTGTGACAGACACCTATCCCAGGGCCTGGTTCACAACAGGAGCCTCAGGGGAGGAGATGAGATCATCAGGGCTGGGGCCCGACCTAGGACTCCCCGGTCTCAGGAACAAGCAGCAGGAGGGCGCAGTGTCACTGCTGGGACTGACCAAGGGGGTCATGGGCCTGGCTAGAATCCAGGCAGGGTGAAGGGACACACGCAGTGTTTTGGCAGGAAGAGCGTTGGGAGGCCTGCTGGGAGACCCCGGGGCCCGGAAAGGACAGGGATTGTGCTCCCCAGACACACAGCAAGTGTGCAGCCGAGGCCAGACTCCAGCTCGGCTCTGCCTGTCAGTCCAGTGAGTGAGAAGCAATCGCTGGCCCCCAAGGCGCTGGGAAGCTGGGCAACCAGAGAGATAACCCCGACTCGGGTGGGGCGCCGGGACTTTCTGCCTTGACAAACCCAGAACAAGGGCCCTAGGTTGCAGCCTGAGCAAGCTGGGGAAGGGGAGGTTCCTGCTGTCCCTCCTGTCACCTTTCAAGAGTCTGAACCCTCTGCTTTGCTCCCTCATTGCTGATTTCTTCATCTCTTCCCCCCACGCCGTAAAATGCTTAAGGTATTTATTAAAGAACATTTGGAGTTTCTTTTTTTTTTAAGTTGTGGTAAAGTGTACAGTTCAGTGGCATTTTAAGTACATTCACGTTGGGCAACCATCACCACCATCCAGCTCCAGAACTTCTTTGTCTTCCCAAACTGAGTTAGAAAGGAGTGGGGGAAGGGCGCCTGGGTGGCTCAGTCGGTTAAGCATCTGCCTTCTGCTCAGGTCATGATCCCAGGGTCGTGGGATCGAGGCCCACATTGGGCTCCCTGCTCAGCGGGCAGCTTGCTTCTCCCTCTCCCACTCCCCCTGCTTGTGTTCCTGCTCTCACTATCTCTCTCTCTCTGTCAAAAAATAAATAAAATCTTGGGGTGCCTGGGTGGCTCAGTAGTTAAGCGTCTGCCTTCGGCTCAGGTCATGATCCCAGAGTCCTGGGATCGAGCCCCGCATCGGGCTCCCTGCTCCGCGGGGAGCCTGCTTCTCCCTCTGCCACTCCCCCTACTTGTGTTCCCTCTCTTACTGTGTCTCTCTCTGTCAAATAAATAAATAAAATCTTAAAAACAAAAAAACCCAAAAAAAACAAAAAATAAATAAAATCTTAAAAAAAAAGGAGTGGGGGAGGGGAAGTCTGAGAGTCCCGTTTGGGCCCCATCTTTGGCCCGGTCTCTTGCCCACACACAAGCCTCTTGTGGCCCAGGGCAGCGCAGACAAGTCAGGTTGGCTCAGGGACTGTCCCTGCCTTGGGGTAAGGGTGAGAAGGTTGCAGTCAGGCCCATATCATAGCTCATCTACTCCTGGGGTGTCTGGGTCCAGGAGGCAGTACCAGGAGGCTGGAGGTCAGAGCGGGCTGGGCCATTTCTGGGCCAAGAGTGTCTCCAACACGGTCAGGACCACAGCAGGAAGCTTCGCCTTCTTCCTGCTCAGAAAAGCCCACTCCTTGCCTCCACGCTCAGCACTCCTCCGTTACCTCGAGGTACCACCGGAGGCCTAGAGGGCAGGGGGTGGGAGGAAGGGGCTGAATCCGGATTTGAGTGTCAGCAGTGTCCCCCAGTCACTGTGACAACCACTAGCACCCCGTGTGTTTCTAGCAGTATCCTGGGGATCAGGAGGCCTGCGTAGACCTCCTCTTCCACCTCAGTTCATCTGGAAAAGGAGATAGTAATCCTTGTGGTTAGTCTAGCCGCCATGGCCCACAGCGGGGCTCAGTAAATGTGCTTCCCTCGCTTTGGAAGGGGGGAGTCTGAGGCAGAGAGACACGAGGCTCTCAGTCCTTGAGGCTCAGCTGTGAGGCCGGGAACAAATCCCGAGTCTCAGCTGGGACCTCGAGCACATCATTCTTCTCCAGTCTCTTGCCCCACCAACCCAAGGTTTTGGAGGACTCCACCCGCTCTGTACTTTGAAGCTTGTTGGAATTTGTAGACCTGATGATACACGGTCCAAGGCCACAAGGGGGCAACAATGGGCTATGAATGGACTTGTCTGGCCAAGGGAGCTCGGAGGTCTGGGGGGAAGAGGGTACGTGTGGTTGCCACCCCCAGGAGGATCGGACTGCCAATCACCCAACATCTTGACCCTGCCTAGCCGACTCCATGCCCTGCCAAACAATTTGGAAGGACCAACTGGAGGCTATCCAAGAACCTGGGCCCAGTCTGCCTGTCACCCTGTCTTGGCTGTACATCCCTGAGCAGGTGACGAACTGCTCAAGAACCTCAGTTCCCTCATATGTACAATGGAAACAGGGACACGGATCACATAGACCCTGTCCTTCACAGGACTGGTTATGGGATCCAGTGAGGCACCTGGGTGGAGGGAGGAGCGGATTACAAATTGTTGAGTACATTCGATCTGTGAGGTTCTGCTGGGGCTCCAAAGGATGCTTGGATACCCAGTGATCTCCATCAGGCACCCGAGCCCCACTGTGCTTCTGTCCCTGTCCACAATCCTGACTTCCCCAGTGAGCCCCACAACCACCCAGCTGAGCCCATTACCCCCAGAATGGTAAGAGAGAAATATTGTTGTTTCAGGGTAAGCTCTGGGGTGATATGTCACGCAGCATTCATTGGTCATCGGATCAGGGGGGCATACGGGGACTCCGTGATATGAGTGAGTGGACGCAGGGCTCAGACGGTATATGGCAGGGCCAGGCCTTGGGTCTTTCTAACTCCAAACCCTCTCTTTGCCCTGACCCTGAACAATCCTCTGGTTTGTTCCTCTGGTTTCTGGGGTGGGTCTGACCCAGGGAGCGTCCCCCTTGTCCCTCCCCACCCAGAGGTGCTCAGGGGCAGTGTGCAAGGACAGGCACACCCAGACACACATTGGGGTTTATTACACGCAGTGATATCCATCTATACAGAGAAGGGGGGCAAGCTGCTGCGCTGGAGGTGGCAGCTGGGGACTCTTGTTGGAGGTGGGGAAGCCTCTTTCCAGAGCACTGGTGGCTGGGTCTCAGACCCTCCTGCGCAGGCTGGCCCGGAACCAGCCCCAAGGCCCTCTTTGTCTGCACAGCTCATCCAAAGGACCAGTTTTAGCAGGCTGGCCAGAGTCTTCTCCCGTGGGAGAGTTGGGGCCAGTGAGACCCAAACTCTGAGCTGCAGGCCAGTCTCCTTGGGCTGGCAAAGTCTCATCGTGACCCTCTTCTGGGTGCTGCGAGATACCTGGGAAGCATCAGCCCCTCCCGTCTGGGACCCCGCCGTCCTCCGCACTCGGGGAGCATGAGGCTTCTTTGCAGCTGGGTCCTCAGGTGGTGGTCAGAGTGCTTGGCCTCTCCTCCAGACCAGAGGACACGTGTTCTCATGGCAGGCTGCACTCCTGAGGCCTCCTGAACTCGGTGGGAGCTAGAGCCCCTGGGGGCTGGGCAGGAATCTTGTCCTGCCCAGGGGAACCTGGGACCCAGAGGGGTCCTGAGGGGTGGGCAGCTAACTGTGGCTGAGTCCAGAGGCCAGAGAGGCTGGGACAGCTGCATTTACTGTCCAAGCTCTGGGCCTTTCTGGATGGAGCCGGCCCCAGGGCTCTGGAGCTTCGGGGGTGGGGTGGGGTGGGGTAAGTCTCTCTGCTAATCAGGTGGCTAAGGGCCCAACCCAGCATCTCTGCAGCCTCTCCTGAGCCAGGCGCTTTCACCTTCGTCTCCTTCCTGGGAAAGCCAAGTCCCACGGCTGTCCCCCCACGAGGACACAATTCCCCTGGACTGGACTGTCCGCTTTCCTGCCAGCTTCCAATGCTGATCATTCTGGGGCTGGGCCACGCACCCTCTTGAATGTTATAAGGACACAGGGGGTGTATCCCGTGAAAAAAGATCAATATATTACTGTTTTTTGTTTTTGTTTTTGTTTTTTTACAAAAATTAAAAATGTCCACACTCATCTGTACAGGTTGTGAGCTGGGTGCGGGGGTCACTGGAAGAGAAGGGAGAGACCGAAGGTGAGCAAGGAGGCCCCAGAGGCCCCGCCCTGGTCTGGACGTCCTGTCCTGCCCATTTCTTCTAGAACACGCGTGCCCCAGTCCTCTCATCCCCGGCTCAGGGCTTCTACCTCCTCTCAGTGGGGCAGTTTGGACAAAATCCCAGGCTTTGTCCTGGCTGGGCCAGGCACTGAGTGAGCCCTGAATGACCACCAGGGTGGGCTGTGCCCAATCACCCAGGACCACGGCCCCAAGCCTTGAGCCACCTGATGGGAGAGTCAAAACTAGGGTCATGTCATCATGGGGAAACCCAGCTATTCAGGTGCTGTTGGGGAGCTGCAGATATCAGCCCCTGGGGGCCCCCTTGTTGTCCCCCTCCTCCCAGCCTGCCCTAGAGACTCTTCCCTGCAAGGTACCTTATGCCAGCAGCCGGGCGCAGGCAGCCCATCGGGGCCCTGGAAAAGAAAAAGGTTTCAGTGATGGGGCTGGGGGACTGATGAGCTCCCTGCACTCCATACACTCTTGCCCTGGGTGTCGGGAGGTGTAGGCCTGGGAGCTGCCACGCGAGGCCAATGGACCCCACCGAGGCAGGGCGCGAATGCTTGTCCACCTGGGTAGTCGGGTCACGAGACAGGTGGGCCTCTCACTGCGCGTGCTCTGAGTGCGTCCCTACGGGGCTTTGTTTGTTGGGACACCTGAGCAGGGGACAGAACCGGGGCACCGTGGAGGATTGGGGATTGTGCTGGAATCTGCTGGCCAGGAGATCGAAGCTCCTGACGCTGGCTCTGGCCCCTCACGCGGGGGCCTGACAGCTCTCGGGAGTTTCTTCAAGAGCATTTGAAGGACAGTGCAGGAAGCAGGATGCCCCTGCGGCCTGTCCTGGTCCCTGTGTCTGGGTCTGAGGGGCAGACGGGGCAGGACGATGCTCTCAGGGTAGAGAGCGGGGTGGGGGCTGGGGCACCAGCAAAGCCAATGCTGGCTCAGCACTCAGACACAAGGTGGGGTGGGGCGGGTGTCCCAGGCAGCCCGGAGGGCGGGGGAGCTGGAGAGGGGCCATGGCTGACCCGTCAGTCAGCCTTGAGTCCCTGGGGAAACCCGGCACGGAAAACACTTCACTCTGGAGGCACCCATGGGAGCACAGAACTGCCGTGGCCCCACCAAAGGGAAGGGGGCAGGAGGGGCTGGAAGGAAGGGAAGGCAGGATAGAGGAGAGGGGGGTCAGAGTGGTGGGCACAGGTGCCCGGAATGCCCTGCCCTGCCCAGGCCCACCCAGCCCAGCACACAGCACACAGCAGGCCACATCTCATACCGCAGGGCAGGGCCCCCCGGAGCCCGGCGCCCCTCGCTTGCCTCCACATTTGGGATTCTCCTGTTTCAAAGACAAAGGCTGAATGACTTGGATGAAGTCTCGGCCCAGGGCCTGGAGCAGCGAGGCTGGGCCCCCCGTGTCCCCCTGGTGTCCCTGCACTTTGTGTGTATGCCTACCACTCTGCTCTTCTTGTCTTTTTCTCATTCACCCCTCAAGCCATCTGGGGGTAGGGATTAGCACCCTCACTGCATGGATGGGAAGACTGAAGAACAGAGGACCGGGCCTCTGGGATCCCTCACCCCGATCCCCCTTTGTTAGGCGGCCGGCACGCACTGGGGCTGGGGATGGCCGGGTATGGCTATCTGCTCGGTCTTAGTCTGGAAACGCCCTGCTTTGCTGAGCTCCACGTCAGAGTCTGATGTGTGAACCCTCCCAGCCCTGCGGGGAAGGGAAGTGAAGTGTAGTTCCTTCAGGCCTGTGGTCTGGTGGGCCGAGAGAAGGAAAGGAGGAAGGTGTGGGGAGCAGGGAAGGATTCTGGGGCATGCAGAGGAGGTGCAGGGGCCAGGTGGGGCCACCCACACCAGCCAAAGCCTCCTAACCCCCTTTAGGGACAAGGAAGCTGAGAAAAGAGGGGCGGTGACGCTGGCAAGGACTCTGCCCCGGGGAGGGGGTGGGTCCCCCTGAACCATGCCCCTGGAGGGGATTCAGGACCAGAGCGAGGGGAGCCTCCATGATGGCAGGGACAGCCATGGTGGTCTCTCGGGACTTGCAAGTGAGCTCTGAGGACAGAGAAGACACAGTCCCGAGGCGGCGAAGACCTGGGGTGGGGCTCCCACTCTGCTCCGACACGTACCACAGGACATGGCTGGTCCAGGCCCGGCGGTCCTGGCTCACCCTTCTGGCCCTTCACGCCTTTCCGGCCCGGGACGCCTCGCTCCCCCTGCACAAGGAGGGAGATAGGGGCATGGCCATGGCTGCCAGGCCCAGGACCCCTTTTCCACTTCTCAGAGGGATGGGCCTCCAGCTGGCAGCCACCCCTGTCGTGCTGCGCCCGCCTCCAACCTCCCCCTGCCCTGGCTCCTTTCCTGCTGCCCCCCTTCTCTCCACCTGCTCCCTACCTTCTCTCCACGTTCGCTCCGGTCACCTTTCTCTCCTCGGGGTCCAGGGAACCCCTGGCCAAAGGAATAAAATGAGGTTTGAGGTTTGCTCTTGCTCTCCGTTCATCTCCATGCCCTTCCCATCCGTCACTGCCCTGCCCCCATGCCTATTGGTGGCAAAAACTGGGCCCGGTCCAGCTCCTAGGTGACACGTAGGCTGGGTACAAGGCTGGTTTAGAGACAAGCATGCATTCAGGACACCAGCGCTGCTTCCTCCACGGGAGAACAGTGCCGGTGTCTCTGAACAGACGCCCTCAGGCAGAGTGGCCGGCCAGGGGCTTTCTCTCGTGTCTCTGTCCCATGCAGCTGGTGCTGGCCCAAGCGTGGCTAGGGACAGAGACCCAGGAAACTCGGGATGTTTGTGTCACTATATTTGCCAGACTAAGAAATCATGACCTCCATTCTCTGCCTCTGGCTTGATCTCTTATGCCCCTACCCGCCCATCCATCCATCTGTCCATTCATCCATTTGTCTATCCACTCATGCAACCAACATTTCTAAGCATCCACTAGGAACTGCGTTGTGGGCTGGATACTGAAGACAGAGAAACGGATTTGATGGGTCTCTCCTCTCCCCCTTTTTATTTTCTGTGTCTGAGGATGTTTTGACATCTTGAACTTGCTGGGCAGGGACAGGCTGCCCCGCCCTCACGCCTGCTCTTAGGGGTAACAAAGGGCGGGCCTGGGAGCACGTTTCATATGTAAACCAACAATCCCCCCCCCCCCCCCCCCCTCCCCGTCATCTCCCTTATCTGCCTCTCACGCACAAGCTGATACTTCCTCTGCCCTAAATCATCCCCAGGCCGGGTACCAGGACGCCAGGGGCCACCCCTCCAGCCCGGAGCCCGCCTGCATCGTTCATACTTGCCCGTCTTCAACTATTTCCTGTGCCCGGCCTGCCTTCCCCGAGGAAACCCCCATAAAAGCTCTGCCCCCCACCCCTTTCTTTCCCTCCACCAAACCTGGTGCTTCCCCATGGGGCCCTGCATAGCGAGGTGAGCCCTTCCCTCGGGAACCCTAATAACCCACTTTCTCTTCAATGGCATTGACCTCTCTGGGTCGTCACTCGGTCACCTCCGTAAATTAAAACCCCGCAGGAACAAATGGGATTCTTCCCTCACGGTCTAACATGACAGGCAAGAGGGCAGAGAAGATGATGGTCGATGCTCAGTGACACAGGATGAACCAGATGCCACGGGGTCCTGGGGAGAGGGGCTGTTCTACCCGGGTCTGAGATCAGGGAGGCTGAGCAGAATCCCCATGGCAGCTGGGCCTGGTGGAGTGGGCGCGGGGCTGGAGGCTTGCCAGCTAGAGCAGGTGGGCATGGCTTTGAGATGCTGCTCTGAGCCATGAAGGCCACCGAGGCCACTCTGTGTGTCTGCAGTTGCTCAGAAACTCTGTGTGTCTGCAGTTGCTCTCCAAGGGGACATTCTCTCCTCCAAGTCCAGGGTGGACACCAGAGTCCCTGATTCTGGTCAGGGAGCATGTGATCAGGCCCAGCCAACCAGGGCACTGCATTTCTTATGGCCAAGTTGATGTTTCAACATTGACCCAACTGGGGCCAGTGAGAACTGATGAGTCTTTTCTAAAAGGAGAGTGAAGCACATAGTCTTTCTCCAGGGTTTGGGTCTGGGAGGATGTGGGTCTGGGGCTACTGCCTCCATCGCATCACCACACCTAACTTGAAATGATACCCCCACAGCAGAAGCACAGATAATAAGCTCGAGAGGCTGGGTTGTGTGGATTGTGCATTGTCCCTCTGGATTTTTCAGTTAGGAGTCAGTTTAAGCCAGTTTGAACTGTTTTCTGTTGCTGGCAACCCAGACACTTGATCCAATCAACTTTGGACTAATATTTCCCCTCCTCTCCTTCCCACAGTAATGTCCTAGCTGAAGCTTCATCATCTCTCACCAGGATATTGCAACACTGCTCTCCTCACCTTCCTGTTTCAATGCATCATCCTTCTGTCCAGTTATCCATCATCCATTCACCCATCATCCATCTACCCATCTTCCATCCACCCATCATCCATCACCCATCTTCCATCCATCACCCATCCACCCATCATCCATCCATCATCCATCTATCCATCATCCATCCACCCATCATCCATCCTTCCACCCATCCATCATCCATCCACCCATC
>NW_022589735.1:24216412-24254696 GCF_004348235.1 Phoca vitulina
GCAGGATTGATATGCAAAGTATGTGGTTGTGTTCTCCGGAGAAGAACCAGGATGTATCCTGCTCCTGCCAGGAAACTACCTTAAGGGCATCCAGGATCCTGCCATCGTAGTCAATCACCACTGTGTCTCCTTGCTCACCCTTGAGGCCCTGGGGACCCTGAGGCAGAGGAAAAGAGAAAGAGTAAGAATTTCAGGGCAGAGCCTTGGCAGCCGCGTCTGTATCTCAACCAGGGACCCTAGGAACCTGACCCCCACGAAGGAAGGTCCGTGTGCCGTGTGCTGGCTCAGCTGTAACCCGATGGGACCCCCGCGAGTTCATCCTCTGGAATCTACGTGCCCACCGGCACCCTAGTCCCTGAGAGAGCGTTCCAGGGCCCAGGCAGCAGGCATCCCGGAGGAAAGCGGGGAGGGAGGTCTAGAGCCAACGGAGGAACCTGCCCGCGCCGGGTCTGGCTGCCTTTGCGTGGGACTTGAAGTCCGCTGAGGTCTTATCCCGGAGTGCTCCGATTTTTAATCTCTTCCGATTTTGAAATGTCGGCCAACAAAGGCGCAAAAATCAACACACTCCCCCAAACGCCCAGACACTGTGTAGACCAAGTGCAACTGTCCCAGCTGGATCTTGGCCTTGTGCCCCCGACTCCTAGGCTCTGGTCGAGGCTGTGCACGCCGCGCACTCGCAACGAGCACACGTCCACCCAGGCCCGCACGCTCGGTCTGCGAACGCACGTGTCCCCGCCCACCTGTCCCGGCCCGCACGTGCTTGGCTGCCGGCCCTGCCCTTCCTTTCCGAGCCCCAGGCTGCTCTCTGCGGGGGCCCACCGTGAGGGGCGGGCAGCGCTCTGGTCAGGGGCCGGGGCCTCAGCTGCCAGCAGCCTCCTCGGTCATGGTCACACAGAATCCCACAGCCAGTGCCTCATCCAGCCCCGGCCACCTGCGTGATCTTGTTTTTTCGGAGGAGAAAAGCAGCCTCCGGGAGCATGAGGGCACCGAGCAGAGAGAACAGGATCCCGGATGTTGACTTAAAAAGGTGGGTTGATAGCGGCTGGTCACAAAAGGTCACAAAAGATCGGAGACCAGCTGGGGAGGCTGTGGGTCTGGAGACAGGAGCGAACCTCAAGGTGGGGCAAGGCCCCCCGCAGGGGGAGGGTTCCCCCCTCCCCAGGTGGTGCGTTGGAGGTTTGTGCTTGAATATGAGAAGACAAGACTCTGGGAGGGTTAACACTCACCTGGGGAGGCCTTGCTTTCGCACATGTGTGTTTGAACGTTTTACCAAAAGCAGGTATTGTGAGATTAAAAAAAATTTTTTTTTAAATCGCTAATGAATGATTATTAAAAAAAGACTCCCATTTCCTGGGACTCTACTGCTCCTCTGGGGCCTCCCCGGGGGACAGGGCCTTCTGAAGAACCCGGCCCGTGGGTCCCCTCGGTGTGGTCAGAGGGGAGACTTGCTTACCCGCAGTCCTGACACTCCATCGGCGCCTCGCGGGCCAGGCTCTCCCTGTGGAGACGTGAGGTTGCAGCCATGTGCGCACGGCCGCCCCACGCCCCTCCAGTCTCCAAGTCACCAAAAAGCGCAGGGCCCACGTGCTGGAGCCCCAAGGGACCAATGTACACGGCTGGCACCCCAGGAACAGGGATCCTGGAAGGAGGGCCTGTGGGAGCCTCCTTGGCCCCACGGTGTGTAGAGATGGGCCACCGAGGGAGACCCTGGCGCCCCCGGCTACAAGGTGATTTAGCCACATGGCTGCGCTTGGTGGAGGCTTGTCACTCACCCAAACCCATGGCCACCCCCCCGGCCAGCCTCTGACTGCCTGTGGAATGAGACCCCCAGGCCCATGCCCTCCCAGGACTCCCCAGTTTCACCCCAGGATGGGGGCACTGGTCTGAGCCGCACACTGTAAGGCACCTTTGGCCCTGGGGCGCCGTCCACACCATTTTCTCCTCGAGGCCCCACGTTCCCTGGCTCGCCCTGTAACAGAGACATTCACAGCTGAGTGAGGGCCAGGGGCAGGCTGGGGGCCACCTGGGCCTGCTGGCTTTGAGAGCTTCCTGGGGAACACGCCTGAGCCCCTGTGGGGTTGAGAGGAGATGGGCCTCAGGACTCCCCCCAGCCCTGGGGACTCCGGACCACGCCACCTTCTCTGGTCTGGGTCTTGGCGTATAGTTAGGGCCCCTCAGGGGCTCTGGAGATATTTTGGAGGCAGGCTGGCGGTCTCCATGGTCTGGGGAAGCAAGGATGATATCCTGGTCCTAGCTGGGGGACAGGATAGAGCGGGGGGGCCACCTGAGATGGGAACTAGGAGGGCCTGAGGGTGTACGGGGAGGCAAATGGCTGGATGGGATGCCCCACCTGGTGTCAAGTGGGATCCGGGGCCTCCCCTGGTCTCTCTCTGGCCTGCCCTCGGTGTCAGCAGGTGCCCCCCCCCACTGTGAAAGGGTCAGCTGGGGGCCTCACCAGACCGATGGGAACTGAGGGAGGTGTGAGGCAGGGGGCCCTGTGGGGGAGGCACAGGTACCTACCTTGGGGCCTGGGGGTCCAGGGAGCCCTGGCTGGCTTGGCGTCCCGTCATCCCCCTGAGGAGAGAGCAGCTGACGTGCAGCCCTCAGGCCTGGGCAGACCGCTTGGCTGTCTCCGCCCCCGTCCCCCCCCCCACACCAGCCCTCTGCTGGCACCAGCCCTGGTCACACTGGGTGGGGACACGGGTGGGGCAGGTCCCCTGGGGCCAGCCCAGAGCACGCGTCAGCAAGGGTGCACTGAAGGAAGGGGTGGGTAGGTGGAGGGGAGGGGATTCGTTCCTTCAGTCAACACATAGCTTGTGAGCACCGTGAGCACCGTCTGTGGGCCAGGCAGGCGGGGTCCCTGCTCAGTGGGGGAGAGAGAGGCCTGAGGGCAAAGAAATGTCCAGATAAACACCTAGGGCCAGGCCAGGAGGTAGAAGCAGTGCTGGGAAGAGAGTGTAAGAGGGTGGCAGATGGAGGGACTGAGAGGGATGGTCACCTGGGAGAGGGGACAGCTTTTTGGAGACCTGGCAAGGGATGGGGTGGGGGGAGATCACCCCAGGCCAGTGGTTCCCAAATTTGAGTGCGTGCCACCATCACCCCAGGGGGGCTGCTGGACAGACGACGGCTACAAGTTCTGGTCACCAGGGGGACGCGTGCGTGGCTCAGTCGGTTAAGCGTCTGCCTTGGGCTCAGGTCATGATCCCAGGGTCCTGGGATCGAGCCCCTCATTGGGCTCCCTGCTCAGCTAGGAGCCTGCTTCTCCCTCTCCCTCTGCCCCTCCCCACTGCTTGTGCTCTGTGTCTCAAATAAATAAAAAAAAAATTTTTTTTAAAATAAACAACAAAAAAATAAAAGTTCTGGTCACCAATTCTGATGGGCACGGGGTATGTCCATACCCCCCAAGCGATTCCCCACCACCAGCCAGGCGTCCTACAATTCAACCCAATTCTGATACTTGTCTACCTGGAGAGAACGTCGGATCCCACCGGTTAAGGGCCCAGTCCTACAAGACTGCCCCAGCCCCCCAGCCCACTCCGGGGAACCAGGAGTAAGCCGGCTCTCACTTGTGTTACAGATCAACCCGCCATAGACTGAAGATTCCCACCACCTCGTCCTTGGGTTCCATTAACTTGCTAGAGCGGCTCACAGAACTCAGGGAAACACTCTGCTTACTAGATTCCCAGTTTATTATAAAGGACAGAACTCAGGAACAGCCAGATGGAAGAGATGCAGCGGGCAAGGTATGGGGAAGGGGCGTGGAGCGTCTGTGACCTCTCCAGGCATGCTGCTCTCCCCAAATCTCCCTGTGTTCACCCACCCGGACTCTCTCAGAACCCCATCCTTTTGGGTTTTTATGGAGGCTTCATTCCATAGGTGTGAGTGATGAAATCACTGGCCACTGATGAGATTGGTTCAACCTCCAGCCCCTCCCTGGAAGGGTGGTGACCAGGACTGAAAGTTCCAACCCTCCAATCATGTGGTTGTTTCTCCAGGCAACGAGCCTCCATCCTGGGGGGGGCTGTGTGTCCCCAAAGTCGCCTCATTAACATAACAATAGACACCTTCAAATCAGGTTCATCACCCAGGACATTCCAAGGGTTTTAGGAGCTCTGCTCCAGAAACCAGAGGACTGAGACCAAATATGGATTTATGATAAATCACAACATCCCAGTGGCCCACCCCTAGTGTCTCTGACTAGGTGGCTCTGAGGTCGGCCCTGAAATGTGCCCGTCTAACAAGCCCCCAGCGATGCTGATACTAGCTGGTCCCAGGAACACACTCTGAGAACCACTGTCCAGACCCCTGAAGTGGGAATAAATTTGCTGTGTTTGCGGAAAGGAAAGAATGCGCGAATAAGTAGTGAATGAACGAAATCGGGCTTCAGAGACAGAGGATGGAGCAGTCATCCACAGTGAGGGCTTGGGTCTGGTGAGGACTTCCCTGTGGCCAGCCCCTGGCCCTGCCCCATGGGGAGCCCCTGCCCATCTCCCCAGCCACTTCCCACACCCCCACCAAAAAGCCCCTCCTGGGGGCCCCCCTCACCTTCTTTCCAGGAATGCCGGGCTCACCCTGAGGGGGGAGGCAGGGGGATGCAAGAGAGAGATCAGAGCCCTCAGAGCATGGCCCAGACACCAGACCACTTGCTCTGGTAGAAGTGGCCTCGATGACTGGGTACAGCCAAGAGATCCTGGCCCCCCAGAGAGGTGCACATGGATGGTGGGTGGGGCTGACAGTCCTGGACTCCACTCCTGACCGGGTCCCTCCCACGCTGAATGACCCTGGGCAAGTCACTGCTCTTGCAAGTGGGGATGTGACGTCCCAGCCTCCAGGGGGTGTTTCTGAGATGAGGAAGAAAGCAAGGAAAGCCCTTCTCCTTCGGGGCAGAGCCCAGCTCCACCCCCCACCCCAGCAGGCAGAGAGGAAAAGGAAGAGCTGACCTGTGGGGTAGGGGAGGTGAGGTGAGCCCATCCCTCCCAGGCCTGGGGCAGCGGACAGGGAGGGGACAGGGAGTGAGGAGCACTCACCTTGGGCCCTGGGGGTCCCTTCAGGCCCTGGAACAAGAGAAGAGAAAGTATTAAATGGGGTCCTGGAGGCTGCTTCTGGGCCTCCTCCTCTTCTTCATTGTACAGAGGGTGATATCAAGTGCCAGAGGCCAGGCCTGATGCCCTGTGTCGAGGGCCGGCCTCCCCAAATGCCCTGGATACTGACCATCTCGCCGTCCTGTCCAGTCTCTCCTTTGGGACCCTGAGGAGGCAGAAGAGGAGAGCCTCTTGAGGGGACGCAGGGGATGAGGGGACGCAGGGACTCCCTGGTTAACAGAGCCCACTCCCCGTGCCAGGCCCTGGGCTGGGGCTGCAAGCAGTCTCTTGTTTCATGAGTTCTTATTCCCACTTTGCAGATGAGAATGTTGAGGCTCGGGGAGTTAGGTGCCCAACGTGAATAGGAATGGATGAGCCATCTGTGTAGCTGGCTGCCCTGAGAGTGGACCCTGGTGGCAGTCTGGTGGCAGTCTGGTGGCAGAGCTGGCTCTGCGTGGGATGGGAAGGACAGGCCTGAGTCCCTGCAGTAGGGGAAGGGGTAGTACCACGGAGTCTGGCCTCCAGGCCCTGGGTAGAACTATAGGAGGACAACTGAGCCTAACTAGTTAGTACTGGAGGGAGGGAGGGAAGGAGGAGGAGAGAAAGCCAGAGCTGGGGGGGGGGCGTAAAATCTGGGGAAGAAGCGCCCCCATATGGGTCTCAGGGTCAGGGTTAGGAATGCGACTAAAATTGCAACCAAGGTCAGGTTTAGGGGTCAGAGGTAGAGTCTGGATAATAGCCAGAAATGAGGGTGCGGACCAGGATTTGGGAATGAGTTTGGGGTCAAGGTCTTAAACGGCATGAGGTATAAGGCTGGAGTGCGGCAGGTGTCTGGGTTGGGGCTGGGGTTGGGGTGCGGCATGGGTCTGGGTCTGGACTGGGGACAGGGGTATTCCACCTCTGTGCCCTCTCTTACCGCCGGGCCTTGTGCTCCCCTGGGGCCATCTTTCCCTGTGTCTCCGGGAGGGCCCCGGGCCCCAGGGGGTCCAGGGGGCCCCGGAGGCCCAGCAGCTCCATCTCGCCCTTGGTCTCCCTGGAAGAGATGGGGCCTGGCTTACTGTGAGGGGGAGGGAAGGGGCTCTGGTCTCCAGAGAGGAGCCTCTGCAGACGGACGGCCCGATGCCTTCTCTTCCCCAGCCCTTGGTGGGCTCAGAGCAAAGTGTTGGGCTTCTCCCTGCTTCTTGGCGGCCGCAGGAAGGGACAGGTCCCTGTACTTTGGCGTAAAAGGCTAACAGGACCTTCTACACTCCAAGGGATGTGCCATCTTCCCAGCCCTTAGTGCCCGGAGCCCAGCTCTGGTGTTTCGTTGAGAGATGAGACACGCTGGGTGCGGGAGTGAAGCATGTGGGCCCCACCAGCCCCCTTCTTCCTGGAAAGGGGGCGGCACACGTCCTGAAGGACCCTCCTCATTGGTCAGCTCCTACTTTATTCAGTGCTGGAGGTGCACTTCTGGGCACTTACCCAGAGAGATGAAAACTCACGCAAATCCTCACAGCAGCTCTTAGGTGTAACGGCCCCAAACTAGAAGCAACCCAAATTGTCCTTCCGTGGGTGGATGGTTAAGGGACGGGGCTACAGCCCTGTCACGGAGCACTGCTCGGCAATAAATGGAAAGGAACAAGGAGGCACAGCCACGTTGCAACGACTCGGATGCATCTTGAGGGAATGTTGCTGAGTCAGAAAAGCCAATCTTACAAGGTGACCATACTCTATGGCTGCAAATACACCACACGGCTGACACGGAAGGATCACAGAGATGGAGCATGGGTCAGTGGCTGCCCGGGGCGGGGGTAGGGATGGGCGACTGTAGCAGCACAAGGGATCTTCGTGCGGTGGTCACTGGAATCTCCTGAGCGTGATGACGTCGCCCAGACTTAAGCACACCCAGATGGGCAAAATGGCTGAGCTCCGAATGGGGCAGGTGGATTGTGCCAATTTCCTGGTGGTGAGACTGTACTCCGGGGGAGGCAGGATGTCACCATCAGGGGAACGTGGAGGACAGGTGCACGGGGTATCATTTCGTACAACTAATTGTGAACCTACAGTTATCTCAAGATAAAAAGTTGAAAAAAAAAAAAAAAGAGCAACAAAGGGCCACAAAGTCTCAGTCATGCAGCATCCTGTCCCCGATTCAAGGACCCAGTGTTAGTACGGGGTCAGACCTCAGGCAGCCGGAGCCCTCACCTTGTGGTCCCAGCTGCAAGGATGGGGGAACCACGGCGCCACCCGTGCTTTCTGTGGTCCCCGTGGTTCCCGCCCAGCACTGGCGCCGAGCATAGTCATGGGGCTCGGCTGGCTCACTACGACAGCAGCCCCCAAACTTCCCGTGGACAGGAAAGGAGGAAGCCTCTTGTGGAGGTAACCCCCGCTGCGTGCCCAGCTCTGACCTCCCCGGAAGCTGGCTCGCCCAACCCTTGCGACCACCTGGCCAAGGCCCTGCTATGGACCCATTTTACAGATGGAGCGGTCGGGAACAGAGAGGGTAACTGCCTCCCCAGGGTTACAGAGCTAAGAAAGGCAGCACCTCTTCTGGCCACTGAGGCAAGCGATGCCTTTTGGATGCATTTTTAATCCCTGGATCCCATGATGTGAAGGTTCACCTTTCTGGCCAACTGGACTTTCAGACACAGTTCATTTGTTTCCCCCAATTAAAGAATTAACTGAGGCTCTCAGTGTCCACCACTCAGGGTCCCGATGCAGAGGCCATGACTCCAGTCCGAAGTAAAGAAAACCGACAGTTTGGTTAGCTCGCCCAGGCGCAGTTGGGGATGGTGGTGGGTAATTCCTGTTCCATTTGATGCTGTGTCAGGAAGACTTGGAAGATACCCCATCCCCCGCTGTTCCCTCCACAGCCCAGGGGCCCCACGATGGGCACCACTGGCCGGACTCTACTTAATGAGAAGGAAAATGGGTTTCGACACTTGAGCAGGCCCCAGCAGAGGTTTGTAGGCTTGGCCTTGAGTGATTTGGGACACGAGGCTGGCCTTGTATGCGCACTGGGATCGGCTGGCTGAGGTCTAACCCTGGAAATGCAGGGGTGAGTCAAGGGAGCACGCAAACCAGCAGGCCCGGACACGCCACGGGGCCAGGCTACCTTGAAGACGCGGCGACTGTACCCGTGATGGTCTCTACTTATAAAGCCTGGATTGAGCCGTGGGAAAACCATCTGGCCAGCAAACAGGTTGTGTGGTCAGGAAGGCAGAAAGGGTGACTTAGGAAAGGACAAGGCTGTTTCTGAGGGCAAAGCCACTTCACCCAGACCAGCGACCGGGAGAGGCAGACTACGTTCTCCAAAGGTAGTCACTACGCTCGTTCCCATCCCACAGGCCCCTTGCAATGGGGTCCCACCCACCACGCCCCATCGAGAGCTGGGGGCCTGTTCCTCTCTCCCCACCTTGACTTTGGATGGGCCCCGTGACTGATGGGACGGACAGGATGCTGAAGAAGTAAGGCCTGCCAGGCTCTTAACTGGCCTGGCAGGTACGCTTCCAGCCTCCTGGAATGCTAGTCTTGGGATGCCCCTCTGGGAGGCCCACTGCCACACTGGGAGAAGCCCTGAAGCACAGAGATCCCCCCCAGCCGAGCTCCCAGCCAACAGCCGCACCGACCGAGGCCAAGGGAGGGTGCCATTGTCTTGGGCTGCAGGCCCAGCAGCCTCTGCCTTCGATGAGCGAGATCCCCCCACCAGCCCACGGGGTCATGCGGGACAGTGACACGTTGCTGTTTTAAGCCCTGGAACTCTCAAGGGCAGAGGTTGTTTTGGAGGTGGCTTGAACCTTGGGACAACGAGAGGACACCCATGAAGGGCGGAGGAAGGGCTTTGGAAAGGATGTCTCGTGACTCCCGGGCTGGGGGAGTTCTAGTCTTTTGAGGCGTGGGCACCCCCTTTTCAGAAGATCAGCGTGGCCAGCCGGGGCTCTCAGCTCCTGCTTGTGACCATCTGTGATGTGGGCCCTCCCGACCTGGTGCACAAAGCAGGCTCGGAGCTGTGAGGCTGCAGAGCTGGGACTGGGACCCTGCCCACACCTGGTCCTGCAGCTGCTTTCCCTTCCCATCCCCCATCCACAGTGCCCACCTCTCAGCCCTGCTCCATCCCTGCCTCTAGGGCTTACAGAGGCTGGCTGGGGGGACTCGCTCACCCACTACAATTTCCACCCATAACCTTGAAAACCCCTGGGAGCACACCCCTCTAGTGCAGTCAGGCCTCCACCCCGGTGGTGGTAGGAATGGTGGCGGCATGCCTTTGGGGTCCCTTACATGACCCTCCCTCTGCCCAGATCTGCTTTGTGGGGCCCACCCCACCCGGGCTCCGCACTCTGCTTCGTTGAAGAGACCCCAGGTTTGGCATGAGGCGCTTCTGGGTCCCTTGGGCCTTGGGGACACTGAGGGCCAGGGGATCTACTGTCCCCATGCTGGGTGCTGGGTGCCCATGTTTATGACTGCAATGAACCTTCGCCACAGCAGCTTGGGTCAGGGGCTGTCAATCCCACCCACCACAGTTGGAGAAACTGAGTCACAGAGGGGAAAGTGAGTCGCTCAAGTTTACTTGGCTGGTAAGTGGCTGAGCTCAGCTGCTGACCCATAACCTTCCCTCTTCCTGGGGTGCCAGCCATCCTCAGGAAGGTTAGTCTCGGGTCTGGGGCCAGTGCTAGCCCTGCTGTCTCCCCCGCCCCCCATCCATGGTGACAAGTAGGACTGGGAGGAAGCCCTGGGACTTCCATCCTGTGGCCACTTAAGTGAAACCACACAGAAGGACGGACGGTGGGTGGTGGGCAGAGACCGTGGGCCCATGCGGTAAGGTGTAGGGAGCCAGAAGAAATGCTAGATACGCCTTATTATACGATAACACAAACTGTGTGGGGCGGGTGAGGGGGTCTTGCGTCAGCTCTTACCCGAGGGCCAAGGTCTCCGGGTGCACCCTAAAGACAAGAAGCAGGAAGACAGATCACTGCTACTATTATTACTTTATCATATGTATTGAGCATTTACTCTGTGCTCCATGCTTTACACGCGTAGTGTCACCCAAGTCTAACAAACATAACACACGGGCTCTATTTTTAATCTCCGTTTCCAGTGAGGAAACCGAGGCACAGAGAGGCTAAGTAACCAGCCCAAGGTCACACAGCCAGCACACGCAGGGCTTGGAACCAGGCACTGTGTTGTCTGGGGCCAGCCCCTAGACACAGCGGAGCAGAGACGAGCTGCTCCCACCGTGTCCTCTTGGAATCCTGGAACCTCGACACAGTGAGGGCTGGTAATTACTTGATTGTTTGAAGTAACCAAGTTTTGGGGCAGGATGTTACGAAGTGACGGATGCCAAGATGCCAATTTCTCTCTGGGTTCAAAACCTCTGCTTTGTTCAGCCGGAGCCAACGAGAAGGAAATCTCTGTGAGGTTGCTTTAACTGACAGATGGAGAAACTGAGGCCCACGGAGCCGGCCAACCCATCGAAAGCCATGCAGTTGGTGGTGGAGCCCTAACGCAAACCTGGATGCTCTGAGCCCCGGCTCCTGTACCCGGCACAGCTCTGAGGGTGGATGGGGACCCTGGCCGCCCTTACTTACCTCAGTGGGCACATCAGAGCGGGGGGCTGGGGTGGACGCGGCTGGGGTTCGCCCAGCCTTCCCTAGAAGCGTCCTGCCACACCTGCATCTGCTCTGGCCCCTCCCTAGCTCTGATCCCACAGTGGGACACACAGGTGGCCCCTCTCGCCCCCTCCCTTCCGTGGCACTTGGAGGTCCCAGCCCTCCAGGGGTCTGCCGTGACATTTCATGCCGAATGCCAGGGAAGCCTTTCTCACAAGGGGCTGTAAAGATCACAGGGGCAGCTCTTGGCCATCTGTTTGCCTGGGGGGGGGGGCATGCACTTGTCACAAAGAATACGATCTATAATGACTGTTCAACTCTTCCCCCCACCAGGCTCTCCTCCCACCCCCCCCCCCCCCCCCCCCCCCCGCCACCTTCATGATTACTTGCTTTGGAAACTCCTTATTCTGGGAAGACTGTGCTTTGAGTTTTGTCTTTCTCTGGTGGAGGGTGGGACTCCAATGTCACCCCCTGGGCACTTGAAATTGTTAAACATAAGCCGTGTAATCATTAGGAGGGAGGCACTCTTAGCCCCACTTTCCAGATGGGGAAACTGAGGCTCCAGGAGGGGTGTGACGTGCCCGGGGCCACACTCCGGAGCTGGGGTTTGGGAGCAGGTTTCTGGCGTCCATCATATCCCCAACTAGACAGCTGCCAGCATCACTTACCTTTTCCCCTTTGGGGCCTGGAAGTCCCTGTAGAAAAAAGGTGCAGAAAGACAGGCATGAGCGAGGAGGACTGGGCTGGCTTCCCTTCTGGCTTCCCTAAGGCTGTGGGGGCAGAAGGGCCTGTGAAGCTGAGCAGAGCTGTGGGTAGCTGGGTGGGGAAACACGTAAGTCTGTCTGCTTTTAATGAGGGCTGCCCTTGCCGGCCCCAAGGAAGCTCCACACCCCAGTCCTCTGCATGAGGGAGGCAGGGGACTTGAGGGTCACCGGGACCTCTCAGTTGGGGTAGGGGCGCATGTGCTGTCACTCCCCCCAGAGAGCAGAGCCCTTCCAGCTCAGCCCCTGCTGTGCTCGGCGGCCGCTGCCCCCTAACTGTCCATTATCCCTTCAGTCCATAATGGTTTTGCTGGTTCATTCACTTAACAACTTGTCCATCTAGGAGGTCAGTTCATTCCTCCATCCTCTAATACGGTACACATCATCTGGCAACACCTCAATCACTTCTTTCATTTATTCCTCACTTCCTTGTCTGCTCAACCATCATGCATCTGACTGTTGGTACAATTACTGATTCATTACCTCATTTGACTATCTTTCCGTCCAAACATCCTTCCTTCCTTCCATCCACCCACCCATCCATCTGTTCATCAGCCCATTCATCTATCTATCCATCTGTCTATCCTTCCATCTAAACATTCATCAATCCATTTGCCCATCCATCCATCCATCCATCCATCCATCTACTGTACCTTCCTTCCTTCTATCCTTCCATCTATTCATGCATCCATGCATGCATCCATCCATACTTCCATCTATCCATTCATACATCCTACCTTCCATCCACTCACATATCCATCTGTTCATCAAACCATTCATCTATCTGTCCATCTGTCTGTCCTTCCAGCCAACCATTCACCAATCCGTTTGTTCATCCATCCATCCATCCTACCTTCCTTCCTTCCACCCATCCATCCATCCATTCTTCCATCAATCCATCATACATCTTCCCTTCCATCCACTCACCCATCCATCTATTCATCAACCCATTCATCTATTTATCCGTCTGTCTGTCCTTCCATCCAACCATTCGCCAATCCATTTGTCCATCCATCCATCCATCCACCCATCCATCCATCCCTCCTTCCATCCTTCCCTCCTTCCATCAATCCATCCATATACCCATCCTTCCATCGATCCATTCATATATCCTTCCTTCCATCCACCCACTCATCCATCTGTTCATCAACCCATTCATCTATCTATCCATCCAACCATTCATTATCTAACTATTCATTATTCATCCATCCATCCATCCATCCACCCACCCACCTACCTATACATCCAAATCCAACTATATATTTAATTATGCTGTCTCCCTGAGCAGCTTATTCATTGTGCTGAAGATGCCTGTGGACTGCAGGCTCCTGCCCCAGATGTTGAGACCTCATCAGCCCGATGCCTACCACTGAAGTCTTGAGACTGCATGGGGAGATGCTCTGTGCCTGGGGCTGGCTAGGAGGGGCTTGTTTGTTTTGAAGGCTGACTAGATGTCAGGGATGGTGCTATCCACACTTCTCCACATCCCCAGCATGTTGGGCTGGGTAATGTGGGGAGCGTTAACAGACCCATTTGACAGGGCCTCAGGCTTGGGACATGAAGGGGCCTCCCCAAGGCTGAATAGTCAGCAGGTAGTGAAACCGGATTTGAACTTCAGTCTGATGCCTAAATGACTTCTCTCCATGCTGAGCCATGTATCCAGTGGCCCCTTCCCTCCGGCACCCCACCATCACTTCCAGCCCCACAAGTGGCCCAGTCCCAGGACCACTTAGAATTGCCCTGTCATCACTTACGGGCTTGCCATCCAGACCCAGTGGCCCCTGGAAATGAGAGAGACAGAGAGCACAGGTTACACACCAGAAAGGCATTTCCTGAGTGTTTTATGACCCAGAGGCACTACTGAGTATCAGAGACCAAGACCTGACATGAGCCCACGGTCTGAGTACATTTCACACGGACCTGGAGTGCAGGCATCTGGATCTTGCTGCCCAGAATCCCCTCCTCTGACAAAAGAGCCCCTCTTCTTCTCCAGGACCACCCCCATCTGCACATACGGGGCTTGGGCGTGTGGTCACATTCCCTCAACCAGAGTGAGTGGTTCAGGGATGAGCATCATGTCTGGGACTTTGAATGGCGGCCCCTTTAGGAGAAAGAGGGCTCTTTTCTCCTGATGGGGCTAAGGTGGAGCTCCTGGGGGTACCAGGTGGCTTGAGGAAGAGCCAACAAAGAGGAAGTCAGAGTTGAAAGACAGAGAGAAAAACGGGGCAAGGGGTCTGAAGCTGAAATCACCCACCCCTGCACACTTCCATTTGTCCACGGTTTTTCTTTAAGCCAGTTCGAATTGAGTTCTGTCACATGTAAGTTGGCAGGGACTGAATGTGTCCCCACCCCCCAAATGCATGTGTTGAAACCCAGTGTGATGGCGCTAGGAGGGGGGTCTTTTGGGAAGCGATTAGGTCATGAGGGTGGAGCTTCATGAAGGGATGGCAGCCTATTTAGAAGAGAGGTTCCAGAGAGCTGCCTGCCTTTGTGTCCACCACAGGACACAGGGAGGAGACGGGCGTCTGCAGCCTGGAAGAGGGCCTCCACCAGAACCCGACCACGCCGGCACCCTGACCTCAGACCTCCAGCTTCTAGGACTGCAAGAAGTCAATTTCTGTTGTTTCTAAGCCACCCGGTCTGTGGTGCTTTGTTGGGGCAGCCAAAACAGGCTAAGACAGGACTGGAAGAGTCCTGAAGGCTCTTTGAGTTCCCTGCACTGCTGTGGCCTTTGCAGGCCAAAGTCAAGGTCAAGAGAAGCCAAATCGCTCAAGGCTGGGTCCCAAGGGCTGGGGCATCTCAGAGGCTCTCGGGGCTCCGTGGTGTCAGGGACCGCTGCCAAGCAGCCCCCACAAGCGCCCTCCGCCTGTCCAGCCGCTGCCCACTTAGAAAGCTCCGCTGAGCTCCACCACCCGGTGGGAGTATACAAGAATCCAAGGGCAGTGCCGCAAACCGGGTCCATCCGTTCTCTGTCAACCCCTGTCCTCCTCCCTGCCACGGCCTCCTCATCCCCACAGACACCGCAAATGTTCTAGTCAACTCCACTCTCCCGAGTCTTCGCGCACACCGCCTGCCCGCCTGGCACACCCTTCGCCCCCTTGTGCGCCATCTTCAGCTCAGTCACCTCCTCCTCCACGAAGCCCTCCAGGCTCCTCCACTCCCCAGAGTCAGGCCATCTGCTCCTGCACCCAGCACTTTTTCTAGGTGTCGCACATGACACCATGCATTGTTACCGTGTGGTCTACACAAGTCTTCCAGTGGATCCAGGAAAACGGTCTGATCCCCGTGTCGCCAGTGCTCGGATGAAGCCTGGCGCAGAGCGTGCACCTCTCAATGTGTATTGGGTCAAAGCAAGGAAAGGTAGCGAGAAAGAAGCGTGTGCAGACACATAGGGGATAAGACGGAAAGTTCAGGGGCAGGACAGACAAAGGGTTCTGCCAATTCTGAGCAGGATGACAGCCTGCCAGGCTCTGGGGGTTACTGGGAAAGATTAGGGAGCGCTAGCTTGAGAAAATAGCATTTGGGCATTTAGGGAGGGCACCATGGGCAGAAAGCACAGCCCAGAGGCAGAGGGCCTGTGGGCAGAGGGGCAGCTCTGCCTCGCATCAACCTCCCTCCCATCCTGGTCTCTCTCACATGGGTCTGTCCCTGTCACTGTGGAGGCTGTGCTCCCCGGCCCAGCTCTGGAGTCCTCTTGGCCAGGGCCGGCCTCTGCCTTGTGGTTGTCCTGTGTCCCTGGTCTTCCCAAGCTCTCTGCTTCTTTCCCATCTTCATGCCTTCGCATGGGCTGTTCCCTCTGCTCGCTGGGCCCTTCCCTGGCTCCTCCATCTGGGAGACACTCTCTGGCTCCGGGAAGCCAGTCTCTCCTCCCTCGGGTCTGCACACGGCCTGGGAGCCAGCAGCCCTGGCAGCCGGGCCCAGCAGGGAATAGCCAGTTTCCCTGGCTCAGCCACCAGAACTCCCTGAACCATACAAGTTCCCAGATGCCCTAAGAGGGGCTACTCCTTGAGGCGTTCACACCAGGGCCTCGCTCCAGGCAGGAAACCAGGGCAATTCTGAAAATTTGTCCCTTAAGTGCCTCTGGCCACCAGCCTCGAGGTCGGCTGAGGGTCTGGACTTCGGGGCAATGCCCTGGGGGCAGATGGAATCCCAGGAGATGGGTAGTGGGGCCATTCCAAAGTCTTGGGGGTCTCGGCTCTGGGGGCTCCTGGTCAGGTCCTCAGCCCCAGCCCCAGGCCGAGGCCTTGTTGCTGAGGCTCACCAGGAGCTGCCCTCACTGGCCCATCTGCTGGCTCCTGGCTGTTCTGACCCCTGGATCCACATGCCTGAGGCCTCCTCCCCTTAGTCTGCTAACACTGGGCCCTGCACCTCCTCTACTCCCCACGCTCAGGCCCTGCTAGGCCTCATGGGGCTCAGTCCCACCCTGGGTCTCACCTGGGGGCTCTTCGTGGCCCCCATACTCAGTCTGAATCACCACAGCAAGCGTGTAAGGCAGGTCTTGTCATCCCTCTCTTACAGAGGAGTAGACTGAGGCCCAGGGAGGGAAGGCCTTGCCCCAGGCCAGGCAGCCAGTAATGAGGCAGGGCTGGAGCCCAGAAAGGCACTTCAGGTCTCTGTCCTCTGGGCGCCGACATTCCTGGCCACGCACCCTCATCTGCCCAAATCCATCCTGCAGATGAAAAAGACTGAGATGAAAAAGAGACGAAGGTGCAGCTTAGAGCTAAGTTAATCTCCTTCCTCTTCACGCACTGGGAGGGAGGACACAGTGGGCCTCACGGCCAAGTCACTGGCAGCTAGGGGCCCCTGACAGGGCCTGGGACGCCGTGCAGGGCTGGTCTGAGGGAAGCGGGCACCCCTCCCCTTGGGGCCACAGAGGCAGAGACTCTCCAGGGCAAGTCTACGAATGCTCCAATGCTCATCCACATGGACCCCACTGAACCCTGCCATACCCTGCACAGCTTCTGCTCTCACTGCCGCCCTGGGAGGCGGGCCCCGGGGCCCCATCCTGCAGATGAAGAAGCTGAGCCGGTGGGACCGCCCAAGGGCTGAAACAGGCTCTCCTCTCTACGCAGTGCTCCCTCCCCTGCAGCATAGGGCAGCACGGTTGACAAGTGGCTGTCCTGGGGGACCTAGGATGGAGCCTTGCAAGCCTTGCCTTCCTTCTGGGATTCCTGGGATGTCTGTCTCCCCAGCTGAACAGACCCTCTCTGGGCAGGGCTCTCTGGGCCCTCTGTCACCCTAGCCCTCTAGCAGAGGGAGTGCTGTGTGGACCTGGGAGAGCCAGTCAACCTCTCTGAGCCTTAGCATCTTCCTTACCTGTTCTCCCCAGCAGGGCTGTTCCTGCCCTGGGTTCGCCCCAGTTTTCCCCTAAACTCTGCCACACCACAGCCTCCTGGTGGCCCCTGGGATTTGGAGAGAGCTGCTCCAGAGGTCTCAGGGCTACATCGGGTGCCTCTGGAGGCCCACGGACTTTCACCCATCATGCTGTTTCCTGGCCCCAAGCTCTGCTTTCCCAGTTCTCTCCACTGCACACAGTCCTGCCTCCACCTGGAGAACTCGTACTCATTCCCCAAGGCCCAGCTCAGATGGCCCTTCTGGGAGCCTCCCCAAGGAGAAGAAGCATCCCCTGAGTCTGTCTGCCCCAGAGCTGGGTCCCCATCCTTCTGGAAGAGAGCCCCGTGGCCGAGCTCCAGGAGACACGCCAGGTGGTCAGAGGAAGCCGGCTCTGGATTCAGACACACCTGGGACCAAATTCAGCCTTTCCCACATGCCAGCTGGTGACCTGGGCCTCATCATCTGTGACAGGGAGATGCAGACCTCCCTGCGTTGCTGGCCTGTGTGTGCGTGTGTGTGCTGCTGAGAAGGGGCTATGTGTGCTGAGTGAAACATAGGAACTGTGCAGACAGAGACAGGACAAAGCAAGCCTCCTTCTCTTCTCCCCAGCTACTCTCCTGGGGGGCAGCACAGGCACCGGTGTCAGCATGACCCCCCCCAGGAAGCAGTCCGTGCCCTGGAGAAGCACATACGTGGACCCCCGCCTTTTTTATTTTGAAAGCCCTCTATGGGCTGAGCAGCATACATCTGTGGGTCCATCTGCCTTAATGGTGCCGGGGAATCTGGTCCCTGGCCCTGCAAGGCACATCATAGCCCTCCTCACTGCATTCCAGGAAAGGCCTATGACATATACCGAGACCCGAGCATCATCCCCATGGTCCTTCCCTAACACCTGTGGTCTCTCCCATGCAATGCCCTGGAGAACTTTCTAGAATGCAAATCTGCTCTCCTGCTTGAGCCCCTCTGGGGTGGCCTCACTCCTGAAGGATAATGTCCAGACCTCCCGGTCTGGTGCCCAAAGCCCGCCTGCCCCATCCTGGCACGGGGAGCATGTGTCCTGGTTTGGCCTTTCCTGGGGCTGGGGCTCCCTCTGGTCCATCGCTGGGTCCCCAGGCCCTGTTCCAGGATGTCCGCTGGGTGGACAGAAAACACACAGAGCTGTAGGTGCCCTGCTTTTCTAGAAGCGTCTGCTGCAGAAGGGAACCTGGGGTATTCCCTTAGCTTGGACCCCACAGGAAGAATCTCTTGTTGCCAACCGTCTCTGAAAGTATTCCAACGGCAAGACCTTGCTGTCTCTTCTTGAGAGTGACCTTGGACCTCCTGTCTCCTGGGAGGGATTCTGCCCTCTTTCAACTCCCAGATTATTCCCGGGGGGTCCCCAAGGCCTCTTTCTGGTGTGTGACAAAACCTACAAGTGGCAAAAACCCAATTTTCCTCCCTAGGGCCCTGACTCTATCTGGCATCCTAGAGCTCTCAGTTCCCAGGAGTTTTCCAAAAAAAGTCAATGAAGTTTGTAGTTTCCGATAAATAAAGGCAGATGGTGCAGTCTGAGCAAGAGGCTGAAGGGAGGTCATCCCCAATCCCCAGGAACCAAGACTGGAGCCACGGGTGGTTGGATCTGATGCTGAGCAGATTCCCGGGGCAAACACAGAAACCCCACGTGTGCATATTTGCGGAGCAAAGGGTGCTAGCCTGGCCTTGGGGTTGGAGCTGACCCACGGTGTGGCCCCGGGGTCTGGGCAGGTGGCTCTGGGCTCATCTCTGATGACACCTAGGCAAGAGAGCTGTGCTCGGGCCCCTGAATTCTCTGTCTGGGGAAAGAGCTGACCCCTGGAGAGGCTGCGGGGTGACAAGGGGTCACTGGGAGTCACTAAGGAGGGGACTCAGTGGGGTGGAGGAAGGAAGCAGCCTGGCTTTGGAGCCAGATGGACCTGCCTGGCTTGGGGGGGAGTGAGTGGATTCCTCTTGTCCCGGGGACGTCTGGGCCCTGGGCTGTGAACCCCCAGAGGACAGGCCCTGCTCCTAGTTATCCCACATACTATCTTGCCCAAACTGGTGTCCCAGGGAACACTATCCTGCAGGGAATGGATTCGCTAGTCAAGTAAGTGTGAGAAACACCGGGTTCCACGCTGTGAAATAGGTTTCTTTCCGGCAACTTGTCTTGTCTGAACCCTGGTTCTGCTTGTGGCTCCTCAGGAGGGCAGCGTTCCCAGCCTCACCAGGAGGCCTTGTGGACCATCTATGAACCAGGCGTTTCCATGGGCTGGAGGGGAGCCCGAGCCTGGCTCTGGGTGCTCTGGGAGGAGCAGAAACACTCCAGGGAAGGGCCTGGGGTTGGTCTGACGGGAGCCAAGGACAAACACGGGGTGGAGGGCATGGTCAGCCTGGACTGAAGTGGGGCAGGGTCCAGGCTAAGTGTCCTCGCCGACCACAAGCCAGTTTTGGGCAGAGCAGGGCCATCTGGGAAGCCAAACGGTCTGGAATAGGAGAGCTCCAGCCTGGGTGGGGGCATGTCCTTGGTGGCAGGGGTCTTGTCTCGCCAAGGCAGCCCGCCCCCGCCCCAGACCAGGGGCATCTCCCACAAGAGGAGCGGGGAAGGAAGGCACACGGGGCAGCCCACAGGTGAAGGCAGAGTTTCGGCCTTGCCAGGGTTCAAATCCTCTCTCTGAGCCTCCGCTTCCTCAGGACGGGCGCTCCGGAGGGTCAGACGCCAATAGCGCCATGCCCACAGGCACTCGGTTCCCACGGGCTCCCTCTCCTGCCTGATCAAAGCCATGGAATTCACCAGAGGTTTTCAACACTTTCTGCCTTCCACGAAACCCCACAACTGTTTACAAGCCTCGGTTCTGCTTTAAATCACTCTTCCCACCCTGTGCAGATCAGCAGAGCCCTGGGACGGCTTCCGGATGTGCTGCGCATGAGGTGCGGGCCAGGCGGGCAGAGAGCCTCTGTGTGCTGGCTCCTCGCCTTGCTCAGCGACCTGAGCCACCCAGGGCCTCAGTTCTCTTATCTGCAAAATGGGGGACATGTCCTTCTCCTCTCCAAGGACACGTCCAACAGGAGCCCCAGGTCTGTCTCCTCTCCCTCCTCTTCTCCCAGACCAACCAGACCCTGTAGGCAGGCTGACACAGGCGTGGGGTCTGCATTAGCCCTGGTGGGGGTGGGTGGGCAGTGCTGGGGGGTGACCTTGTGCGGTCTTCGGAATGGCAGGCGGTGGGACTCCGGCTGCACCGTCGTGGCTCTGCTCCCTCCCTCCCTCCCACCACTGAATATTTCCTAAGCAGGGTTCCACAGAGCCATCTTTTGGGGAAAATTAACAGGAGCGCAAAGGAGGGGAGGTTTTTTCATGAAATAAGTTTGGGAAGTGGAGTCTGCTGGCTCCATTGCTGGAGGCTCCATGTGCATCAGCTTGCGGGGGGGTGGGGGGGTGGGGGGAGGGACCCTGAAGCAAAAGGGCTGGGCCAACTGTTTACCCGACATGGGGGGCTGGCTCTGTTCTCCCCTGATTAGATGGAGCGCAGGCTTCCCAATCTGTGAGAGTGTCTGCTGCATTGAACTAAATCCATAAACGGGCTGTGTTTAGATGCAGACAGGAGTCAATGCTCAGACCGGCTGGAGCAGGGTGACTGTCTGGCTTGCCAGTTGTAATTCATGCTGACGGCTCCCGTCGGGGAATGGAGCCTCCAAATTGCACCAGGACCAGGCCCCTGGATGTGAAGGGCTTACCAGGATTATCAGTCCAGGGACCAGTAATTATGGCCCAGATGTTGACAATTCATCAAATTACAAGGCTGTTGGGCCCCAGGGTCCCAGGCTGGGACGTGCGCATTCCTGTGTGAAGGCTCCCTCATTAGAGTGGGTGGGCAGCCCCCACGGGGCAGGTCAGCCCCATGTGGTTCTGATTTCTCAGACCAGGCTTCACACACATGGACCACAGCAAGACTGTCCGGGTCTAGCGATTTCCCAGACTCGAATTCCGCCCTGGGGTAAAGAGAGGACCCTCGCTTCTTAGGTCCAGCCCCTGGTGGTGGCCCCCCCCCCGTTCCTGCAGGGAACCCCGTCCTGGGATCTGGGGCCCTCTGTAGAGCCACCAATGAATCGCGCCCCAACTCAGCCAGCCGTGAAGACTTTAGCTGGGCGGGGTTCGAGGAACCTGCCGAGGTTAGGGGCCTTCTCCTGCTGCCACTCTCCTACTATTTGTAGGGCGAAGGGCTGGCCTGGAGCCAGGTTTGGTTTGGTCCGTACAGTTAAAAAACCCAAACCCAAACCCAACGAACTGAATTAGTTGCAGTCTTTTAAAATTGTGATGTTGCGAATAAACATCCGGAATTCGTACTTTTCTAGAAGCGCTGGAAGATGGTGCCCGCCCCGCCCCAGGTCTGCATGCCGGGCAAAGCCACTGAGGCAAGAGCTCCTTTAGCGTGGCTCGGGCCACAGGCTCCGCCCCACCCTACTGCCCCACACATGGCCCACCCAGTCCAGGTGACCTGCCAGCTCTGTAGACGCATCTCAGTTTGTAACCCTCGGCTTAGAAAATCTCCTGGGTCCCTTTCAGCTCTACGGTTCTGTGAGGCCAGGAAGCCAGCTGGCTTCTATTTTGGGAGGAGGACATGCTCAGTATATCCTGTGTGCGCTGGAAGCAATTACGCGTATGTCCGTATTATACATCATGGCTGGAAGAGGTGGTGCTATGCCTTTGAATGGATCCCCAAATACCTGCTTAAATTACACATTTGCCTGCTACATGATTAGCTTGTCAGGTATCGGGAAAGCTCGTTCCTGGGTGGGGTGAAGGGAGTCTTGACTCCCATTGGGTGTGGGACCCTGGAGGATGGGTCTGGGAGGTGCGCCGTGTGTGCCTGAGCGGCCCGGCCTCTGGGCTGGGTTCTCCAGCTCGGGCACGTGGGGCTGGTCTGGTGGAAGGCACTGGAAGTAGCAGACAGGCTGGGGCACCCATTCTGGTGGCAGACAGGCCAGGGTGGGGAGCTAGCAGGACGGAGCCACTGACCAGGCGGGTATGGTCTGAGTGTGGCGTGAACCACAGATGGAGATAGTCTAAGAGAGGCTGAAGGTGCAACCGAGAGACCAGGGGACAGAGGAATAGGGGACAGACTCTGAGGCTGCAGGTCCTCCGTGGGGACCCGTGGGGTCCCGGCCATGCCCAGGACTCTCTGGTCGCCACCCCCTGGGCTGTGGGGCCGGCCCTCCTTGGTTTCCAGACAATGCAATTATCACTCACTGGTAGTGAATTGGATCCCTTAAGGATCCAAAGATTTTGTGTGAAATCTTGATTTCCAGCTTCTCTTGAACAGTTGGAAGCTGAGATAATGATCAAGGTGCGTGGGCTGCACTGTGGCGCCCCCTTGAGGTGGGACGTGTGCCCCCCAGTTCAGCCTGGGCCACACTCCCCCCATTCCCTGCGCTTTCTCACACCCAGTCAGCCTCACCTACTCCTCATCTGGCTGGCCCATATAGGGAATGCATCAAGGGGCGTGTGAGTCTGCATTTCCAGCTCTCAACCATCTATCCAAACTGTGGACCCCTCTCCAGCCCCCCACCTGTCCCCGCCTAGACTTGGCCTCTCTCCCACACCAGCCTCCACCAGCCTCCCTGTCTCCAGCCCCCACATTCCCAGCCTTCCTTGGGGAGTCCAGGCATGGTCAGGTCTGCCTGGGACACAAGCCTGAATCTCGTGCCTAAATCCTGCCTCATCATCCTCCTCTGGCTTCGGCAAGCACCTGGCAAGTACCCCCACACCAGGCTCCCCAAGCTAGGCTTGTGCCATCCTCTTGCACTGAGTTTGGGTCTGAGTAGCCCCCCAAAGAGGCCCTATTGGTGGAACAACTCACTTGTGGGAAGATGACCCACTGGAGCCAGCCTCTCCTTAGATGTCCTTCCTGGTAAGTGGGTGTGCAGCCCTTGCATACCTCCAGTGATGGGGAACTCACTGCTTCCTGGGCAGCCTGATGGGTTTGCAAATTTTTTGTGTCCATCCGGTCCTCCCCAGGTTGGAAGCTGTTGCAAATTCCCTCCACCTTGAGGCCTCTGGGGAGGCAGCCAACCGGCTTAGAGATGCTGGGTACGTCAGGGCCACTGGCCTCTTCCTCTCCCACCCCCACCCTTTCCCTAGTCAGCCTGGCCTGCATCCTCTGTCTGGATATTCCTCTGCAACTCCCTGTGTCAGCACCTACTTGCCTTTTGCCCTCAGCTCACATCTCCCTCCCCCAGGGCAGGACCCCTGACCCCCACCAAGCTAGGCCGTGGTTGCAGGTGGTCTCAGCCCTGACCTTGGTGCAGAGTGAGGTTGAACTTTGTTTGAGTCTCTCTCCCACTCAGCCACAACCTCTAAGGGGGTAGGGACCCCTGGATGTTTTTCTCGCTCTTCTGTCCCAAGTGCCAAACAAAGTCCTTCATACATAGTGAGAACACAATATACAGTTGTTGAAAGCACCAGCTGCCAAGTGGATGCCTCTGTGAATCAGTGTCCAGTTTCCCACTGGCCCTGGTGTCTAACCCCTGGGGTCACCAGAGGGCGCTCTCGGCCTGCTGAAGGCTGCCCTGGGCGCCTGAGGACTGCTGCCCTCTGGTCACCGCCAGGGTGCTGGGCATGGGGGACACTGGCCCAAAAGGGGCTCCTTCAGCCTCAAGGGCTCCTCTCGCTGAGGTCAGTGGCCATCATGATGGCGGGAACTGTCACTCACTGAACCTAGCTTGTTTGCCCAGCATTAGGGCTCTTGTGGGGTCATTTGCGGGTTACCCCAGTGGCCGAAGACAGGTTAGGGATGTGCCTGAGGCCATGCCTACCCCGTGCTGGTGTGGGACCCTGGGGAGGAAATCCCATCGAGGTGGCCCTTTCCCTTGAGCCCAGCTGTGTCTCCCTGAGGTTCCAACCTGGGGGCCATTATCGGGGGCTCGGGAAGTCTCCTTTCATCCCATCCCACTCCACCCGGAATCTGGGGGGCTGGGGAGCGGCGCCACAGGGGGCCAGATGAAAATTTGGTTGTCGAAATCTAAAAACAGATGAATTTGGAATATTACAGATGAATCATTTAACTAATTACATTTTTACAATCAAAGCTGTTTTTGAACTTCGAGAGTGCAAGAAAGCATATGGATGTGTGGTGCTCTGTGGTCCTTTTTGGCTCACTTGATTAATTCCAAACGGTCTAACTGAGTTTTGCAGTTCAAAATTGGTCCCAGGCTGAGACTCTGTCTCATCTACCACAGTTCAGCTCAGAGCTAGGCTAGGCTTTCCCTGGGACCTGGGTGCTGGTTTCCCTAGTCTGGGGGTGCACCCATTGCTGATTCTGGAGACACAGTGCAGGTCCTGCCCCTCTGCCCTTCCCCATGCATTTCTCCTGATAGATCCAGGTGGTGCTCAGGGGGTGCGGCTCTGCCCAGCCTGCCCAAGGAGCTCTGGTTCCAGTCCCTCACCTGTCACCTGGCCTGCAATTCCTGCCAGCTCATTTCTGACATCTGTCCCCTTTCACTCCGTCCTCCCCGGGGCCGTCTTGACCCCAGCTTCATCTGCGAATTACTGCCCCCGCCTCCTACCTGGACCGCCTTCCTCCAATTTCTGCCCCGTTGCCAGGGAGGTCTGTCTCTTCAGTGTTCACACCCATCCACGTCACTCGGGGTTTCTGTGGCCTCCAAACTCTGCTGCTGGGTGGGTGGGCGCCCCGCACTCAGCTTCAGCTCCTTCCTTTCCCTGCTGTCCCCAGAGTCACTGTCCCCGGGGGACAAGGGACCACATTGTATGCCCTGTGGGGTTAACGGCGCCTACGTGAGTGCCGAATGGAATGTCTTCCCAGCTTGCCCTCCTGCCAAACTCCTGCTCCTCCCTCAAGACACACCTCAGGCATCCCCCGGGCCCAGGCAGAGTTAGCCACTTCTTCCTCCACGGGGCCCAAAGCCCTGTCCCTATGTATTACAGCCCTACCCATGGCGCCGGAAAGTTCTCTGTATGGGAGGCTCTCATGGCCTGGGTTTTTGGGGGTTTTCAGGAGGGAAGCCAGGGCCCTCGTCCTTGCCCACTGTAAGCTTCAGCTTTTCAAGACATCCAATGGGCACAAATCAGCACGTATAGGGTTGGGACGTGCTTTGAAACTATGAAGTGCCGCACAGATCTGATTCCTGATGTTGTCACCAGGCCAAGCCTCACACTTGGCCAACGTGGACACAGAGGCTCATAAGGCCTAAGTGATTGTTGGGGCCCTGCTCCATTCGGCTGCTCGATGACAGGGACAGGATGCTGGCCACGGAAACAGGATTGCACATTTCATCACAAGGGGGATGCCTTTCTTCCTAATTCCAAATAGTGGAACAAACACATGAACGAGGAATAGCAAAGATGGTGGAAGGGAAAAACGGACTTCTTTAAGTTAGGCTTGGCTTTCCATTTTGGTTTTTCCGGAGAGCAGGAAAGGGTCTGGACAAGCTGGTAATGGGTGTGGCATGCAGGGTGAGCTCCAGCCCAGGATAAAAGCAAGGGTTGAGGACGAGAGAAGAAATTGGCTCCAAATAGCGGTGTCCCTGGGTGCTAAGAGGAGAAAGACCCTCCTGAGCCCCACCTGCTGCTCCAGCCCACTTGCTGATAGGGTGGCTGGTGTTCTGGAGGAGTCCCCAGCCTGTGCGCGAATCTGGGCTTTGTCATGCGGGTGGGCCTTGTGTCTCAGCCAAGTGCTGTTAGCCTGGGCGCTCAGCCTCCTCATCTGTCAAGTAGGGAGGAGACCATGGACCTCCCAGGGCGAGAGCCAGCACTCAATAAGTGCACTTGCTTCCCGGGCACGTTGGAAGGGCTTGGGAGGAGGGGGGAGGGGAGGAGACAGTCCTGTCTTCCCTCAGGAGTGGGGGATCTCTGAGCCCCTGGCAAGGCAGCTTGTGGTTTCTATGAACACAAAGCCAAGTTTCCTTGGCCTCCAGCCTTGGTCAGTCTGTTAGCCTACAGCCTACAAGCTTCTGCACCACGCAGCTCTGGAGATCTCTCCGGCTTCACCACCCCCCCCCCGCCCCATATCCCTCTCGTGTACTCTGGATGCATGAAGGTCGACCCCACCCCATGACCTCATGCACTTGCTTTTTTCTCTCCACAAGATCTCTGCATCATTTTCACCATTAAAAGCTCAGCTTAAACGTCATCCTCCCCAAGAGCCTTCCAATGACTTAATCCCAGTTATGCCCACCCATGCACCCAGCTGGTACTCTCGATACATCCCTGCTTTATTCTCTTCCTAGCACATTTCACTGTTTGTTGGTTTGTTGGTTTCCTTGTTCATTGTTTTTCTCCCCTTGTTTCTCTCTCTCTCTTTTTTTTTTAATTTATTTATTTGACAGAGAGAGATACAGCGAGAGAGGGAACACAAGCAGGGGGAGTGGGAGAGGGAGAAGCAGGCTTCTCGCCAAGCAGGGAGCCCGATGCGGGGCTCGATCCCAGGACCCTGGGACCATGACCTGAGCTGAAGGCAGACACTTAACGACTGAGCCACCCAGGCGCCTCTCCCCTGTCTGTCTTGTTCAGTGCCGGTCCAAAGACCCAGGAAAGCATCTAGCATAGAGTAACTGACCAACGGCTCGGTGAGCACAGTTCCCCACCCTGGCTTCACTGGATTTCATCATCTCTATGCACCTCTAGCCTCACAACCTGACGCTCTCCTCATACCTTCAGGTACACAGAAACCTGTAAGATATGCCACAAACACATTCTTGGAAAAATGTTTAAATTGCTCTCTGAAGGTATAAAACAAACCAGAAAGTCACTCAAGCTCAATGTTAAGAGTCAAAAGAATCAAAACACCAAAGAGGAAGAGTTTCGATGTTGTAATCAGTGGATGATGAGAGTCTGATGTTTTCCGTGCAAAAGTCAAGGTGTAGGCAAGATTGAGCCTTTTCGTCTTAGACAGAAGCCACGGTTTGGAGCAAAGAAAGGGTCTGTATAAGAAATCTCCAGGGAGTCACAGTGACCCCTAACATTTCCTTCCTCTCTATCCCATGGCAAATTGGTTGTGTTGGTCCGACTCCGTCACAGCTCCCCAAAGACTATGAGTGATTCATCTTTGTGCTAGCGCAGTACCCAGCACAGGGCATTACACCGTCCAGATCTGTTGAACAGTCCAAGCCTCCTATGTATGAGATGGCAAAAATCCCTTTATCAACATAAATGTTGATTACTGCCCCCCAAATGCAAGATGAGCACAGTGCCTAGGGCTCCTCTGTGGGTCCCACCTCTGACTCACAATATTTGGAGCTCAGAATTCCCCCTAGGCTGCTGATTGCATGATGTCCCGGGACCAAAGGGGATCCAGAAGCTCTTAAATGCGGATTTCCTCTTTCAACTATACCTGCAATTCTAAGCTCTACCACCAGGTGGCAGTTAGGTTTACACAAACTTTATTAAAACTAATTTAATCTCCAAGACTGTACTTCTCATTAAAATATACCTTAAATTAAAACAAGATACATATATGCACACATTTTTTTAACTTATCATATTGGCATAGATTTAAAAGTATGATAATACCCACAGTTGGTCAGGGTTTGGGGAAATATGCAACATTCCTACACTGTTGGTGGGAATGTAAATTAGAATAGCCTCCAGGAGGGCAATTTGCCACACATCAAAAGCCTTCAACATGTGCAAACCCTTTGGTCCAGCAATTCAACTTCTAGACATTGATTCTAAGGAGATAATCATGGAAATACACCTACATTTATTCCCAGGATGTTGACCATAGGGGTTAAGAAATTGTCAATATAAACACCATAACTTGGACATGGGTTGAATTATACAGATGATAAAATACTATGTAGCTACTACTATCTAGAAGAATTCTGAAGGATGTGGAAACATCTCATGCTATGTTAAATGAAAAGAAAAAAAAGGCTCCAAAAAAGTATGTCCAGTAATCCCATTTTTAGAATAATAAACATAAAAACAAACTCACACATAAGAAGTCTGAAAAGAACAACCACGGAGATATTGGGAAGACTTATCTGTGGGTGGTAGAATTATGGATGATCGCTTTTTCCTTTTTTGTGCTTTTCTCTATTTTGGGACGGTTCCCTTTTTTTTTTTTTTTAAGATTTTATTTATTTATTTGACAGAGAGAGACACAGTGAGAGGGAACACAAGCAGGGGGAGAGGGAGAGGGATGGTTTTCTAATAAACATGCTTCTGTTGTCATTGGCAGGGAGCTATTTGTGAACTCTTGCAGGGACAGGGCAGGCTGGCCTCTTTGCAAGGAGGCTGTGCCCTTGTCAGTCCACAACCTGCCCCACCGTCGTGCTTGGCTCCTGTGCCCCAGTCCACATATGGACCTGGTTTCAGCTGGTCTCGCTCAGGGGAGGGGCCGGCCTGGATTAATCCAGAACACACAGCCGGCACAGTCTCCAGCACGACCCTCCTGCTTGACATTTTTCTTGCCCTCACTTCCTTTTAGGAAGTGACATTTTTCTAACACAAAGAAAAAAAAAATCCTCCCTGAGGCTGGTCCTGAAGTTTCCTAAGCTGCAGAAAAACACCTTTTCCTAAAACTGACCGTTCTCAAAGCCATTTTCCTTTCCCAACACTGCCAGTGTATGCTGGTGGGTGAGAGTGATTTCCCAGGTGCCTGTGTGGCTCAGTCGTTAAGTGTCTGCCTTCGGCTCAGGGCAGGATCTCAGGGTCCTGGGATCGAGCCCCGCATAGGGCTCCCTGCTCAGCGGGGAGTCTGCTTCTCCCTCTCCGTCTGCCCCTCCCCCCGCTCTCTCTCTCTCAAATAAAAAAAAAGTCGTTTCCTCAACCTGTCTTTCCTCCTCTTTCAGCTTTCCTTGGTGAGGAAAGACAGCGGCATGATCAAGGGTCTGCCGCATCTACACTGCGTTTGGACCCTGCATATGTTTCCCTAATTTAACCTTCCAACTCTGTGCCTGTGACCTCCCCAGGCTCCGAGAGGCCGCGTACCCTGCCTGAAGCCACAGAGCAGAGCCAGGATCCTGAGTTGGGTCTGAACGACTCCAAGCCCGTGGATACTCAGTACATGAGGTGTCTCTTAGGCGGCCCGGGCCTCTCCAGCGGCGGCAGTCACCCTAACCTCTGGGATGAGCACGGTGGAGCCGTCTGTACCCGCCCCCCAGGCTGGGAGCCAGGCCCTCCGCGGGCCAAGAGATCTGAATTTCAGCTCAAAACACATGGGCCCCACGAGCCCACAGAAGATGGTCCCACCTGCCTCCTGCCCGCATGGGCCTGCTTTCCTCCCTTGCAGGAGCACGGCGGGGTGTCACTCCCAGCCCGTGGGCCCCCTGCAGGGGACCACGTGAGCAGTAGGACTGCTGGAATAAGGGTGCTGGGAGGCACACGGCAGGGCCTGGCTGGCTCCTGGTGCTCAAGGCTTGGACACCTGGGACTCAGCCCAGCTGGGGAGGATGCCCATATCTGTGTGGAGAGGGCAGCACGGGTTCAAGCCGGGGCTAGGTGACCTCGGGAAGAGGGGCGCCCCGGCCCTGTACGCTCACGGGTGTGTGACCCGAGATTTTGACAAGGTCCCCTCACCCTTCACCGGGCCCAGCCACTCCCTTCCCAGAAAGCTCCCAACTTCACACCAGAGGGACACACTGCCCTTGCATCCATCCCCTTGCCTCCCCTCCCCCAACTCACGGAGCCCCATCTCTGGCTCAGGCTGGGCACCAAGCCCCCCACATGCTAAACCCCAGGCTTCATTCCCCGACAGTCCTGGAGCAGCCCCAGTCACGTGTCCGCAGTGACCTTTGGTGTTGGGATGCTCCAGGCAGGACCTCACTTCTCCTGAACCCCACTGCTGTCTTCACAGGGAGGGAGCTCACAGCCAGTGAGCAGGCACTCGAGCCCTGACTTCCTAACTCCCCACCTGGACCTGGGGGCTGGTCTGGAACCCTCGTCCTTTACCCGGGAAAAATTATTCCCACCATCAGCCAACATCCTCTCTCATGCTCACAGCCCTGGAGAAAGGAGTCAATGTCACTCTGCGCTCAGAAAAGCCAATATGGGGGACGAGGGAAGAAACCCATTCACCCCAGCCACCACCCACTCTCCCTGGGGCACCCAGCTGGGAGGCACAGCACTGACCTGCAAGCTCAGATCTTTCTGGTGCTAGGTGCTGGATTGCCATCCACAGCCTCCTGGCAAGGCAGCTCCAGCAGGACTGGGGGACACCCCCCTTCGCCCTCCATCACCAGCCTGTCCTGACTCTGGACAGAGCTGGTCATTAGCAAGGGCTCTGAATCAACCAACATTTTCCTCCCTGCATCTTCTTGGCCTGAGAGCACAGAACAACTTCTGTCCCCCAACCACACCCCAGGTCCCACCATGCTCTCCTTCCACGAGGTCACCCCCCTGCTCTGACACCTCAGGATTTCTGGACGCTGGGGTCGCGGTCTTTAACCTCTCTGAGCAGGACTGGACATCAGCACAGCTCCATGTAATTTTGCTTTTCATGCAGTGCTCACCCAGCCCGGGAGGGGGACGTCGATTCCAAATATAAGCCAACTTTGAGGTTTAATTCAAAAGATCTGAGAAGTGATGACACCACAGAGACCACACTGGAACCAACCAGTCTCCGGATCCCAAGTGCTGACAGATCGCGGTGGGCTGGGACAGGCAGCCCCCTTCCCACTGGGGAGAGGCTGACAGCCGAGCCAGCCCCGGGGGGTGCTCCACAGCCAAGGGCCGGACCCTTGGCTCAGGGTGGGCAGCAAGAGTGTCCGGAGGATTCGAGATGTCAAGGAGCCTCCTCCTTGAGCCTCTTTGCTTTGCCTGCAGGACAGCTGGAGCGGCAGACAGATTCGCAGAGCTACTGCTAACCCCCCTCTACAGACAGACCTCAGCCACTGAGAGAAGGGGGGGTGGGCAGGAGCGTAGACAGAGTTAAATAAAGGCTCAGAAGAAGAAGATCAGCTCGAGAGAAAAGGGCACAAAGAGCAAAAAATAAATGGCAAATTACCGGGTAGCCATCTCGTCCTGATTGCCCCTGTGGTAATTAATACGTCATTAATAATCAGACTTTGAGCAGAAAACCATATGGCAACACTTACAACTCAAACGGGGCCCCCCGGTCCCCCCATGTTCTGCGGGGTTTGCAGCAAAGGCTGATGGTTTGGTAATGACTCCTGGTGGTGGTGGTGGTGGGGGGACACTCAGGGCTCCGCTGGGTCTGGGAGACAGAGCACCCATTTCCTGCCTCTTGGAGCCAAGCTGGAGGGGCCACCAGGAAGCACACCCATGCGGTTCAGGGAGAGGGGGGGACATGGTGAGGACCACAGGGGGGTGGGTGATTCTGAAGGGTGGTGTCACCGCCACCATGGAAAAGGCTCCCCGAGTCGGGTCTAGAGAGCAGAAATGGCTCTTCCTGCCTGTTGCCACTGGGAGAAGGTAGACGGAGGAAGACAGCCTTGGAAGCCGGAGATATGGGGGTGGGGGGGTGGGGCATTTCTCGCTACTGGATGCTTCTCTGCTCCCCACCAGCTCAGAGCATTGACTGCCAGGGCCAGTGTCCCACACATTGGCATCCATCTCAGGCTGCAGCTTGAGAATTCTGCAGAGTTTAACAGCCAAGTCAAAAAAAAAAAAAAAAAAAAAGAGAGAATCACTCCACTGCCCTCCGCGTTACGCACTTCAAGCAAGTTCACACAGGCTAGCCTCCGCGTGACAGCCAGGAATGACTCAACAGCCAGAAACTGCTTGTGGCCAATAAATCTACACATTCTCGCAGGCTCGCTCCCTGGCTCAGTGCGGTGCCGCCTCATGCACGGAGGAGCCTGGCTTCTGAAGGGTGCCGATTGGGAAGTGAATCACGGTAAGGGGAAGTCAAAAATAAAACTGTTCACCCGAAAGGAATTCCTTTAGAAGGTTCACTTTGGCCCAAGCGGACTGTCAGTGTGCTCCTTGAATTGATTCGTCAGGATTCATCGGGCTCTGAAAAACTGCCAGGATGAATCAAAGACCAACTCGTCACATGTCTTTGGAGAAGGACCGGGGAGTTCCGGGGCGCTGACCATCCCCTGCGTTCTATGCTGTCCCCTGGCGACCAGTCCCTCCCACGCACCCTCGTCCCACTGGCCAGTGAGTGGTGTTCTCCGTGCTCCTGCGAGGGCTCAGCTGCTCGAGCCAGGGAGGCAAACACATTTTGGCAAATCGGGGAAAGGGACCCCATGAGTCCTGGCACCGCTGCCTGATTCCGGGGCCCTTTGTGCCTAAGCACGCGAGACAGAAACATTTAAACAGATTAACTGCCGCAGAGCATTTGGAAAACGAGGACACGGTGCTTGCATCTCTGTGCACCAAGTTGAGCCGAGACCCGGCGAGGAGCAGCCAGGCCCAAGAGTGCCAGCTCTCTTGGAAGGAAAAGGGTCACAGAGTGCTTCACAGGGCAAGTCAAGCCCATAGAATTCTGTGCCGGCATTCATCTACGAATTAAAAAAATAATATATGGCCCCTGTCCAGGACTGATTTTTTTTTTTTTTTAAAGGACACAACACACCTCTCTAACTAAAAATTATTTTCATGGAATAGTTACGGAAGAGGACAAAATGTCTTATCTTTCAGGAGCAGAAAGCATCATCCAGGACACTTACGGGAGGACCTGCAAAACACAAGCAGAGAACCTACAGTCAGCATCACAGGGAGAGAAGGTCCCTTTGCCCAGGCCAGCCTCTCTCTTGCACAGCTACAGGCCACCCCTCCTTGCACGCCTTTGATGCTCTCACGGGCCCCAAAGCCAAGTGGCAGGGCAGAGGGGGTGCTTTTGCCCTTGCAGGGGCAGGTGTATGGGTGGTAATGACAATCCTGTGTGTATTGGTTCTGGCGTTCGTTTCCCGGGGCTATGGTTGATCCCTGCCTGGGGCCCATCCGGGTCCGGTTTTGGCAAGCCAGGTAGGAATCAGACCTGTTCCTGCTTGAAGAACAAATTTTGGGGCTCACCTGGGGTCAGTTCATTTCTACTGAAGGGGAAAGACTTGGGGGAGAAAACATTTGGGGCAGAAGGCAGAGCACTCCTAAGGGTGCAGGTCTGGGTGGGGCTGAACAGACACGCAGGGGGTGCCTGTGGCTCAGCCTGGGGTTAGGGGCACCGAGTCTGGGTGTGCGTGGGGAAGCTGAAGGGGCTCAGTCCAGAAGTACAGGGGGCTGCTCTGGGAAAGGCTCGTGCAGCACGCTGACACCTGTCCACCCCCAGCAGATGAGGGCTCGCTGAGAACATTCGCGAAACCCACAGGTGTCTTCTTCACCTTCTGGGGTGCAAACCACACTGCATTTGACCTTCTCAGCCATCTTTGCAGGAGGTGTGATAACAACACAGACGCTCAGGGAGAAAGCAGGGACTTGTCCAAGGCCAAATGGTTGGTTAAGGGTTGGAATTCATCCTGGAAAGAGCTCTCCCAACTCTTGAACCCCATACACTTTCCGCTAAAGGCATGCCGCTGCCAATCCAGTAAACTCTCTGCTCCCCCGCAGACCCTGGGCCTCAGTCTGGGTAGCTCGGCTGGCAGTAGGCCCACACATATTTATGGATCGCCACCTATGAGCTGCCGCCTCCCCGGGGGGGCAAGTAAGGGGACCCACTGGTGAGTACAAGAGGCAGGATCTCTGACTCGCAGAATTTTTTCTGGGAAGGATAGATGCTTAGGAAAACAGTGACTCAGGGAGAAGCGCAGCAAGTTCCTAGGCAGGTGGGGTCCTGAAGGTGAGACATGGTTATCTCAGGGAGGAGAGGGGAAGGAGCCGTGGGGCAGGGATGGCAAAGCTCCCAATGCGCCAGATCACTGGGCTTCTGAGGGGCTGGGATCCACAGAGATGGGGCAGGGAAGGCGTGGGGAGAAGGCCAGCCAGAGCTCGGGGCCCTGTGTCCATGCCATGGCCTGGGATTTGAAAGGCAGGGGGAGGCAGGGGGCACAGAAGGGTCCTGCTCGGAGGAGGGGTGGGAGGGGGTGAGAGTGGGTGCAGGGCAGCTGTCTCCATGTAGGTGACGGTGGCCAGGACTCTGCATGCTCACAGTGGAGAGAAGTGAGTCAGAAGACACTTGTCAGTGAGGACCCACAGGACTTGTTCATCCAATTAATGGTGTGTGTGGGGGGCTTGTGCATGGGGCATAGAGAAAGGAGAGACAAGACAAAGATCTCTGGCCTGAAAAACTGATGTACGGTGGTGCTAATACCCGAGAATGGTAACATGGGGGGCTGTGGGTCCCCTGAGTCTAGACTAGGGTGGGGCAAGGCGTTGGCCATGTGGACAGACTTTTTCACCTTCAGCTAGGGACCTCGTGCCTTGTTTTCCCAGGAAAAGAAAAGCCACTGGACGGATGCCACACGCACGTCATCTCTCCGATGCCACACGCACACACCAGCCTGCCCCTGCGTCTGTGCCCAGCCTCCTGTCTGTGTCCCTCCGGGGAAGTCGCAGGAGCCAACCCGCCCCACCTTCCAGGGGCCCTGCACCCACCACTGCCTCCCTGCCTATTGCATCGAACCCACTTTCTCCAGCAGATGCTTCCCAGCAGCTCTGGAACAGCTCCAATTTCTCTGCTGAAAGCCCATCCTTTGCTCACATGCCCTCCTCTGCTCCGGCCCTGGCTCTCCTCTCCTTCACCGCTGGGGAGAGGGGTTTCCTGTCACTGTCTCTAAATTTCACACCTTCCATGCACCTCGTGACCCTCTGATATGGGTTCCATCCCTATCACCACCAGAACGGCTCTCACCCAGTCCCCAACCACCTGCCTCCACATCAGTCAGCCCGCCAAGGATTTCTCCTCCTCACCCCACGCTGCTGAGCACGCCCGCCTTCTGGAAGCGCTCTCTCCCTTCGGCTTCCAAAAGGTCATGTTCCTCCCACTTCGCTGGCTGTTCAGCTGGCTCCATTTCTTCCAGCCTCACGCAGAGGCTCCTCAGAGCTCATGGCAAAGGCTTTCTTCTCTTCAGTTCTTCGCTGGGCTCATCTGTCCCCGCTCTCTCCTGTCTTCCCCAGGGATCTCATCACGCTCTTGACTACCCTAGGCAGCAGTGTCCCAAGTGGGTGCCTCCTGCCTCAACTGTGCCTCAGAAGCCCAGACTCCCTCCCTCCAGCTGTCTGCTTGCCATCTTCCCTTTAACAGTCCCCAAGACTCCTCAAGCCAAGGTGCACAGACACGCTCATGGTCTTCTGCCCACAAACATGCTCCTCTCCTGGTTCCTAGTCTCTGTGGGGAGATTCCCTCCCGCCCAGTTGGTGACCCGGACAATGACGAGTCCCCCTCGACACGCTCTCCCTCCCCAATCTATTGGCACATCCAATCCAGACATTCACGGAGGGCCTGCTGTTCTGGATGCTGTTCTGGGCATGTGGGATATGGCAGTGATGATGGCAAAGATCCCCGTCCTAAGGAGCTCACCTTCTAGTGAGGGAGGTAGCCAAGATACCATAAGCATAACAAACAAGTACATCACCTACGAGATGACACGTACAACGGAGAGAGAGGCAGCGGGGCAGGGGCAGGGGTGCAAGGGGATGGACTCTGGATGGATTCTGAAGGTAGAGCCAAGTGGATTTTTCTCCGGAGTGAGAGAGAGAGGAGTCAAGAAAGATGCCACGATTCTAGCTGGAACAACTGCAGGGATGGAGTTGCCATCAGCAGAGGTGGGGAGACTGGGGGTCGGGTGGGTTTGGCTGGAAGGATCAGGAGCTCAGCCTTATATACACGTGGCGCTCGGGGGTGTCCCAACAGTTCGAGGTTGGGAAGAAGAGAAGGAATTCCTAGAGGAGGCTGTTGCCTGTGCCTCTCACTGCGGACAGCTGAGTAAGATGAAGACCAAGACCAGCCCACTGGGGGCGCCTTGGCGTCATAATCTCGGGTCATAATCTCAGGGTCCTGGGATCGAGTCCCATGTTGGGCTCCCCACTCAGCGGGGAGCCTGCTTCTCCCTCTGCCCTTCACCCTGCTCGTGCGCACTCTCTCTCTCTTTCTCTCAAATAAATAAATAAAATCTTAAAAAAAAAAAAAAAAGACCATCCCACTGGCTCTAGCCACACAGGGGTAAGGGCAGGGGGAGTGATGGGTGTGCAAATCTGGCTGGAGATGGTTTCCAGGAGAAGGACAAGGAGGAATATGGGCAGCGAGCACTTTCAAGCAGTTTCGCTGCAAAGGGAAGCAAAGACACAGAGCAGGTGCTTTGGGGACATGGGGTCCAGAGAGGGCTACTTCTTCAAGATGAGAGACACAACTGTATGTGTGTATAACGGGAGTCATCCGCAGGGAGGGGAGGATCCAACATGTTGGAGAATGGGGGATTCCTGGAGGGACGACCATGAGGATGGCACATAGAGGTGGCCCTGCTGGAGGCAGGGGCTGGACATCCGCATGTGGGTCTGGCATTCAAAGTGTCACCGGCCACACGGGTGCTGGAGTGCGTGTGTGGGATTTGAGCCAGACTGGGCAACACAGTGGGATCCATGGGTTGGAAGATGCAGGAGATGGAAGGAATGTGGGGGTCAGGGAAGAGGCAGTGGGCTCGGGTGAATTGTGTGAATTGGGGTACAGTGACGCTGTATTTGCTGGTGATGATGAGGCATTGGTCAATACCATGGGAGGGAGGGCGGCTAGAGGTCCAGCTCACTGAAGGAGGCCTGGGTCTGTGAGGGGCTTCTGTGTGCATATCAAGATCCCCAGGAACTGACCCAGAAGGAGTGTTGGTGGGAGGGCTGCAGACCCAGGAGGTCAAACCCACAAGCAATGAGGGGGATGTGCCGGGGTCAGGGCTGACATATCGCTACTCCAATCTCCACTCTGGGGCCAGGGTGCTGTTTTCAAGATGCAGATCTGAGCATGGCACGCCTTCTCCCCCCAGTCCTCATTTTCCCATTGTTCTTAGGGACAAAGGCCCCAGTCCTACATCACATGCTGCGATCTGTCCCTGACTCTCCACCTGAGCCCCTTGAACCCGTGGGAAGAGGGGCGGTGTTACTAAGGGGTGCTGGGCAGACTGGTGGTTATCAGGACAAAGTGAAGCTGGATCTGTGCCTCAGCATGAGCCATGATAAATTCCAGAAGGATCAAAAGACTTACAGGTTAAAAAAAATTCTTAAAAATCTTAGAGGAAAACAGACCCATAAATACGGAGAACAAACTGGTGGTGGCCAGAAGAAGAGGGGGATGGGCAAGACGGGTGAAGGCGGGTGGGGGATGCAGGCTTCCAGTTATGGAATGAACAAGTCACGGGGATGAAAGGTACAGCATAGGGAATATAGTCAATGATACTGTAATAATGTTGTATGGTGACAGATGGTAGCTACATGTGTAATGAGCACACACAAAAATCCTAGAGGAAAATTCCTTTCTAACCGTGGAGAGGGACAGGCTTTTCCAACTACAGTCCCTAATCCAGAAGCCATAAAATGAAAGTCTGATTCAACCGTATAAAACCAAAAATGCCTACAAAGCAGAAAGCACCATAAGCAAAGTCAAAAGCCAAAGTGGGAAAGATATTTCTGACTCATGTCACAAAGGCTGATGTACCTTGATGTAAAAATGCCCCTACAAATCAACTCTAAAAACATCGACGACCTAAGAGAAAAATAGTCAAAAGATATGAACAGAGAGGTCAGAGAAAACATAAATAGCATAGGGGCGTCTGGGTGGCTCAGTCGGTTAAGCGTCTGCCTTCGGCTCAGGTCATGATCCCAGGGTCCTGGGATTGAGTCCCGCATTGGGTTCTTTGCTCAGTGGGGAGTCTGCTTCTCCCTCCGCCCCTCCCCCCACCCAACCCCCAGCTCATGCTTGCACTCTCTCTCTCTCACTGAAATAAGTAAAATCTTTACATATGTAAAAGCTTGTTCTCCATGAGAGCACATAGAATCACATTAGTCTTTTTCATAACTGCATGGTATTCCATTTAGAGTTGAAACATACCTCCGCATTTCCACTGTGCTATTTCTAATTTTTGGCCATTGCAAACAGTTCTGCTATGGATATTTTTATAAACCTGTCCTTTTAACATATCTTTGTAACATATATGTAACACCATATATGTAATACAGATGTGTTAACGCATCTACAGAATACATTTCTAGAAGGATCACCGTTGTGGCAATTAGCACAAACATTTTAAGTCCTAATTAGCATTGCCAAATGGGTATCTGCTGTGATTATAGTTTTAACCATCATTTCTCATATTATGAATGAAGATTCGCTTTTGTTTCATATACTTAAAGGCTATTTATGTTTTCTTTCTTTCTTTTTTTTTTTTAAGATTTTATTTACGTGACAGAGCCCGTGAGCAAGCAGAGTGAGCAGGAGAGGGAGAAGCAGGCTCGCTGCTAAGCAGGGACTCAACTGACTGAGCCACCCAGGCGCCCCTTACTGTTACATTTTTAAAAAGGTATGCAACAGTGTATTACTATTTATTTAGCCATTTGAGCTAAGTAAAAAAACCGAGAGGCTTTTGTTTGGATAAACATGGTACATCTCTGGGTGTGGACACAGACAGTGTTCATCAGGTTGCCTGTGGGGAGGGGCACTGAATGGCGGGAGGATAGAAGCCTGGGGGGGGG
>NW_022589735.1:24254796-24280732 GCF_004348235.1 Phoca vitulina
CCCCCCCCCCCCCCCCCCCCCCCCCCCCCCCCCCCCGCTCTTTGATGTCACTGGATGCATGTGCGGGGCTTGCCAAGTCAGAAAAGGCAATAAGCTTTAACTGAAAACTGGCTGGAGTGAGGTCTGTGTTTTTGTCTGGTCCTCTGGCTGTGGCTGCCCTTTCTCACCCTCCGCTCTAAGCTCCCTCCAAGAAAGCTCAGACGGGGGCGGGGGGGGGGGGCGGCGCGCAGTCGGCTGAGCCTCCGACTCTTGGTTTCGGCTCAGGTCCTGATCTTAGGGTCGTGAGATCGAGCCCCATGTCAGGCTCCGTGCTCAGCGTGGAGTCTGCTTGAGATTCTCTCTCTCCCACTCCCTCTGCCCCTCCTGCTCATGCTCGCTCAAATAAATACATCTTTAAAAACAAAAACCCAGAAAGCTCAGACTGGATTATCATTGGGAGCACCCGGGGTCCTGAGTGTGCAGCCCGGGGGGCCGGCAGGAGGAGGGGCTATAAGAGTAGCCATCACTCACGCCCGACTCCTCGAGCGCGCTGGGAACCACGCGGTTTCCCCAAACATCTCATTTAACCCCCGCTGCGTCCTCCCCGGGCACAGGTTACAGATGAGAAGACAGGCTCAGAAAGGTTACCCGGCCCAGAGTCACGTCCCGTTCCCCTCAGGCCAGAACCCAGGCTGTCTGATTCTAAGCCTAACAAACGGGGCGGAGAGAAACAGCTTTGGCAGCAAAAGCTTCCCCCAAGGTGCCAGGGAGCATGCGTGGCACGTCTGAGGTCACCAAGCTAGTGAGGGGGCAGCCCGGGCTGGAGGCAGGTCTCGTGGGACCCCAAACCCACAGCACCATCCGTGTCTCCAGAGGGGCGGCCAGCGCGGGAACGGCGGCATTCCGGAGAGTGGTCCCATCGCTAGGGGGACAGGTCACATTTAACCCACCGGAGAGTCTCCAAAGCACCCTAGCCACCACCTCTCTTGGGTGCTGCTGGCCTGACATCACCAGGCCACCACTGCTTTCTATCAGCACTACCCCACAGCCTCCTAACTGACCACCTCTGGGCCCCCCGGGACCCACCAAGTGGTGGGGCCTCTTAAAAATGCCCAGCCCTTCCCAGGGCTTTCCCTGGCGCATGGAATAGCATCCGAATTCCCCTGCACAGCTCTTTGGCCTGGCCCTGCACCTCCCCAGTGCCCATGGCCTTGGTCTCAGGACATCCATGTCCACCCCGGCCCCACGGTCGACAGGCTGTGGCTTTCCCTCCTTTGCCCTCACTGGTATCCATCACAGCTTCCTGCTCTATTTCCCTTCCAAGCACTTATCACCATCTTTAATTAGTAACCCAATTTCCTTGTGGGTTGTTTATGGTCTGCCAGCCCCCCCCAGCGAGGCCGCTCCCTGAGAGGTGGGACCCCAGCTGCCAGCTTGCTGCCGTCTCCCTGCTGCCTTGCACAGGGCCTGGCAGGCAGAGCTCTTAGGGGATCAGGGGGGACAGACAGGCAGCTCATCACCACTTCCAAGCCCTGGGCAACCGACTATGCACAGGGTTTGGGCTGTGGCGGCCGTGGCCTCTGGACACAGACGCTACGGCCTTCAGGGAGCTGAGCAGCCATGGGTGATGGATCGGGCGGAGGGCTGGGCTCAGGCCGTCCAGGGGTCCCTGTTTAGAAAGTGAGGCAGGCTGCAGGGCCTCCCACGGCCCGGCCCCGTTCTGCACACAGCTGTCCAACATATGTGCCAGGCATTGCCTGGATCCATTGACTTTGCTGTCAGGAATGTGGGGAGCAATGAAATAAGAGCCAGATGACTTGGGAACTAAATAAAATGGGTCAGAGTAGAGGGTTCACTGATCCTGTGGCTTCTTGAACTGAACCGATGTAGCCCAAAAGGGGTTCCCAAACCAGGAGCTCTTCGTCCCTCTGGGGAATAGACATTTCCCGAGGGTTTCCCAAAGGGTATATTCCTGGAAAAGCAAACTGGGAAGAATATTTCCCACTGCCTGGCAGGTGCCCAGCCCACACACCAGTGGGGGGGAGTAGGGCGCGGCAGCCTTGGTGCCTGAGGCCCTGTGGACAGTCTGCACCTGCTCCTCTGTGTTGTGCCTGGACTCCTGAGTCCCGCTCTGCCTGCTCCCTGCTCTCTCCAACAGGCCGTGGCTTGCGCAGCCCTCTGCCTCTCCCCACTCAACCTGCTCTGGGTAAGAGGCCGTGAAGACCCAGTCCACCACGAAGACAGAGACCTTTAGCCATGCTTCTCTGGGGCTTTTAAACTGAGCGGACTTTTTTTTTTTAGATTTTATTTATTTGAGAGAGAGAGAGAATGAGAGAGAGAGAGCGCACGAGAGCGGGAAGGGTCAGAGGGAGAAGCAGACTCCCTGCTGAGTGGGGAGCCTGATGCAGGACTCGATCCTGGGACTCCGGGATCATGACCTGGGCCGAAGGCAGTCGCTTAACCAACTGAGCCACCCAGGCGCCCCTTAAACTGAGTGGACTTTTATTTATTTATTTATTTATTTATTAAATTGTTATGTTAATCCCCATACATTACATCATTAGTTTTAGATATAGTGTTCCATGATTCATTGTTTGTGCATAACACCCAGTGCTCCATGCAGAACGTGCCCTCCTCAGTACCCATCACCAGGCTAACCCATCCTCCCACCCCCCTCCCCTCTAGAACCCTCAGTTTGTTTTTCAGAGTCCATCGTCTCTCATGGTTCATCTACCCCTCCGATTTCCCCCCCTTCACAGACGGTTTTTATTGACTGCTTTTTTTCCTTTTTCATTGCCATACTTTCTTATATCTTTGTGTGTCTCACAATTTTTTGTTAAACACTGGGCATTTAAAAGAATCTAATGTGGCTACTCTGGAAATTAGATATCCATCCTCCTTTCCAGGATTTGTTGTTGCTGTTTGTTATTATTGTTGCTCTTTGTTTGCTTAGGGGTTTTCCTGGACTAATTCTCCAAAGTGTGTACTCTTTGTCATGTGCAGCTTCTGAATTCTCTCTTGGTTAGCTTAATGGTCAGCTGAGACAGAGGTGTCCTTTAATGCCTTGATTCAGTACGTCTCCCATTCTGTGCCAAGGGGCTCGTTGTGTGTGCTGGAGCACAACTTCAGTGCTTTGCCAGGTTACAATTCTGCCTTTGCCTTCACTTCCTGCTTGAGCAGGGCCTCAAGGTCAGCCAGAAGTGAGAGACTGGGGCTCTCTCAGGTCTTTTGTGGACATGTACACAGCCTTGCACATGCATGTGCTTTCTGGATTCCCAGCAATATGCTGGAGCATTTCAAAGCCCCTCTGCGTGGCTCATCCCCTAGATTTTCATTTAAGTGTTTGTGTCAGCTTCTTCCTGTTCCAACTGGTGTTGCTACCTTAGGCAGCTGCGACGTTAAACAATTGCTGCTGAGTGTTTTTAGCAAGCACTCCGGGATAGAGCTTTTCCCAGTGAGTGAGCTCTGCATCAGGTCAAATAGAGACAAGTCCTATATATGGGCTTTTCCTGGAAGCTGATAGATAATGACAATTCTCTGGGAACGAGCAGTTAGGGACCTTCAAATTGTTTTGCTTCCTTCAGTGGCTGCTACTTTTCACAGGTACTGTGATTGTGAGATTGATGGTTTTTAAGGCTACCATGGCGCTGGGAAATGGGCAAGTTAAAATGCTACAAACCTCACTGTTCTTAGCAAGATATTTGTCTTGAATAAACATTTCTTGGGTTGTTACCAGACATTAATTTCCAGAGTTCTGAAAAGGCCTATTTTTTCCTCTAGTGTTCTTGCTGTTTTTTATGGAGAAGGAGATTTTCAGAGGTCCTTACTCTACCATTCCAGAAGTGCTTCTTCCATTGGATTTTTAGAAAGGATTTCTTGGGCGCCTGGGTGGCTCAGTCGTTAAGCGTCTGCCTTCGGCTCAGGTCATGATCCCAGGGTCCTGGGATCGAGTCCCACATCGGGCTCCTTGCTCCGCGGGAAGCCTGCTTCTCCCTCTCCCACTCCCCCTGCTTGTGTTCCCTCTCAGGCTGTGTCTCTCTCTGTCAAATAAATAAATAAATTCTTTAAAAAAAAAAAAAAAAATAGAAAGGATTTCTTGGGGTCAGGGTAGATTAAAAACCCTAGCACTGACATGGCAAGACAGACCTGCATGATTGTAGTAGAGCCGATATGTAGCTATCCTTTCAAGTCCTAGTTCTTAAATCCCAGAAACTTCTGGAACTCTGAGACCTAAGAACCGACCCCCTCCCACCCCCTCAGGGTCCAGGGAAGGAAGGGAATGGCAATATCATGGTCTCCATGGACCACTGAACAAAGGAAGAGAACATTGTTGTATGAATCAGAACACAAAATATCAACGATTATCTTCTTACAGTCATTTGTCAACTATATGGCTCCTGTTCTAGAATTTTTCAGTGGGACTCACAGAACTCTTTCCTACCCTAAGAGCCCTAGACTCCTGGGGAACGCATGTATAAAATGCATAATTAAGGGTCCTCAAATCCAAATGCAAAGGAAGCATCGTTAGTAGAATGAATAAATCTCTTCTGCACATAGATGTACTTTCAAATGCATACTGCCACTAATAAATGCACAAATCCATTTAAAGCAAGGACAGCAACAATAGAACTCTAGCACCGAGACTGCTGATTGAATGAAGGCTGGCAGCTGCAGAGATGGGGTGAGCACCTCCATTTGCCTCCGCAGGTGTAGCATGGCCACCAGCCAAGCGGCATTCGATTGCTTCGTCCTTGTGTCTCCTAACCCTTTATCCATCATTTACCCACCAATCCCTCTTTCTCGCTTCCTCCTCCCTTTCTTCCCTCTTTCTTGTCAACAAGCGTTTACTGACTGTCTCCTGAGTGCCTACGCGTCTGGTCCCAGCTTTGAGGAGCCCCTGCCTTGGTGGAGAAGGACAGGTGTGCAGAGCAGACCCCCCCGCAACCAGGTGCAGAAATGCTGGGACAGAGGGAGGTATCTGGGGAAGGGGGAGCTAGGGAGTGGAGGCTCTTGGGGAAAGGCGGGTCTAGATGGAAAAAGGATCCTGCCCAAGGTCCCTAGAAAGAGGACCCCAGAGTGCAAGAGCAGTGTTGGGCTTCTCGGGCTGAGAAATGGGGGAGATGAGAAATCCATTCCATTACGATGGAGATGCATAAACACTGCAGGGCTCTGGAGGTGTTTTCCAGGCAAAGACTCCCACGGACAGGGCGAGCTCTGTCTGCAGGACTGGGGCGGAGGCGGCAGCAGCAGGAAGGCATCTCGGCCAGATACTGGTCCACAAGACAAAAAGAGCCTTTCTCCCTGGGATGCAGGAAAAGGCCTGGTTTGTGCAAGGGAAGGCGCCAAAGCCAGGATGTGCATGTATGCGAAACTATCTGGAAATAAACAGGGGGCCCCGCCAAAGCTAATCCGAGAGGGACATCTGCTCTGTGCTGCTCGCACCACTCCCTGACAGGCAGAGAATCAGGAACCCGCATGGGAAAGGTCACTGAAAGGAGGAGGGGCTGCCTACACCTTGCCCAGCAGCTGACCTTACACAAGACACTTAACCCCTTGGAGCCTCAGTTTCCTTATCTGCAAAATGGGAATGATACCATATTTTTATCTTTTGCAGGGCCCTGTGAAGGTCACATTAGATGAAGAACTTGAAAGGACCCAGCCCAGAGCCCAGTAAATCCTTGTCTTTCTTTGACTTTTAGATTGTTTTAAAGTGGAGGCCGAATTCTAAATGGATTTTTGAGGAAGCTGAGTAAAATTATACTTTATCCTAAAAAAAAGTCCCTAATTTCCTCATTTCCTTCCAAAAAGGACATCAGAAGCTTACAATAAAATGCAGAGAAAGGAGAACTGAATGATGCAGTGTGTTTTTGGAGAGCCGGTAGTGTGTGTGGGGGGGTGGGGAGTGGGTTGTGGGTGATTACACACAAAACCCAAAGTAAAGAAAAGCCCTAGCAATCAAACACAAAAGAGCCTTCAGCTCTGGAAGTCAAAGCGAGCAGAGATCCATGAAGGGCATTTCTTAGCAGTGAACTCTAGGGAGCTTATCTGCAAGTCCTCTGTATAAGGAATGAGATAAGGCAAGCATGCAGTGGTACAGGGGGCAGGAAGCCCATGCCCAGTGCCCAGGAGAAGACTCTGATGCACAGAGAGAACCTGCCCCGTTTCCCCCTGGGGTGCAATCTGCCTGGGGTCCTGGTGAAGCAGCTTAGGAGCTGAGCATGGGTGCGTTCATTCCTTCCCTGTTCTGTGCACCTGCCTTCCCTGAGCCTACTGTGTGCCGGGCTCTGAAGACTCGGAGTGAGAGCCCCCAGCCAGCCAGGTTCGAGAAGGCTTTCTCTAGATGTAAGGACAAAAGGGTAGTGAACTTGGGCCGAGAGTCCAGGGAGAGGATAAGACACCCTGGGCAGGCTCAGATGGGAGGCTCTGACCCCCTGGGTGAAGCTGGAGGTGGGGGACATGGTGGGAGGAGAGGGGAGAGCCCTGAGAGGCGGTGGTGGCATGGACAGAAGGGGGCACGGGTCCAAGGTGTACGGAAGGGGAAACTGACCAGGACTCGGCATGGGAATGGGGACCGGAGGCGTCGAGGATGCTGCCCTGGGGTCTGCACAGGGAAGCAGTGGCCGGAGGTCTCCCTGGGATGACAGGGAGCCACAGGACAGCAGGTGGGGGGGGTGCTGGTTTGGGGGGGCACCTCCAACCTCAGGGCCCAGAGATGACTGGGGTGGAGGTGTCGTCAGCATCATGGGGGAGCCGGAGCCCCGGGGGTGGCAGAGAGGTCAGAAGAGGGCCACGGGCAGGCTGGTTTGAGAGGCAAGTGGGGTCCAAGGGAACAGGTGCAGAGGGAGGGGTGGGAGATGCGGGAGCACATGCAGGCTGGCGCTGAGCCGGGGACACTGTGGCCAAGCTGACGTCACCGGCAAGGCCGTGAACAGACCAGAAGCCTGGGATGATGGAAGGCGAGGTGGGGAGTGGGCGTGGGGGGGGGTCTGGAAGCTTCACTGTCATGGGGGTTGGGGGTGTGCAGGGTGAGTGCATTTTGGGTGAAATGAAGGTGGCAGGAGGGAGGGGGCGGCGAGTAGAGTTGAGTCTGTGGGTTGTGTGGCAGGGAGGTCGAGGAGTCAGGGGAAGGACAGTCCAGGTCTGGGGAGGGCAGGGGACACACCCAGGAGGGCCACCAGCAGCCCCCACAAAGGGAAGAGGATGTTTTAGGGGCTGACAGTGACCTTCAGGGAGTGGCCAAGGGCACAGAGGGACTGTCCCTGGAACTGCAGGTGCCGAGAAGCTAAGGCAGTACTGGACCAATGACTCGGGGGACAATGGTCAGCTGGAAGGGAGAGGAAGGCCTGGCCTCGGGTCTGAGCATCCCGAGTTACGGGGCAGGGCGAGGACCGGGACCTCCAGCCAGGGCTCAGGTCAGGTCTCAAGGTCAAGGGCAGATTTCCAGGGCTGGGTTTGGAAACCAAGAAAACCGGGGACTCACCGGGGTCGCCTCTTCTTCCAGCCTTGCCGCGCCGTCCGGGAGGGCCTGGGCAGGAGAACAAGGACAGACTGGTTGAGAAGGGAAGCCAGCAGGCTTGGGCGCAGCCCACCCACCCTGCGCCGGTGCCCACCGCCCACCGCCCACCGCCCTGCTGGCTGCATCCTTCCCCTTCCTCGCCATCCGGTCACCAGTCTTTCACGAGTCATTCCCCACTCCCAGAGACTGACTCCCTGGAACTCTACAGGCAGAAGAGTCTGGCACTGAGAAACTGGATCTGGGAGAAGAATAGAGCCGAGTGAGGTTGGGAGTCCTTTTACGAAAGCCCCGACGAACGCTTTTTCATATCCCCTAAGGTAAAATGTTAGAGACGACACACCACATAGAGACACTACCATGGCCTTCCAAATGCCTGAACTCGGGAACAGCAGGTGCTGTTCTGTCCACTGCCTATCCCTCCTCTGCCCTCCAGAACCTTCCGCACCCCTCCCCCACAACCCCGGGGGAGCAGCTCATGAATTTCTCGTGATTGATTGCACTTAAGGTCCACCCCAACGTGCAGCATCCTCCATCCACAAGTTGTGAAGTCTTTCTGAATTTGTGCCACGGATCACCCTGCCTCCACCTTCTCCCCGCTCTGCCCACGTCGGTCCCCAGACCCAGCGACCATGACGCTGAAGGAGGAGAATGCCGACCAGCCCCTGGCCCGAGTCAGGGGTCGTTTTCTCAGGTGCTGGGGGGAAAGGTGTGCAGAAGTGAAGGTGTACGTACTAGACTGCCGTTTGAGATGCATGTGACACCTCTCCATCCATGGTGCCCACCGGCTGCACGCTGGCCTGGTGGGGCCCGGGGGTGGTAGATCTACAGGCTCGGACGGTATTGCAAGGAACTGCTCTTTCCTATCAAAGTCAACCTTAACCTCCCTCCCAAATCCCCGGAACAACCACAGGGAAGAAGCAGAGGCTGTCCATGAATCAGGTCCGAGGCAGGATGGTTTACTAAAAAATTCATGTGGGGCACCTGGGTGGCTCAGTCGGTTGAGCATCTGCCTTCAGCTCAGGTCATGATCTTGGGGTCCTGGGATCCAGTCCCACGTCAGGCTCCCTGCTCATTGGAGAACCTGCTTCTCCCTCTCACTCTCCCTCTGTGCTCTCTCTCTCTCAAACAAATAAATTAAATCTTTAAAAAAAAAAAAATTCATGTGTATGAATTTTCCTTCCTTCCTCCTGGTTTCAAGTGGGCAGTCACTGTGCACCCCAGACCAGGGATTGGGATGGGTGGAAAAGCAGAAGAAGCCCAGGGTCAATGGCACTTCTAGACTTTTGTTCAGGAGAGTCCTGAGTGATGAGGAGGGAGGGTCTTTAAGGAAAAGAGAGAGAGAGAGAAGAAAGACTCCTCTGGACGTGGAGGGGGGCCCTTTGTGCTATGCTACACCCTAAAACCTTTGCAGGTGGCTGGGGGTGATCGTATGTATACACCACGTATTGTTCATCCATTCATCTCATCGGGTGATGGACGCTTGGGTTGTTTCCACTCTTGACTATTGTGAATAGTGCTGGGATGAACATGGGTATACAACTACCGCCTCAAGATCCTGTTTCCAGTGCTTTTGGATATATACCTACAAGTGGTAGGTATATACTGGGTCATACAGTAATCCCATTTTTAATTTTTGGAGGAATCTCCATATTGTTTTCTATGCTGACAACACCATTTTACGTTCCCACCAATGAAGGCTTCAATTTCCCCATAGCCTTGCTGACACTTGGTTTTTGTTTTATATTTAATTAATTAATTAATTAATTAATTAATTTTTTGGTAGTGGCCGCCCTAAGAGGTATAATGTGATACTGCATGGTGGTTTTAATTTGCTTTTCCTTAATAATTAGTGTTGTTGAGCATCTCTTCATATGCCTGTTGACCATCTGTATGTGTATGTCTCCTTTGCAGAAATGTCTAGTCATTGTCCATTTTTTAGTTGGATTTTTGTTGTTGTTGAGTGGCCAGAGTTCCATTTTCTGGATATTAACCCCTTATCAGGCACATGGCTTGCAAATATCGTCTCCCATTCTGTAAGTTGCCTTTGTGCTCTGTTGATGGTTTCTTTTGCTGCATGGAAGTTTTTAAGTTTGATGTAGTCCAATTTGCCTATTTTTGCTTTTGTTGCCTTTTTAACCTTTTGAGGTGTGAGGTAAGGGCTCTGAGTCATTCTTCTACATGTGGATATTCAGTTTCTCCAACACCATTTGTTGAAGAGACTGTCTTTTCCCCCCTGGACAGCCTTGGCCTCTCTGTTGAAGATCATTTGACCATATAAGTGATGCAGCCCTGAGTTCTGAGAGCAGAAATTCCTGCTGGTCATATGGCCCTGGTTTTTCTTCAATACCCGACTCAGACCTTGAATTTTGTGCTGGAATCACCCACGGGCCATGTTGACTTGGCACGGCTGAGATTCTGGCACTTTCATAACAGACAACAGCTCCTCACCCTGGTGAGGGATTTGCAGCTTATGGAGCACCTCCAGATCCGTGACCTCAGTTGAGCCCACACCGCTCAGTCACCTGCCAACCTAACATCTCTATGTGGATCTCACCAACATCTCAGGCCCGTCATGGCCAAAACATACATCCTGGTCTCCTTCCCAGCTCCTGTGCGCAGCTGGCCTGGTGTTAGGCCCTTTCTCCTCTCTGGGCACATCTGTTTTCAGGGAGAGTGAGGGTGTGGGAATGGGAACCCCACTGGCACACATAGCATCATGCTCCTCTGCTTGTAGGAGGGAAGAGGCCCACTTTCACTCACAAGGCCCAGGGCGCTGGTCACTGGCTTCTGGGCTTTTGCCAGGCCACAGAAGCTCATGCTCGGCTCAGGAAGGCTGCTTGCCTTGGGTCTTAGGCTGAGGTGAGGGACAAGGTAGGAAAGGGGCCCCCAGGTGGGACAGTAAGCCAGGCTCTTCCTGGGTCTGAAAGCTAAAGCACACCATGGTTTCCTGCTGGTCATTACTGGGTACGACTATAAAATTCTCTGTCTGCATAACTCAAGCCAGATGAAGACATTTGCCTTCGCTGAAGTGACTGAATGAATGGATTGGTCTGGTGGTTCTCCTGGGTGGCATGGTTAGGCAGAGGGCCCAATGAGGAGGGGTGCTCACAGGCAAGCAGCTGCCCAGGCAGGGTGCGGTGCCCCGTCTCCTAGAGCCTTTGGGGAAGTTCCCAGCAGGCCTGGAGTGGGGCAGGGCCTGGGTATCCTCAGGCATCTGGGGCCTGTGGGGCTGCAGGCCCAGCAGGCTGGACAGGACTCCCAACTGAAAGGGCCTTGGTAGAGGAAGAGAATGAGCCTGATGCTCTTGAATCCTCTCCCAGACCAGCCCAAACCAGATACTAGAGGCTTCAGTGTGAACAACTCACAAATCGACAACTGGTCAACCTTTGCGCCAATAAGCAAAAGCAGGCCTCTGGCCCAGCGGTTTGCCCCAGAACTTTCTCCTTGCTGTTTTTTCTCTTTCCCTTCCTTTCTCCAGTGGGAAAACCTCTCCCACCGTCAGCACACACTCAGACATTCAGGCTGCCCTGGGAGGCATCTGGGAGTAGGTCCTGATTGGCCTGTTATGTACAGATGGGAAAACTGAGGCTTTGAGGGGGAGGACAGGTCTTGCCTAAGGATGCTGTTGGGAAAATGGTTCCAGCTGGAAAATCTGTGCGTGATGAAGCCCAGATCGTGCTGTTCTCCCCGCCGCTGCGTGGGACCCACATAGTGGTGGGGATGCCACCCACAGGGGTATCCATGAGGTGTGGGCAACAGACACCAGCCAGGCAGGGGCAGTGCAGGACGGGAAAGATATGACTGACATGGAAGCTATTTACCTGGGGCAGGTTACTCAGCCTCTCTGGGCCTCAGGTTCCCGACCCACGCGGATGGAATTTTAGGGGTGACAGCTGCTGTGCCGAACTATTAAACAGAAGAGCTGGTGGTATAAGCACCAGCTCGGAGGCACAAAAGGGGTGCCTATTTGGGATCCCAAGAAGTAACTGGCTAGACGGGCCTTTGGGCCTTCAAAACATGGTGCCCTGATGTCAACAGCCTCCTGTGTGTCCCCCAGGGTGGGTAAAGCCTGAGACATGGCAGCTGCAGGTCAGTGACTTTGTGGGCAGGGTCTGAGTCTCGACACAAGGCCAGTCTGGAGGTTTCCCATATCCCTCCTCACGGTCTGTCTGCGGACCTGGGCACCAGGATGCAGGGGTTGCACGGCCTGGGGATGGGGTTTCTCAAAGACATCCCGAGGTTTCGGGCCCAGCCTGGGCTCCAGCTTGCTGTGAAATGATTCTGGATGCCCGTGACGACCATCTGCCCAGTAAGTAACCATGGAGGATGATGGTTTTCTTAAGTACCGTTTGAAGCCAGACAATATGGAACCATTTCTAACTCATAAAAACCTCATCTCTGGTTGGGCTGGAGAACTCACGCACTGACCAGATCCAATGTGGGGACCGCACCCAGACAGGCTCTCTTGGAGGTCTGAAGCTTGAGGAGGTGGCTCTCAAAGTGGTGGCCTCCTCGAGCCTCCTTGGCACCAACATCCCCCAAGACTCCTCTTCCAGCAACGTCTGCCTTATTACGGCCTGGACATGTGGCGGACAGCCTGCCCAGGCCCCCGTGTTTCCCAGGTCACCCAGTCCTCGGCCCTTCCCATGCTCCTCCTAGGACAGAGGCTTTTGTGCAATTCATCTTATTGAATCTATACATAGTTCTAGAAAGTGTTTTATTTTTTTTTAAGATTTTTAATTTTTTTAATTAAAAAATTTTTTTTTAATTTGACAGAGAGATACACAGTGAGAGAAGGAACACAAGCAGGGGGAGTGGGAGAGGGAGAAGCAGGCTCCCCACTGAGCAGGGAGCCCAATATGGGGCTTGATCCCAGGACCTTGGGATCATGACCTAAACAGACGCTTAACGACTGAGCCAGCCAGGCACCCCTAGAAAGTGCTTTAATCTCTTCCCACTCTCTTTTCCCTCACAACTGGGGAAAAGGAGACTCAGAGACGTCAAGAAATGTTGTCAGAGGCAATAGCCAAAAGGTGGAAAAACCCAAATGTCCACGAATGGTTGAAGAGATGAAGAAAATGTGCTGTGTGCACACAATGGAATATTATTCAGCCTCAGAAAAGAAGGACGTTCTGACACATGCCACACCATGGATGAAGCATGAGGACGTCATGTTAAGTGAAATACGCCAGTCGCAAAAAAAACCAAATACTGTATGATTGATTGCCCTTATGTGAGGTGCCTGGAGTCGTCAAATTCAGAGAGACAGAAAGCAGAAGGGCGGGTGCCAGGGGCTGGGTGGGGGGGGGATGGGGGTCAGTGTTTAATGGGGACGGGGCTTCTGTTTGGGAGGATGAAAAAGTTTCGCAAATAGATCGCAGTGATGGTTGCACAACACCTCGAATATACCCAATGCCACTGAATTGTCACACTTAAAAACAGTTAACATGGTAAGTTTTAAGTGGTGTGTATTTTACCAAAAGTTAAAACAAAGAAAAGGAATGCTCCCAGGGTTCTCAGCTCCCAAGGGCCGGAGCACGAGTGTGAACTCAGGTTGGCCTCTTAGAGACCACAGAAATGTCGTTGGCGGTGTGGCTGACGACTGTCCACAGCTGAGTGTCTGCCAAGAGCCTGGCCTATGTAGTCACGGGGCACGGTGGTGTCCCCGAGGTCACACAGTGAGGAGATGGCAGAACAGGGACTTGAACCCAGGTCTGTGTGACTCCAGCTCATGTCCTCTGAACTCCTGGGTCGTTGTGACCAAGGCCGAGTTCTTATCAGCATCCCAGGATGTGTCCAGAGCCTCCTGCAGCCTTAGGACCTGGCCCTTCTCATGGGCACTGGGGGCCCCTTTCTCTGACCCTCTTCCCAGAACTCTGGGAAGGAGGCTGGGGGTCAGGTGGTTTGAATGCTCTGGACCTTTGGTCTGGAGCTCCCTGCGGTTGCCCGACGCCCCGGGGGCCATCGTGGGGGTGCGTGCTGAGCAGAGGAGGCAGGGGAGGTCCCTGGATTTGAGCTGCTAAGACCAGATCATGACAACACCTCCCGAGATAATTTTGTTTTATAAGTTTCAGACCAACCTTGGAGTTGGAAACTCTTGCTCAGGGGAAGGGAAGTGTTCTCCCTGCTCATTTCCTGCCTGGGCTAACAAAACCCCCTGTCTCTCGCAGGAGTGGGGGCAGATGTGTCCTATGGACACCTCGGGGAGGGCCTGGGGGCCATGGCCCTCCTGGAGGGGCTTTGCCTCCTGGAGTAGCTGGCCACCTGGCAAATTGCTTGAGCTTGGCCAGCATCGAGGGCCATGTCATCCTCCAGGAATTAAAATCACGGCTTCTTACTCAGCAAATACAGCTCATTCCAGAAGGACTTTATTGTCCCCAAAGGCTCCACCATGCATCATGCTACGGGGAGTCCTGCTGTGTTTTGGAAAGTCCTCAAGCAGTTTGGAAGACCAAAACCACAGGCTGCTGGGGTGGTAGGGCAAATGTTTGTTTGGGACGGGGGTTGTGTCCAGACTGGTGACAGATTCCTACAGTCCCTATGACCAGATCGGGCAAGCCCACTTAGATATCACTCCCTTCAGTGGCTGAATGAACAGGGCCCATCTTGGGGGGGGGTGGACTGGTGGGGGACCCCAACCTCACCTTCACAGAGGGCCTCAAATGTGGACCCTGCTGTTCTCTCCAAAGGAGCTGATAGTACCAGACAGCCCTAGAGGCCCCCTGATGGTGTTTAATAAAAATAACAGGGAGCAACACCATTTATTGTTTGCTCTACGGCTGGTACCAATCTCGGCTCCACAGTATTGACCCATCTACTCTTCACATCGAACCTATGAGGAAAGCTACCATTGTCATCCCCATTTTATAGAAGGAGAAACTGAGGCACAGAGAGATGAACTGACCTTCTGAGTCATACTGCTGGTAGCAGGTGGGGCTGTGCAGTGTAGACCCTGAGCGTGTGCATCCAAACCCTGCTACCCACCTCCCGCATGAGGAGATGCTCACTGGAGGTGAGAGGTGCCCACCAGTGCACGGGTTCCAGAACCCTTTCTTGGTATTTGTTATTATTATAGTTTTTAGAATACAGGACCCACACACAAAGGAAGGGGGCCGGGGATGGCTCTCAGAGGTCTGTGAATTAAATATTGAATTAAAAGGCCACACGTTGCCACCAGCACCAGCCTGGACTGACTCCAGCCGGATTCTGGCATGGCCTCCTCACGCCATCCGATGCGCCCACTGTTTCTAGGCTGCTTCCTCTCTGAGTCAGGAGTGGCTTTAATAAAGTGTTTAAAATAGGATCAAGGAGTTCAGACGTATGACTCATGCCGGTGGCACACCGGACCCAAGGGTCCCGGCGGGAAGGGCTCCCGTGAGGTGGGGGCAGTGAGCCCGGGGGTGGGGCGACCCGCTGCCACCCACTGAGTGCCTCTGCCCTCTCTTTAATCCTGTTCGTCACTCAGAGATGCGGGTGTGAACAGGGACGGAGACCAAAGGGAGGTGACCTGTCCAAGTCACAGAGCTCATCAGGAGCTGAGGGTTGGGCCGGCACCAACGCTGCCCTCCTCAGTTCCTTATTTTTGGGGAAATGGACCGTGGTTGAGGTGCCAGCACTAAAAATATGGAATATCTCTTCCAGAGGTAAGAACAAGGAGGACTTGGGAAGAAGCAGAACGTGGGTGGATAGTTTCTGGATCAGAGTGACGGGGCTCACGGAAGGGCTTCTGGTCAAGGGATGTGTGTCTTAGCCCAGAGACTTCAAGAGACTTCTTGAAGGATACTTTTGAGTGACAGCTGTAAGGCACATGGGTACCCCATGTTGGGGTCACCCGGTCACAGGCCATTCCTTGGGCTTGGCAGAGTTCCCTCCCCGCTGCCCTTGGCTCAGGCTACGGAACGGATGAAGCAAACTCACAGGAACAGTGAAAAGCCCCTTGTGGGGGGAGCCGGGACACACCATGGTACTCCCCTCCCACGGGGCTCAAGGCCACGAGAGCATCTCTGAAGGCTGAAGAGGCCCTGACCCGCCCGCTGGACTGGAGCGGAAGGAAGGGGAGTTTAGGGAGGGACTCCGGAAAAAAGAAGAAGGACCTTCCTGGGCTCTCAAAGGTGGAGGTTGAGAGGTTGCCCTGCATATGGAAAGCGCTGGAGCCAGGCTAAGAAAGGTACTAGATCCTAAGGAATTATGGCTGCGCAGGTGGGGAGTACAATGGCGTCACCGGCCGTGGGTAGCTGCTGTTGGGTGGGAGGGCCTGGGGTGACTGGGGCTTGGCCAGACCCAGATCTGTGCTCGTGCAGATCAGCTTCTCCCCAGAGCCTATCATCTCCTGAGATTCCATTTCCTGTTGGAGAACAGGCTCCAGAGAGGCACACAGAAACCAGCACCCCCCAAAAAAACAAAATTCCTCAACTCCCCATGCACCCCAAAGCCTTAATCACTGACACATGGGCCAGGGTATCCCTCCGAACTTAATGAAGGCCAGGATTTATTGCTTTCAGAGAATGAGGAGATTTTAATTTTATTTTGTTTTATTTCTTTTTTAACTTAAAAAGCCATTCGTAGGAGCTTTGACTTTCATGAGAATTCCTCATAACCTGCAGGTTACAAGCCCCGCCCTGTGCCACGCAGAAGGTTCTAGAAAAGGGCAGGTGAGGCCGGGCAGCTGGAGGTCTTTGGAGCGTGGCCAGCATGGTGGCTCAGGAAAAATCTGGCCACTTAGCATGAGCCACCTGCTCCAAGGTGACCTGACCCAAGGGGCCCTGGACTGTGGACTCCTGGCTCCCCGTGACAGGAGGACAAAGCTCTCTGGAGGGAAAGGCATGCCAGCCCCCAGCAGGGCCCAGGGTGCTTTACCTTCTGCATCTAGTAAATATGGGGGCAGGTGGGCACTAGGGTGACCAACCATTGCAGTGTGCCCAGGACTTTTCTGGGACTTCCAGTGCTAAAACTGGGGCAGTCCGAGGCAAACTGGGATGGGCGGTCACTCCAGTGGGCAGCCCGTGAGGAAGGAAAGAGGCTCTCAACACTGCCTATGTACCACCTGCTTCCCCCCCACTTCCCACCCTCTGTCACATGGCCTTCCTTCTGCTTCTCAAATCTGCCAGGCCTAGTCCTACCCCAGGACCTTTGCACGAAGCGTTCCCTCTGCCTGGGGCTCTTGCGCATCTCTATGCGGCTGACTCCTCACTGTGCTTCCTGGACATCTTCCCTGACAACTGTCTAAAAGTCCCCTGCCCCCAGGGGACTCTCTGTGATGGTTTCCGGTTTTCTTTTTTTATTTGTTTTTAACATTTTATTTATTTATAAGACAGCATGAGCAGGGGGAGGGGCAGTGGGAGAGGGAGAAGCAGGCACCCCGCTGAGCACACTAGTGTCCCTTGTTACAGCGTGGGGGAGGGAGGAGGGCTTCCCAGAGGTGTGGGAAGTTTCATGGGGTCCCCAAGGGGCTGCTGCCAGCATCCTGGCCCATGATGACCCTGCAGACTGACTCACACTCCCAAGGGGCCAGAGTGATTCACCCTTTGTCCCTCTTGAGCCCCAGGCTGAGGCCCACATGCCCTCTGGAGACTTTCAGCGGGGTTTATTTCCCCGGCCCTCATCTGCCCAGTCTGTCCGGCTTAGGGGTGACCCCACTGTCTTCCAGCTGCCCCATCCCTCATAAAGCAGCGGCTCCCTGCCCTTCAGGGCCGCTGGGCCTTTCCGGGGGGCCGGGAGGTCACAGGGGTGCTGAGCAGGGACCTGACATCTCCACCCACTCAGAGGGGCGGGGCCCGGCAGGCCCTGGTACCCCGACACCTGCAGATCTTTCTCCCGGCCCCAGGACGGTCAGCCACACTGTGTCCACCTGTGTTTGGGGCAGCATTACTGTCTAAAGAGCTTCACTGAGACATTTACTTCACATACCATACAATTCACTCCATGGCATTGGTATAGGACATTCTGTTTTAAAACATATTTATTGGGGGTTGGGGGGATGGGTTAGCCTGGTGATGGGTATTGAGGAGGGCACATTCTGCATGGAGCACTGGGTGTTATGCACAAACAATGAATCATGGAACACTATATCTAAAACTAATGATGTAATGTATGGGGATTAACATAACAATAAAAAAATTAAAAAAAAAAAACATATTTATTATTTTTTTAAAATGGTGGTAGGGGCGCCTGGGTGGCACAGTGGGTTTGAGCGTCTGGCTCTTGGTTTCGGCTCAGGTAATGATCTCAGGGTCGTGGTATCGAGCCCCGCTTGGGGCTCTGCGCTCAGCAGGGAGTCTGCTTGAGGATTCTTTCTCTCTCTTCTCCCTCTCCCTCTGCCCCTCCCTCTTGTGTTCTTTCTCTAAAATAAATAAATAAGGGGGCGCCTGGGTGGCTCAGTCGGTTAAGTGTCTGCTTTCGGCTCAGGTCATGATCCCAGGGTCTTGGGATGGAGACCCATGTCGGGCTCCCTGCTCAGCGGGGAGCCTGCTTTTCTAGAACTCTCCCTCTGCTGCTCCCCCTGCTTGTGCTCACTTTTTCATGCTCTCTCTCTCTCAAATAAATAAAAAAAATTAAAAAAAATTTCTTCCTTTTTAAGGCCAAATAATCTATTTTATTGTATATGTATTCCACATTTTGTTACTATATTGTTTTTTTAAATGCTGGTAAATTGTACATAACATAAAATTTGCCTTTTAGACAAATGTAAACATTTCTGTGTGCTGGGTGCTGTTCTGAGCTCTGTTACGCCAATCCTTATGAAATTTGCACAGCCGCCCTCTATCTCATCCTATCGAGGAGGAAACTGCACTCAGAGAGGGCAAGTCACTGCTTGAGGTCACACAGCATCAAGCGGCAAGGCCAGGATTTGGCCCTGGGGTAGTCTGGTGTCAGAGTTCATGGGTTATTCTCAGCTGGGACAGAAGACCCTCACCCGTTCTGGTGGAAACTGGCTGAATAGCCTATACCAAGGTCCTCATTCCCCGTCCCCCCCTCATTTCTCCATCTGATTCCCCAGTCTTTGTGAATAGCATCATCATCTACCCTACCGTAGACCCTGGGAATGCAGGTGGATGCATCTGGTCACAATTTCCGATCACTGCCTCCAAATATGAAAGGCCACAGGGTGCTGATCTGTGTGACTGACCATGCCTCGGCGCTGTTCTGGCGTTTTCCATGTTTTACTGGAAACTCCACCACAACTCCATGTGGCAGACACTATTACCCCCATTTCACAGATGTGGAACCATAGCATCAAGAGGTGAGGTAACATGCCCCAAATCACAGTCAAGAAGAGAAAGCATCACAGTCATCCCCTTTCTGTCCCTACGGGGTCTCGTGCAAGCATCTCTCTATGGGTTGATGGTCACAGCCTCCTCTGTGGCTCCCCGTTTCTTCTCATTCTCTACCTGGTGGTCCCTTTGAAGCCATCCACAGGCTCCCCACTTCCTTGAGACACAGTTTAAGCTGGTTGGCCAAAGCCCTCTCAAGCTGAACCAGACATCCCCCTCTGGCCTGCTCTGCCCACCCCGCACTTGTCCTCTATACATCACTCCTGGCCTACCTTTTGCCAGAACACCATGGCCCCTGAGCTGTGTTGCTCATGTCTCCAATGTCCTTTCTCCCATTTCTTGCCAGAAAACTCCTACTCATCCTTCAAGACCCACCTAAGACACGCACTGTCTTCTGAGAAGTCTTCCCAGTTGCCTGCCCACACTTGGTCAGGGATATTTACTTGCTATAATCCTAGTGCACTGGGATGGAGCCGTCTGCCCATCTATCTCTCTGCCAGCCCCCAAGCCCCACAAGCAGGGATCACATCTAGTTTGCCTGGGTCCTCTGAGAGCTGGGTCTGAGGCCCAGGCCGAATCCAGCTAAAGTGGACCAAGGTGGCTGGTCACCAGTGGCCCTGGAAAGAGGCTCTGGATTGTAGGGTATCCACCAGCAGCTTGTGTCCGGGTCTGATCTCCGGTGGGCAGGGGGAAAGGAAAAGATGCGATCTTTATTTTTAGGTACCTGTGCCTGTCCCCCTCTGCCCACTGGGGCAGGAAAATGGCCGTTTATGAACCAAGGGCAAGCTCTTTCTAGCCAGAGCTGCTGGAAACCACTTGGGGCAGATGGAGTCCAGGGAAATGGCTCTTAACCACTCTCCGGGGAGAGCCCTGAGCCCCCAGATAATTAGCCACATGTGTGTGGGAGACAGGCCTGTTTTTTTTCCCAAGGATTTATGAGAAGGGGGAGTATTCTCATTGACCTCCATTTCAGGAAAGGCCTCTTTCTGGAACACTTGCCGAATATTCCATCGACAGCAAAGTACATATACTGGCAGTCAGCCTGCTTGACATCGTCATACCCGGCATATGTTTCTTGTCTCATGCGCATTTTAGCGCTCGCTGCAGGGACTGCGTATATTTCTGAAGGTCCCTAAACACAGCTCTGAATGAGGCACTTATAATTTACCCTTCATGAAAGCCGTCTCTGCTCTTTCCAAACATACTTGGAAGTGGATTCAAAGTTTATTATTATTTTTTTTAATAGACAGAAAGAGAGTGTTTGTGAATTCTTCCTCACCAGCCCTCCTCCTTGGAACCCTGGGAACGAGTCCTTCGGCTCACAGACACCGACACCCTTAGGGGTGACCGTGGAGGTGTGGACACGGGTCATCAGTCCGCTCAGACGTTTCTCGAGTTCACCCTCTACTCATTTGTTGGCTGTTTCTTCCTCCACCCCACTCACTTTCTTTCTTAAAGATTTTATTTATTCATTTGACAGAGAGAGAGAGAGAGAGAGAGAGAGAGAGCATGAGCAGGGGGAGGGGCAGAGGAGAGGGAGAAGCAGACTCCCGGCGGAGCAGGGAGCCCGAGGCGGGACTTGATCCCAGGACGCCGGGATCATGACCTGAGCCAAAGGCAGACACTTAACCGACTGAGCCACCCAGGCACCCTCACCCCTGCTGTCTTTCGGTTCCTTCTACTCAGGCACTGCTTCCTTATTATGATTCATCCACCCACTGAGCCCTCTGTCGAAATACGGCTCAAGACATCACGTGTCCAGGTAACCAAAGCTCCATCTGGATATTTGTTTGCCCATTCGTCCACCCACTGAGTTCTCCATCTTTGTTTATCCATCCTTTGGCTCGTCCATCCTTCCAACGTTAGCGCCCTTGGTGCCAGGGACTGGGGAGGCGCCAGAGGAGCTGGGAGGAGCCGCGCAAGCAGCCAATCAGGACGCGGCATGGGGAGTCACGGGAGGGACAGGTGCAGTGGGGGCGGGGCACGGATGCCCGGAGCGGCCCCGGCTCGGAAGGGAAGACGGAGCCACGCGCAGGGGGGAAACGTGCCCCCTCCGTCCCTGGTCTCCTAGAACCCACAGAGCAGCAGCTTGGGGTCCAGGGCTACCCCGCGGCCTGAAACTGTTGTGTCAGAAATAGCTTTCTTCACTGGGCCTGCTCAAATGTGTCTTACTGATCCTTAGGGCCATCCTGCACCTCCATTCTGCAGAGGAGGATGCCGGGGCTCAGGAGAGCGGAGAGGCCGGAAAGAAGTGGCAGAGCCCACCTGTCACAGTTTGGGGACTGGTGGTCAGCCTGCGCAGCCCACTGCAGCCAGTGGCCAGTGGGAGGCCCCCAGGACAGCACCAGTCTTCGGCCTCTCTGTTTCCCCTCTGTTTCCAGGCTGCTTGGGACTTGGGCTCCGTTGCTTGGGGTTGCACCCCACAGGTCCTAGAGCTAATGGGACATCCTGACAGATAAATTGTGATCCTTCTCCAGGAAACCTAAGGCTCAAAGTCCCCCTCACCCCAACCCTGCTATTTCACTGCCTCTTTTCTCCCGGCCTTGGGCCAAGGGGCTGGGAAAGAGGGCCTTGCTTACAGAGCAGCGACCACGCAGGCCACATTCCAGGCTCTGGATCCTGCAGAGAGAGTGGCCATGGTCCCAGAGAGAGCATTCTGGGAGCTAGCTCACCCAACACTGCCCTGCCTGGGTGAGCACGGCAGGCAGCACCCCCCCCTCCCCTGCAGGGCCTCAGAAAGGAGGGAGTTATCTTCTATTTAATTCTTCACAGAGGTCTTTAACTTAATGTGGTACATTAATTAATTATGTGGTTCAATGAATTTATTAAAACAACAACAACAACAGAAAAGTACCATTAGGTGAAGACACACAACCAACCCTAATTGATGTTAGTTCTAGATGCTTCAAGAGGGAACGAACCTGAGGGACCTTTTTTTTTATTAAAAAATAAATAAAAGGACGGGGCGCCTGGGTGGCTCAGTCATTACGCGTCTGCCTTCGGCTCAGGTCATGATCCCAGGGTCCTGGGATCAAGCCCCGCATCGGGCTCCCTGCTTGGCGGGAAGCCTGCTTCTCCCTCTGCCACTCCCCCCTGCTTGTGTTCCCTCTCTCGCTGTGTCTCTATCTTCAAATAAATAAATAAAATCTTAAAAATAAATAAATAAATAAATAAAAGGAGCCTGCCAGGTAGTTAAAGATGGGAGATGGAGTGCATACATTTATCTCTACTATGTCCAGAACCCTGAGCTCCAAGGGCAGAGAAGTCAGGAGAAGACGCTCCAGCAGTAATATTTAAGAAGCTGGGAAGGAGACCAATGAGGGGTTATTGCCTGTACAGAAATGGGACAGACAAAAATTTAAGCCAGCAATGGGGAACACTCAAGAATAACCAATCTGCCATGCTGAACACCCAAAGCTCAGGAACTTGAAGCACCAGTTACCAGGGGTCTCAAATTATGGTCCAGGGGCCAGATCTGGCCCACCACTGATTTTTATAAAGAAAGTTTTATTAGGACACAGCCATGTCTTTACTTATGGACTGTCTATGCCCGCTTTTGTGCTATAATGGCGGAGTCAGTTTCAACGGAGATGGTATTGGCCCCTAATCTGGACAGTTGCCCTTCCTCGAGCTAGGTGGCAGCCTGGAGCGGGGGTGGGGGGGGCGGTTATTTTCTGGAGACAGAAAAATAGTGTCTAGCCTGCAGGACGCCAGGCAAAGGTGAGGGAGGAGTACCATTAACTGGAAGTTTACACATGGAATATGGAGGCCCCTCCACATCTCCTTCCTCAACAAGGCTCCAGGATGTGGTCAACCAGGCCTTTGCTTACAGGCAGGAGTTGAGAGGGCTCATCCTAGGGAATCTGATGAGCCCAGGAGAAAGATCCAGCCAGCTTCCACCCCTGCAAATCCACCGTTGACCAGTCCCCTCTGTGTCCATGCAGCTGCTAATTGGCTTTTTTAGGTTTCCACCATGAAAAATGAACCAAAGTTTCTGGACAGCTGAGAGAGTCTCTTGATGAAAGACAGAGGCCAAAACAAGTGGGGAAAAGCAACTCAGAGGATGCGGGTTTTCAAAAACAGAAAACATAACAACAACAACAGCAGAAGTAAGTTCAGAGAAATGGTCGATATATCCATGAAACAAGATCGGAAGGAATGTCCAGCGAACATTTGCACAAAATGGCTTGCAAATTGAAAACGTGGAGGCAAAGATTAGAATGTCACTAGAAGTAGAGAATAAGAATGAGGCTGGGCGCCGGGTGGGTAGGCACCTGTTGTAGTTATGCAGGAGGGAGATGATAGGGCCTCCCAAGCCAGGCAAGGGACTAGAGGTGGAAAGGGCCTTCAGATGGATGGCAGGATTGAGGATTGATGGCTTGAGGACAGTGAAAACCGACCGAAGGGTGTGTAGGAAAACAGCCCGCTTGGGTGGTTCTGGCCCTGGGGGCCCGGGATCGGACTTCAGGCTCCCCAGTGCTGTCAGCTCCAATGCCTCAAAGCCCCTTGGCCCGGCAGGAAACCCTTCTCCAGGTGGCCAATTTCAAGTTGCATGTGTCAGCTGGATTTTCGGCTCACAGCCCTGCCAAACCTGCCCGACAGTTCACTGCCCAGTTGATTTCCAAATTTTATGAAACGAATTCCTTCCCAGGTGAAAACAACCATATCTGATTTCTTCTGCAGATGACCCAGTCAAGATGGAAATCTGCTGAATCTGACGTTAGAATCCACCAGGGTCAGCTTCCATTTCTTTTTCTTTAATTTGAAAAAGATTTTATGTATTTAAGAGAGAAAGAGACAGGGTGAGTCGGGGGAGGAGCAGAGGGAGAGAGAGAATCTCAAGCAGACCGTGCTCTGAGCAGGGAGCCCAACCCGGGGCTTGAGCCCACGACCCTGAGATCATGACCTGAGCTGAAATCAAGAGTTGGACGCTCAACTGACCGAGCCATCCAGGCGCCCCTCAGCTTCTGTTTCTAAGACAATTGGACAAAGCCTCTGTTCCAACTGGGCCCCTCAGTTGGGGTGGCCTGCCCCCTCCCCCGCCGCCAAGCCCAACCTCCTGCCCTGCTGCCCTCCCTCGGCAGGGTCTGCAGGAGAAGGGCCTGGAGACTCCCACCATCCCGCCGATGTCAGAGCCCCCCGCTGTCCCTCCCCCAAACATTATGAAGTATGACTCCCAGACGTGCTGTATTTCTGTGGGCTTTGACTTCCTTGGGCTTTTTCTGTCCCCAATCCCCACAGCAACTCTGCACACATCGTCCACTTCCTCCTGTGTCACGCAGGGCGTGTCCTTCCCCTGATCAAACCCTCCAAGCCTTCCTCTGCGCCTCCCCTTGGCCTGCACCGCTCTGTCTCCGGGGCTACACCTGTGCCCTCATTTCAAAGCCCCCGCCCCCGTGAACAATACGCAGACCTTCTCTCTGCTCTTCCCACGTGCCCACCTCTGGTCCCGCTTCAGAGGAGGTGGCCCTCGGCCTGGGAAGCCCTGCCACCTCCCCGTGGCTGGCTCCCTCTGTCATTGGGGTCTTAGCTCAAATGTCACCTTAGCTCAAGTGACACTCTCTCCGCCCAGGTCCCCAGTGCCATCACCATATCTTGTCACCTGCCCACTGCCGGTCTTCGTGTTGTGAGAATGTAAGCTCCTTGACAGGACAGATCTTGTCTGTCTCAGTGCCTAGTGCTTGGCATAGAGCAGGAGCTCAGAAATACTTGTTGAACACATGACATGAGAAAACAGAGGCCAGTAAGGAAATGACTCACCCCCAGTCACACACTAGCAGAGGCCTGTCCAGCCTGGGCACAGACCCGGCTGTCACAGTGCTCTGTCTGCTGCCGGGTCCCCTCCCCTCACTTGGGTACTGGTGTGGGCATCGACGCTGATGAATGCCTCCTGGCCAAAGGAACCTTCTAGAAGGCAGAGATGCTGCTTCTGGGTTTCTCTTGCAGAGAGAGATGCAGAGCCTGCAGACCAGGGTGCATGGTGCAGGGGTCCCACGTGGAGGCCTGGGGAGCCACCCAGACCTGGGCTGAATCCCAGCTCCGCCCTGGGTAGCTCACCTCATTTCCCCGAGGCTCGGGTTCCTGATCTGTAAGCCCAGGATCACATGGCATCTACATTCTGGGGTTGTGAGGCTTATGTAAGACCTGTCACTCAAGGGCTGAGCACCAACGAGGCGCTGGGGGATTGTTGCAATCAAAATGAAAGAGGCCGCTCTGCCTGCCAGGGACTGAGGCTTGGAACTCACAATCCAGCTTGAGCCCCCTGCTCTCATGAGGGGTCCTGGCCGTGGGCCCCCAGGGCTCCGCACATGGCCCCCAGGGAATCCGTGGCTCGCTGATAGTGCCCCATCGGGTGGGATCCTTGGGTGCGTGGGGCTCTGAGGACGGACACAGCCGCCACCAGGAGGGTGGGGCAGACCCGAGTGCCACAGGGCACAGGGGTCTGGATGCCTACCCTTGGCTTCTCGATTTCCGGCAGAGCTGGGACATCTGCTCGGTGTTTCATCTTTTAATCCCAGCTGTTATCAGCTGCTGGGAAAGAGCCCAGCCCAGTCTCCAAGCTGGCAGAACCTTCCTCTGAATTCCATGAAGAGAACAAAGAGTTCCCCAAGAGGCAGGGCCGGGCCGGGAGGGAAGCACGTGCAAGCCGAGTGAAGATGCCTGGCCAGGGGGGTGGGCAAAGCTGCCAGGAGGCTGGCCTGCCAGGGACCCCCCCGGGCTCCGGGCGTCTGAGGCCGTCTTTTCTATGAGCACTGCCTTTGTATTGGGGAACTTAGGCGCCTCCTGGTAAGTGTGAAGTTCCTGGTCCAAGACCACCCCGGGCCAGGTGGGTGGCTTGGCTATGTCTCTCCAATGGGTGACCCCCACCCCCCTAGACACCAACACTCCCCCCTTCCCCAGAGCTCGAGTGGTCAATGGTCATTTGTGGCCTCCCCAAACCTTTCGATCACCCTCTTCACTTCTGGATGCTTCCCCCTAAGCATCACCTTGCAACACTGGTTACAAACTTCCCTGCTTTCTTGGGTTGAGCTGTAGGTGTGATTTGTAGCCCACCCATTGGTCACGTCTGAGCTGAGTTCCATGGGGACAGAGGTGGGGCTCAGGGCTCCCATATTGCGGGGAGAGGCAGTGGGCTTCCGAGCCAGCAGACACGACGCCCCCCCCCCCCCCC